>NC_056743.1:1567351754-1567686754 GCF_019279795.1 Protopterus annectens | reverse complement strand
CAGGCAACCCAACGTCAGCTCCTATACAAAAGCTTAAGCCTGGCTGCCATAGATGCGTGGGACATCACACGTAGGGCCATAGACCATGGAGTATAAATGTGATATCGGCATGCACAGATCTCATAACTTGAAGCTCAGAGAAGACACTATAAGGCCAAAGAGAAGCAAAAGCAAATGTCCCTGCAGGGCTGTAGGGGCTGTCCTTTAGGGACAGGATACCTTGGAGAAGACTGAGGATACCAGGGGGTAGGAGGGTGGGATGGAATACTGCAACATTGGAAGAGAAGGTCATCTATGATTATGGCAAGGTTTTACACAACTATTCTATGTTCTTCTATTTGCAGTATTCAAACTGTGGGAGAGTACTACAGCTAGGAGGAATGTTGGGAGTTGGTAGAGGTAGAGGATTCCAGGAATCCCAGCAGGATTGCCCTGGCAAATCCTGCTCTGGCTCTAGTGACCTGGTCGAGCTTGTAGTGCTTAGTGAAAGCATGGACTATAGACCAGGTGGCTGCCTCCATGATGGAGGCTGTGTCTAGCCCTTTCATGAAGGCCTCTGAGGTAGCCATGCCTCTGGTAAAATGTGCTCGCACTCCTTGAGGCAATGGTTTGCGATGATGAGAATAGCAAAAGAGGATGGATTTCCTGATACAAGAGGAGATAATTTGTTTGGAGACAGCTTTAGTCAAAGCCCTGGGATGGAAGGAAATGAACAGTTGGTCAGATTTTCTGAAGGAATTAGTTTTGCCCAAGTAGAATCTCAGTTGTCTACGTACATCTAGGGAATGGAGAATCCTCTCTGCAGAGTTAGTAGGGGAGGGGAAGAAGGTGGGTAGGTGAATAGACTGGTTTAAGGATAGTTCATTTACTACCTTGGGCATAAAGGAGGGGTTTGTGCATAGAGTCACCCTATCATTGTGGAAGGTGGTGGAAGGACGGCAAGCCATCAGGACCTGTAATTCAGACACTCTTCTAGCAGAGGCAATGGTCACTTGCACATCTGAAGAGATGCTGCACTGGCGGCCTCAAAAGGGGGTAGGGTAAGCTTTTCCAGCATGAAGTTGAGCTCCCAGGGAGGAGGGATGGGCTATCTTGGTGGTCTGATGTGCAAGACCTCTCTCAGGAAAAGTTTTACATCCAATCTGGAAAGAAGAGGTGGCTGTAAAGGCAAGCAAGCAGAAATGGCAGAAAGATGGACTTTGACAGAAGAGTAAGCTAGTCCCTCCTTAATGAGTACACAGGTATAGTTCAGGACAAGGGGTGGATCTGCCAGAAATCGGTCCTTATCTCTAAGAGAACACCATTTTCACAATCTCTGCCATTTAGACAAATAGTTTTTTCTAGTAGCTGGTTTCCTGGACTCCCTCAGGACTGACAGCATGTCTTCTGAGTAGTGTCTAAAAGGGATCAAAAGTTGATCACCCACAGAGATGGGTGTAGTAAACACAGCTGTGGGTGAAGGAGGGATCCCTACTGTGTTAGTATGTCCACCTTGTGGGGTAACTTGCGATGATTTCCCTTGGCTAGGGAAACAGAAGGGGGAACAAGTGTTGCCTTGGCCAACAGGGAGTCACCAGCAAGATTTTTTGGTTGCTCCTTCTTGATTTTCAGAAGGACTCTTCGAATTATAAAAAAGGGAGGGAAGGCGTATAGGAACATTACTTGCCATGTAAAGCTGACGGCATCCAATCTCCAGGTTTGTGGAGAGGGAGTCCTGCTGAAAAATGTGTTTGTTCTTGGGGGAGACAAACAGATCCACTTGAGGTGTGCCCCACTGGTGGACTATGTGCAGGAAGGTATCCCTGTGCAACACCTATTTGTGTTGCAGAGAGGAGGTTGTGCTGAGTAAGTCCGCTTGTTTGTTTTCCTGAGAGGGGATGTATGAAGCTTTCAGGAAAAGGTAATTTTTTGCTGCCATTTCCCAGATTTGCAGGATTATCAGACATAACTGGTATGCCTTTGTCCCTCCTTGTTTGTTTAGATACCACAGTAGTGTTGTCTGTCACAATGTGGAGTATCTCTGGTTGCAGGACGGGAAGAAAGACTTTTAGAGCTAGTAGGACAGCAGTCATTTCCCTGACATTGATGTGCTGTTTCTGCAGGGCAGGAGACCAGCCCTGTTGTACCCTGTAGCCCTTCAGGGTTGCTCCCCACTCTAGGTCTGATGCATCTGTGTGCACAGACTGTGTAGTGGGAGGGAGCTGCAGAGGAATTCCCTGGTTGCTGGAAACCTGCTGAATCCACCACTTCAGTTCTATTTTTAGGCAAAGCAGAAGGGGGATGAGTTTGTCTAGAGGCTGTTGGCTCTGAGACCAAACATTCTTTAAGTAACACTGGAATTTCCTCATGTACGTCCTTGCTAGTGGGAGAATGGGGATGGTGGCAGCCATGAGATCTATAGTTTGCAGAAACTATCTTGCAGTCACAGTTGTGATTCTATCAACAGGCTTTGAAAATGGGAAGAGAGGGACTGTACTTTGTCTGGTAGGAGGAAGGATCTCATTAGATCTGTTCTGATTCTGCACCCAAGGAAAACCTTGTCCTGTTGTGGGAGGACAGAGAATTTTTGAAGGTTGAGGGTGAAACCCAGTTTGTGCAGTACGGACATGGTGAATTGGAGATGGGTTAGGATTCTGCCAAAATGAGAATGTCGTCCAAGTGAGGGTAGATATGTACTCCCTTGGTTCTGCAATGGACTATGGCTAGGCTAAGCACTTGGTAAACACTCTGGGTGCCATAGACAAGCCAAAGACCAAGGCAGTAAATTGAAAATGAAAAGAGGGCCCAGAGAAGCGTAGGAATCTCCTGGGGGAGGGTCTAACTGGGATATGCAGGTATGCATCTTTTAGGTCTAGAGTGACCATGAAGGCTTGAGATGGGATAAGGGGTAAAAGAGTTTGAAGGGAGGGCATCTTGAAGGAGGGGACCTGTAGAAACAGGTTTAGGTATAAGAGGTCCAGGACAGGTCTCCAGGGGCCATCCTTTTTTGGGACTAAGAAAAGGCAGTAGTAGAAGCCTAGTTCCTCCTGTCTTGAGGGAACTGGTTCTATGGCTCCTTGGGCGAGAAGTTCCTGCAGCATAGGAGGAAGCAGAAGGGGTTGACTTTTGGGACAGAAAGGTATCTTTTTTGGTGTAGGTTTTTCTTTCCACGATAGAAAGTATCCTTTTTGGATGATGGAAAGAACCCATAGATCTGAAGTGATGGTTCTCCAGAAGGGAAGGCATAGGGTAAGGCGAGCTGACAGGGGCACTTGGGCAAGGCAGTCATGCGGAGGAAGGTCACCCTCTATCTGGAAAGGGCTGATTGTTGGGGGGTTGAGGGGATCTGGAATAAGGTTGTCTCCAAGTTCCCCTACGTGGTCTGGCCGTAGAAGGGTGTGAGGTGGAAGGGGCCCTTCTGACCAAGGATGTTTTGGCTGAGTAGTTCCTGTAGTATCTGGGCAATGGGGACACCAGCAAGGGCGTAATGTCCTGCAGCTCCTTGCTTTTTTCTTGCAAGTTTTTGAACGGTTCTGCAGCATTTTTGCCAAACAGAAGGTTGTTGTCCAGAGCAGCATCCATTATTTTGGCTTTAAAATCATCTGGCAGGGGCTGTAATCTGAGCCAGGAGTATCTGCGCAAGGCCGATGCAGTGGCAGCAGATCTGGCAGCTGCTTTTGCTGCATCATAACTGCAGCGGATAGAGTGTCTAGCTACTTGTGTGGCCAGGGACAGTTTGGAGGTAATGTCTGATTTGGCTGGACAGTAAGGAGTGGAAACCAATAAAGTGGTGGCCTGAGAAACCAGGTCTAGGGCATACTTCACCTTGTATGTTTGGTAATGTATAGCCCTAAAAGCAAGGGTAGAGGAGGTGTACACCTTGTTTTCCATTCTGTCCATAGTTTTGCTGTCTTTATCTGATGCCAGTAGAGAAGCAGAAGGCAACTGCCTAGACTGTCTGTCTGGGGATATTGCAATAACTGCTGGGTTGGCCAGGAGGGGTTTTACTAGGAACTTGGTAGTCATCAGGTACTTTTTAAAACGTATCCGGCCTTTTAGGGGCAAGAGGTTGACAGTATGGGTTCTTGGAAACAGAACTGAAGACAACCAAGAAGGCTGGGAGCACTGGAAGGGTGGCTGAAGGTGAGGGAGAGTCGAGCTGTAGAAGCTCAAAGTATCTCCTCTGCATTTCAGAAAATAAGGAAGTATCCCACTTGAAATACTCTTTCATTTTTGAAATAGTCTTCCCAAATAAAACATCCTCAGGTAGGAAGTTCCCTTCAATAGAGTCCTTGTCAGGGGAGTAATAGTCTATGGGAGAGGCAATCTGAGATACACAGGAAACAGACTCCTCAGAGGAGGAGTAAGGCTGGTCAGGGTAATCTTGAGTAACTGCTTGCTGAGTAGTAGTTAAAGGCAGGGAGGAAGCAGAGGCCGGCCTAGGACTCAGCACAGGAATGCTGGTGGGAGTAGAGCCCGTAGTCCTAAGTGCCATAAAGGCCTGCATTAAAGAAGTAAAGGATTCCTAGTCTGGGGCTGCTTGAGGCATCGGGCTCAAGTGCTTCATTTTTGTTTCCTTTTTGTAGGAGTGGACATCCGGGTAGGAAGGGAAACAGAGGTTTGCACTGGAGTAGAAGAAGTCTCAGTAGGCCGGTCAAGCAATGGTTCCCCCTCAACGTCGGTTATGGCCTGTTTCAACTTTCCTGACATTTTCTCCGTGGCTACTGACACAGCCTCTTCCAGAGGAACCGTCGGAACTGTCTGAGTAACCGGGTGTCCCTCGGCCCCTAGAACGTCAGTTGGCGGAACATCCGAAGGCGGAGTGGCATCTGGACAAGGCCTGCAGACCTTCGCCTTCTTCCTAAGTTGTTTGGCTTGGGCGGCCAACTCGAGATCCATCCTAAGTGGGAGGCGTTTAGGCCTTTTATTTTCTAAATACAGATTTAACGCGGCCAGCCTGCTGCGTAAGGTCTTGGGTAGGAAGGACTGACAAATAGAGCAGGCCTTATGGTCGTGCTCTCTACCTAGGCAAAAGACACAGCTGTCATGGGAGTCTTTGGCGCCCGCAACTACATTTACTCTTTTTCTCCGACATCAGCTAACAGAAAAACTACAGCAACCAAGCTAAAGTTCAAGTAAGAGTGAAAAAAGGCAAACCTCAACGGGGTACTTATCTTTTCAAAGTCTTCGGATGTAGGAGCGAAGCACTCGAAGCTATCGTCTGCAGCTGAAAAGTTCTAAGGTCTGTGTGTGCCGTCACATTTATACTCCATGAGCTATGCCCCAACATGTGGCATCCCACGCACCTACAGCAGCCAGGCTTAAGCTTTTGTATAGGAGCAGATGTCAGGTCGCCTGAGGGCTGGAAATCTCACAGTTTGAATACTGTAACATGGGAATAGGAGGACATTAATAAAATTATTTAAAGCAATTAGGCGACTAAGTTTGAAATTAAACATACAAATAAATACAGTCTTGCACAAAATGTCTGAAGAGACAGCATAAGATAAAACAATGTCTACCAGCTAGTGGATCTACCACTAACTAAGTGTAAACTTCCTCTGTTACGCCTATATAACAGCTGGAGACAAAAAAAAAAAAAAAAAAAACTTACCCAGGCTAGTTAAGTGTACCAAATAAAGTCTGGCTTTGTGGCTCAAACAGGATGGAATCCTGACTGCAACCCAGGTGACCTGCATTGGAGGGGCAGTGCAGGGAGGAAAATGAGAAAAGAGGCATGACTCTACCTCCTTGGTGGAGGGAGGGTTTTGTACATACTCAGAGGCACACTGAGTGGTACAATATCTCTGGCAGAGACCAGTGCCTATCTTTAGAGGGAGGGAAGGAGAGGGCTACTTGAAGTTAATGCTCCTGGTGAAACTAAGGAGATGCCATTTGCAGTCTACTGCACAACCTGTCTCAATGTCTCATCAGCTGCATGTGACACGGACCAGAGAGAAAACTAGAGAATGCTTGAACCACACCTAATGACAGTCTGGAGACCACAATCTTTAGCTGCCTCCTGCCCAGTGATGGCAACAAAAGGGGTAACTGATCAAGGGAGGGTCTGATGGTCAGCAGGAAAAAGGTCACAAAAATAAATACTCTAATAGGAAAGCACAGACTGACTTCAGTACCCGCTGAGCTAATTTTCAAAGAGTATCACTTAATTTCAGTGTGCCCTAGAATTTGTCAATACCAGGAAATATTCAGTCATTTTAAATAAATCCTCCTTTTTCACATTATGTAAAAATCCCTGACCCTTGGCTTCTACTAGGTTAATATTTCAAACCTAAAAATCTTTCCTCAAAGCAGAGGTGCATAGACCAGAAAAAAATCTAAAAATCTTTCCTCAAAGCAGAGGTGCACAGATAACCAGAAAACTGTAATCTCAAATAAGGTTAACAGTTTTTGACTAGAAAAGTGGCGGCCTACAGAGCCCTGCATTCAGGGCTGATGTTAGCATTTTGGGGGGAGCTCCCAGTAAATGTAAAGTTGGGGGGCCTAGGCACTTCACGTCTAAGTATCATCCTATCCCTGCCACCCCTCCTAAGTAACCTTTTAGTTCATGCTGCAAACTTTTAGGAGTAGTACACACAGACTGACCTGTAGCTACAATGCTGTTACATTACAACAAGCCTATGCACTACAATATGTTGGTCCAAGGGATATTTAGAGTTACTGGCATTTAGCTGCAGCAATGATGCACTGCACCAACTATATGTATAGGTCTGGACTTGGGTGAAACGGCACCCTAGGCCTACACACACATACAACCTCTAAGTCTTCCCCTCTGTTTTATCCCTATCTGTGGCTCTCCACACTATGCACATTATTTTTGTTTTCTTACACGTCTCACATTTTGCTTTACTTTTTAGCTTTTTCAAGAAGCCATAACTTTCTATATGCTCTGAACTGTATTTAAAAGTTTTTTTTTTCTTTTTACACTACGTTTTCATCCAATGATAACTTAAAAAGAAATGTCACAAGTGGAGTCAGGGATCTGTCCTGGGTCCTCTCCTGTTTGGTATCTACTTCTCTGAAGTTCAGGCCAACACCAAAGGACTCTGGTTGACCAAATTCACAGATGACTGCAAATTGGGAGCTATTGTTGATTCTCAAGCTGACGTAGACATCCATGGTCTTAAGCGCAATGCTAAAAAGTGCATAATCATCCCCTTTGGGAAAAACACAGTGCCCATTAACTACTACATCGACGGTAGTCCTCTCAACTCCCAAGGTGTGATAAGAGATCTAGGGACACAAGTAGATAGCAACCTCTCCTTTGACAACCATGTTGCCACTGTAGTTAGAAAGTCCTTCTATGTGGCACACCTCATTACAAAAGGTTTCTCATACAGGAAAAAAGAAGTCATAGACCCTCTTTATTCATCCCTCAATTAGACCCATTATAGAGTACAATGCCCCATTTGGCATGTACCTCACTAGACACCTGCAACAACTGGAGAGGCCACAAAAATTCCTCACAAAGAGGATCCTAGGACTCAAACACATGCCCTATACAGACAGACTCCAAAAACTCCAAATATACTCAGTCTCATATCGCCTACTTAGAGACAATCTCTGCTTGGCATACAAAGCCATGTCTGACCCAGTGTTGCTGGACATGCTTCATCTGAAAAAGTCTCAATCCATGTGCATCACATGCTCCAAAGACTTCAGCCTCATCACCACAATAAACAGAACCTGCTGGGGGGACAGGTTCCTAACCCAGGGACTTCCCATACTCTGGAATAAACTCTCCATTCATGTCAAGCAGAGCACTTCACTATCCCTCTTCAAGAAAAATCTTGATGAGTGGATGGGTAACAGGAAATTCATCCCGGGGATTACTTCAACAGCCTTGTTCGATAGGGGCACAAGGAACTGATGTCTGGCAACAGGATGACTGGGAATATTCTTGGACTAGGCTTGTGTTGGCTCCAGAGCCATTAGCCTAGTACTCACCTATGAACCTATGATTAAAGAAAGACATTCAGTGTAGCTGTCCTGCTTTAGCTTTCCCTGCATCCTTTCAGCACACTTTTCTTGTCCAAGATAGCACAGTAATAACCATTTAGGCAATAACAAAAATAAACTAGGGCCAAAGAAACCATAGGGTTATATGTGCTCTGGGTTGCATTTTAGAGCATTTCCCAGCTTTTAATCCAATGGTGGGCTAAACAAAAATCATGAAGAAGAAGACTTTCAGTCTTATTTTCTTTTTTCTTTCAAGAAAGACATAAGCTATGCCAAAGGCTTAATGTTCAAAACTGACAAAATAGTAGCTCACAATAAACTGACAAGACAATTATGAGGATACACTGGTCCTATATGGGAATACTTCCTGCCTCCCTACTGCCTCAAAAAAAAAAAAAAGACGTCATTGCCTATGCATCTGTCTGGTGTTAGATCGGAATGAAAATCAAGGTTCAAATTGCCACAATCATGTATTTCAAGTGACTGCTGACATGCATATACACAGCATGCCTACTCTTCACCCCTCACCCCCAAAGCAAACACCTGGATATGTGCTTGATATGTGACTGTGAGGAAAGTGAAAAAAGTAATAATGACAGTAATGTTCACTGCTCCTAGACAGTACACTATCCATACACAAACTATAGTAACTTTCTCTGTGCACCTCTGAGGTCTATGAGACAAGTAAAAGAAACGGTGACTTCAACCCAAGCAAACTATAATGACCTCTTGTACACACGTCTAAAGTTTGACTCTGAAGAAAATTACAGAAGTAATAACCACATTATCCCCACCTCCCCAACACATATAACCTACAGTAGCTTTCTGTATACACATACTTCAGCAGGGCTGTTTTTAGAATGGGTACATTTGACAGTAGAGGCCATTGTCAGTTTTATCCTAACAGGGTCATATCACAGCCCTGTTCAGGTTAAAGAGCGTAATCGAAATGAATACATTTTTTTCTCCCCACTCTTCCAGAACCAGCAACAGCTTTTGTGGGCCCCCCACATAGTCACGGATGATTAAGGGAGCCCCCTCTTTCCATTTATACAGCCTAAGGAGTGGGGGGGGGGGCACCAGACACGTAGAAGATCTAAGTGTCTGAATGATCTGTGATGTATTTTATGCCTTAATTTTGAAATATAATTACTTGTTGGTTGCATTTTTTACTGACACCCAGAAGAATCGTGTGTGTCCTGCATTAGTGGGCGTGTTCACAGATAAAAATCAGATATTTTTTAACCATACGCGTGCACACGTACACACACACACACACACACACACACACACACACACACGCAACAATAACAAGTTTGTACTTATTTCAGAAAAATAGCAATTCACTGCACAACATTGGTACTGCCACACTAGATTAATGACTGCTATTTAGCAGTTGTCAAACAGCAGCAGGGGTAAGACACTTTTATTTACCTAACTGATGAGCAATGTATACCTGTCATTGTCCCTGATTTTACAGACCTTCCATGATTTTGCTCATAATTTTGCTCTGTCCCTCTTAAAAAGTGTGATTTGCTAGAAAATCACTCGGGATTACAGTCAGTCAGTAAATCTGGACATCAAAGTTTTATACTTATTATAGTTCAATACATGCATAGCAATGCAAATGTTGTTACTATTAACTTTTTAAATGAACGAGTAATATTCAAAACATGTTCTTGATTTTGAGCCTTTATTCTGCTATTATTTTTGACACTGTGGTGAATTCTTTAGCAAAGAAGTTGAGAAATAGTACCTGGCATTTTACCATATTTATAAAACTCCCTGAAAGAGAAAACCATCTCTGAAGAGTGGCAGCATCAGCTCTTCTTAAAATCCTAGGTTTGTACTGAGATCAGTCACTCTGGGGTGCTGATCACTCTAATGCTTACCTTCCTCATTTTTATTATCAGCTTTATCCTAACAGTGTCATATCATAGCCATATTCAGGTTAAACGCATATTCTGGAAATGAATACATTTTTTCTTCTCATTTTTCCCCAAACAGCAACAGCTTTTGGGGGGCTCTCACACAGTCACGAGTATTGCTGGTACCTAAAGCTGGCTATGTTTTTAGTTTTAGTGGAATGTCCACCAGCAGGGTTTAATTAAGCCCGAGGCACCATGTCAGTGGTAAAATATTTAATGGAATTGTGAACCCTGTAACTTGATAAAACACTGTTACTGGGGTCTATATTAGAACATCGACGTTTCAAAACTTCAAATGTTCTAATATCGAACCCTATTCAGCGAAAGCTGAAAATACTGAAGCAACAGAAAACTGAATTTTTTCCTAGGGAAAGAATTAGGTTGTCCGTTTCTGTTACTTTGGTATTTTCAGTGCTGTGGTGGAAAGTTACGGGTCGGGTTCAGTTAAGTGTGCGATTGAATGCGGGTTAGGGTAGTTAGGGTTAGAGTGCGGGTTAGGTATGTGTGCGATTGTGTGGACGTGAAGGTTAGGGCGGGATAGGTGAGTTAGGGTTAGGGTGTGGGTTAGGTATGTGTGCGCTTGTGTGGACGTGAGGGTTAGGGCAGGATAGGGCGCGGGTCAGGTAAGTGTGCGATTATGTGGATGTGAGGGTTAGGGTGGGGTAGGTGAGTTAGGGTTACGGTGAGGTGAGTGTGCGATAGTGACGGACCTTAGGGCTAGGGTTTGGGTTAAGGTAAGTGGATAGTTAGTGGTGTGTGTATAGTTTTAGCGTAGGGTTAGGTGTAAAATTTTAGGTGTGTGTGTGTGTGTGTGTGTGGATTGCTGTTTGTTTGGTGTGTTTGTGCTGTGTGTATGTGTTTTGGAACAGCAAATTATTTTCCCTAGGAAAAAATTCTCTGTTCTGTATGTTCGATGTTTTTAGCTTTCGCTGAATAGGGTTCGATAATAGAACATTCAAAGTTTTGAAACTTCGATGTTCTAATATAGACCCCTGTTACTATAACCAGATATCTTTGAATTTTAAAGGAGATAGACATAAGAGTTATTGCCCACCTGGTTTATTAAGTATACAAAATTGCTGTATTAGCTTTTATTTGTTTGACAGACATGTTACAAAATATCAAGGTAACTGCTGTAGTTGGGGGCCCCCAGTGACCGCAGGGTTCGCTGGTGCCTAAAGCCGTCTATGCCTGCGTTCTCCTTAAGTGTGTGCGTATGTGAAAATTTTACTTTCAAAGCACTTGTGCTTGTCACATTTCACATCGCTGCAGCATCTTGCTTTCAAAATTACTGACTTTACACAGTTTTACACACTTTACATCTCTGCTACAATTTTACTGAAAAAATGCAGTTTTTATACTGCTTTTCACAACTTTCTATTTCTCAATGTAACGTTTCCAAGAAACATCACTTAGGATGAAGGTGTATTCCTTTAATTACACCACCCAGTCCTCTTTTTTTACTGACCATCTGCATTTGCATTACAGGCATCACTGTTGTGCTGGACAGTCATGGTAATCCCAAACTCCATCCGAGGAGCTTGCTATTTTGTCACTGGCCCTGTGTAACCATTTTAAGGGGCTGTAATATGTAATCACTGTGAATTTTCCATTATATAGTTAGGGGCTTGAGCTTTTGGAGAGCACATACTCTTCCCAAACATTCCTTCTTGGCTGAAGTCTACAATTGAAAAACACTTCTGGATGTTCCTCAAACTTTGAAGAGACGTTGCTAAGTATAGACCCCAAACCAGTCTGCAAACAAACCTGACTGTAGTCAGGACTGGCTAATAGATGAGGTTCCACTCAAAGCATCAGTGCACTTCTGGAATGTGTGCTCTCAAAACCAGTGCCCAAATAATCTTACTGTTCTATATTCCGGAGACATTGATAGAATAAGAGAATGTAAATTAATATACATTTTCTGAAGTAAAAGACGTCCGTAACTCTAACTTTTTATCATTACTTATTAAGTGCAATGCACCTTCTTTTTTCCCCCAATGTCAGCAGTTTTAGGAGGGATTAGGAGGGACAGAGCTAAAATTTCAGTCAAAATCAGGGATGTCCCCGAAAATCAGGGACAGGTGAGAGGTATACCTGACACACTCCGCTGGATGCAGCCACTCTGATTCTAGCTTTGATCTCTTCATTCAGACTTCCATTCTCCTTATCCTCAACCACGCCTCCGCGACACGTGAAGCTGTTAACCTGTTACACTATCTTCCCTTCTATCTCAATTTTCAGTTTCTTCTACTGTCTTACCCCATATGTGCCTCAGTTTTTCATTCCATTCCTCTATCATAGGCTGATAGGTGTGTACTAGGCTAATGGCCCTGGGACCTTTACAAGCCTAGCCATAGGATTACCCTGGCATCATGCTACCCGACCTTAGTTCCCAGTGCCTCTGTCGAGTAGAGCCACTGGAGTTATCCCCGGGGTGAATTTTCTATTTCCCATCCACTCATCAAGACTTCTCTTGAACAGGGTCAGCAAGGTGCTCTGCTTGATATGTATGGGAAGTCTATTCCATAGCATGGGCAGTCTCTGGGTTATGAACCTGTCCCTCCAGTACATTCTCTTGATTGTGGTAATGAGGATGAGTCTCTGGAGCATGTGGTGCGGAGGGATTGTAATTTCTTTAGGTGTAGCATTTCTAACAGAGCTGGGTTAGACATAGCTTTGTAAGTCAAGTAGAGATAGACTCTAAGTAGGCCATTTGAGACAGAACATAGTTGCAGTTTTTGAGTCTGTCCATATAGAACAAGTGTTTAAGGCCTAGTATCCTCTTTGTGAGGTACTTTTGTGGCCTCTCCAGTTGTTGCAGGTGTCTAGTGAGGTACATGCCAAATGGGGCATTGTACTTGATGATTGGCCTAATGAGGGAAGAGTAGAGGGAGACAATGACCTCTTTCTTTCTGGATCCAAAATCCATAGTAATGAGATATGCCACATAGAAGGACTTTCTGACCACAGTGGCAATGTGGTGATCAAAAGAGAGGTTGCTGTCAACCTGTGTTTCCAGATCTCTTATAATGCCTTCTGTGTTCAGTAGACTACCATCAATGTGGTAATTCATGGGAACCGGGTTTTCCCAAAGGGGATGACATATTTTTTGGCACTGAGCTTAAGGCCATGGTTCTGACACCAGTCGTTGGTCTCAGTGAGGCCATTCTGTAGGATGTCAACATCACTTGGAGAGTTAATAATAGCTCCTGGCCCCAGCCATTAACAAACTTTACAATAAGAGGAGAAAGCTATTACATGATAGAACAAAATCCATAAAAGGGAAGTCACCCCTGATCATTATTAGTAAAAAAATACGAGCACTCATAAAATCAACTATGGCCAATTTTGAGAGAAAAATTGCCATGGATTCAAAGGACAACCATAAGGCCTTTTTCAGCTATGTTAGGAACCTGGGTGGAAACTCCCAGATATGCTCAGAATTAGTCCAAAATGATACAAAAATCACTGAACCCACAGACATTGCCAACATACTGGCAGACAGGTTCAGTGCAAACTTCACCCCCCTCCCCTAAAGGAGAGATAACTATCCCAGCGGAGTGTAGCCTCCCAGACATCTCAAATGCGCAGGTGAAAGCTGCTCTCTAAAGCTAAAACACAGCATCAATGGGACCAGATGGTGTCCCCGGCTGTGTGCTACACGAGCTAAATGAGGAATTAAACCCGCACATAAGGCAGCTGTTTAATCTCAGCCTTACCACAGGATACGTGCCCAAGGAGTGGCATACGGCAACTGTGGTCCCACTCCACAAAGGTGGTGCCTCTACGGACCCTGGTAATTACCGCCCATAAGCTTAACAAGTCTAGTCTGCAAAGCTATGGAGAGGATCATAATGGAGCTCATAAACAAAGATATAGGGGACTTGCAGACATTGGACCCGACCCAGTTTGGCCGTCAAGGGAAGATCATGCCTTTTGAACTTGGTCGACTTCTTCGAAACAGTCACCAAAGCCATTGATGAGGGAAAGGCAGTCCATACAGCTTACCTTGACCTTTCAAAGGCTTTCGACACAATACCCCACTCGGTATTGTAGAAAAACTTACCAGCTTAAATGTAAACCCATATGTCACAAGATGGGTTGCAAACTGGCTTAAGGACAGAACCCACAGGGTTAGAGTTGCTGGCGCTATGTCAGACTCCAAGCCGGTCACAAGTGGTGTCCCACAGGGCTCGGTCCTTGGCCCCCTATTGTTCGGCATCTACTTCTCAGAAGTACAGGCCAACATGGGAGGTCTTTGGCTGACAAAGTTTGCAGACGACTGCAAACTGGGCCATAGTGGAAAGTGCATCGGACACGGATATCCTTCAGAAGGGACTCATGGAAACAGATAGCTGGTGCCAGAGCCATGGCCTGAAGTTAAACGCCAAAAATGTATAGTCATACCCTTTGGGAAAAACAAGGTAACCCCAAGCTACCATATAGGTGGCAATCCACTAAGCACAGAAGAGGTTATCAGGGACCTGGGGACCCAGGTTGACAGTGGCCTTTCTTTTGACACTCACGTTGCTAAAGTGGTTAGAAAGACCTTCTACATTGCCCACCTGATCATGAAGGGATTCACATCCAGATCTAGTGAGGTCATCGTTCCCCTGTACTCTTCACTTATCAGACCAATGATCGAGTACAATGCCCCATTCGGGATGTATCTCGCCCGACATCTGCAGCAATTGGAGAGACCCCAAAAGTTTCTCACCAAAAGGATAAAGAGATTCCAAAATCTGTCATATGCTGCCAGATTGAAGAAACTCCAGCTCTATTCAGTCGCATACTGTCTGCTCAGAGGTGACATGTGCCTGACATACAAGGCCATGTCCAACCCGGAATTAATGGACATGCTCCACCTCAAAAAATCCAAATCCACCAAAACCACTAGAGCAAGCGATTTAAACCTTAGCACGGATATAAATAGGACGTGCTGGAGGGATAGATTTATCACTCAGAGACTCCCTATGCTGTGGAATAGAGTCCCGGTCCATGTGAGGCAGAGCACCTCGCTGGCTCTGTTCAAGAGAAATCTTGACCTGTGGATGGGAGATCGTAGGTTTAACCCGGGAATCATCTCTGTGTCACTGCTGGACAGAGGCACAACAAACTAATGGGTACAGTATTTTTTCATATAAGGGGTGGCGTAAGCCACAAAAATTCGGGCTAGGCTTATAAATGCCTTGGGGCAGATAGCCTAGTATAAACCTATGAACCTATAGGAGGATTGTGGCTGACAAAGTTCACAGATGACTGCAAACTGGGCGCCATAATTGATACTCCAGCGGACACAAACATCCTTCAGAGAGGCCTCATAGAAATGGATAATTGGTGCCAGAGCCATGGCCTTAAGCTGAACGCCAAAAAATGTATAGTCATACCCTTTGGGAAAAACAAGGTACCCACAAATTACCACATAGGTGGTAATCCATTGGCACGGAAGAGGTAATCAGGGATCTAGGGACCCAGGTTGACAGTAACCTCTCATTTGACACTCACATTGCCAAAGTGGTTAGGAAGACCTTCTATATTGCCCACCTTATCATGAAGAGTTTCACATCTAGATCAAGAGAGGTCATTGTGCCCCTGTATTCTTCTCTTATCAGGCCAATGATTGTGTACAATGCCCCATTTGGGATATATCTCACCCGACACCTGCAGCAGTTGGAAAGACCCCAAAAGTTCCTCACCAAGAGGATAAAGGGTCTTAAACATATGTCATATGCTGCCCGACTGAAAAAACTCCAGCTCTATTCAGTCGCATACCGCCTACTCAGAGGTGATCTGTGCCTGACGTACAAGGTCATGTCCAATCCGGAATTAATGGACATGCTCCACCTCAGAAAATCCAAATCCATCAGAGCCATGAGAGCAAGAGACTTAAACCTCAACACAGAAATAAATAGGACGTGCTGGAGGGACAGATTCATAACCCAGAGGCTCCCTATACTCTGGAACAGAATCCCAGTCCATGTTAGGCAGAGCCCCTCACTGATTCTATTCAAGAGAAATCTTGACGAGTGGATGGGAGATTGTAGGTTTACCCCGGGGGTCATCTCTGTGTCACTACTAGACAGAGGCACAGTAAACTAAATCCTAAAAGGGCGTAGTATTCTCATCCTAAGGGGTGGTGAAAGCCACACACACTATGGCTAGGCTTATAAATGCCCTAGGGCAGATAGCCTAGTTTGAACCTATGAACCTAACTTGTAATCGTCTGCGAACTTTGTCAGCCAGAGTCCCTTCGTGTTGGCCTGGACTTCAGAGAAGTAGATAACAAACAGGAGAGGACCCAGGAAAGAACTCTGTGGGACAACACTCGTGACTAGTCGGCAGTCTGACTTGGAGTCAGCTACTTTCACAGTGTGGGTTCTGTGAGCCAGTTTGCAACCCACTTACTGATATAGGGGTTGATGCCTAGCTTAGTGAGTTTTTCTCTGATTCCTGAGTGGGGAATGGTATCAAAGGCCTTGGCCAGATTAAGGTAGGCTGTATAAACTAACTTGCCTTCATCCACAGCTCTGGTGACTGACTCAAAGAAGTCGACCAAGTTGAGCAGACATGATCTACCCTTCACATAACCAAACTGTGTGGGATCCAGAGTTTGGAGATTTCCTATATCCTTGTCTATTAGGTCCATGATGGTGCGTTTCATAGTTTTGCATATCAGACTCAATAGGCTAATGATAGCTGCCAGGGTCTGTAGTTGCTCCTCCTATGTGGAGAGGGATGACTGTAGCAAAGATGTGGATACTTCCAGATTAGCACCAGTAACACCATCACCCATGCTAACTTCCCTAGCCACTGAGCCACACAAGCTGTCCTAGCTTTGCCTAGGTTCTTGCTCAGAGTGCCTGTAATGTCACATCATCTAAATACAGCAACTTTGTTGATCTGTCCCCTCTAACCTGTTTGGTAATATAGTCCATCACCAGTATGAACAGCAGTGCACTCAGATGTGATCCCTGCTGAGCACGGCTCCCACTGGGAACCCCTCTGTGAGGCTGAGCACTGTTTGTACTTGAGTCACTGGGTCCTTGTACATAGCCTGCACTAAATCTACCTCCAGGTTAGTAGCACAACACGCGGAATCTGAGACCATCCAAGTGCAACTGACAGCGGGTAAATTGACTGTTCAATTTATAGCTTGCTACAGATCTCCCACCTTGTCTCAGGATGCTCACGCAGCATTCCTGAGAACATTAGAAAGTATGAAGATTCTACCCAACACCATGCTACTGGGTGACTTCAACTATCCAAACATTGACTGGGAAAACTACTCAAGCTCAAACGCCCTAGCCCAATGCTTCCTTGAGTTTATAAACTCAAACGCCCTTGAACAGCTGGTCACCACTCCCACAAGAGGTGACAACATACTGGACCTGGTCATCACCAACATGGGGAACCTATGTTCCACACCTGAGGTAAACTCGCCATTGGTAAGATCAGATCACAAACTAATCACACTGGACATCCACATCCCGACCCCCCCCCCACAGTCAAGGAAATCAAGGTAAAAAACTTCTCTTAAGCCAACTTCACACTCCTCAAGACCGAGGTGGGAAGTTTCAAAGCTCCCAATCAAATGGAAAATGATGACCCATCAGCAGAATCCTTTACAAGTGCATTCTATGAACACCTTCAAGAATGCATGGACCGAGCCATCCCAAGTAAAACCAAGACCAACTCCTCAAAAAAGAGGAAGGAGTCTGGTGGACCCCGGCCATAAATAAACTTTACAACAGAAGGAGGAAACTCCTGCAAGGTAGAACAAAATCCCAAAATAAGAAGGCATCTCTGATTAACATCAGTAAAAAACTACGCTCCCTCATTAAATCATCCAAGGCCAACTTCGAAAGAAAAACAGCCAATGACTCTAAGGATAACCACAAGGCCTTCTTTAACTATGTCAAGAGCATAGGGGCAAACTCTCAGATATGCTCCGAGCTAGTGCATAATGGCCATAAATACACTGAACCAACCGACATTGCCAACATCCTGGCTGACAAGTTCAGTGCAAACTTCACCCCTCCCTCTCCACCAAAGGGGCTAGCACCCATCCCAGAAGAATGTGGCGCTCCAGATATCTCAGACACACAAGTAAAGACAGCCCTTGCAAAGGCCAGAAACACAGCATCAATGGGACCAGATGCTATCCCAGGTTATGTCTTACACGAGCTTCAAAATGAACTAACCCCCCCCCCCATCTCAAATCACTATTCAAACTCAGCCTCTCTACAGGCTATGTACCCAAAGAACGGCGTACAGCAACAGTCATACCACTCCACAAAGGTGGTGCCACAACTGACCCTGGGAACTATCGCCCTATAAGCTTGACTAGCTTGGTCTGCAAAGCCATGGAACGCATTATCATGAAGCTCATTAACAGGGACATTGGGAACCTCCAGACACTGGACCCCACCCAGTTCGGCTTTGTTAAAGGCAGATGTTGCCTCCTGAACTTGGTCGACTTCTTCGAAACAGTCACCAAGGCCATAGATGAAGGGAAGGTGGTCCACACAGCATATCTGGACCTCGCTAAGGTGTTCAAAACCATCCCACACTCAGGAATCATAGACAAACTCACCAGCTTAAATATTAACCCCTATGTCACAAGATGGGCTGCCAATTGGCTCTCAGACAGAACCCACACGGTAAGAGTGGCAGGCGCCATGTCTGACTCTAAACCAGTCACAAGCGGAGTCCCACAGGGCTCAGTCCTGGGACCCCTCCTGTTCGGTATATATTTCTCCGAAGTACAGGCAAAGACGGAGGGACTGTGGTTAACCAAGTTCACAGAAGACTGTAAATTGGGTGCAATAACTGACTCTCCGGCTGACACAGACATCCTGCAAAAGGGTCTCGCAAAGACAAACACCTAGTGTCAAAGTCACGGCCTCAAGCTAAATGCCAAAAAATGCATAGTAATCCCATTTGGGAAAAACAAAGTACCTACAAACTACCACACAGATGGGAATCCACTAAGTACAGAAGAAGTAATTAGGGACCTGGGTACCCAAATAGATAGCATGCACTCCTTTGATAACCACATAGCCAAAACGGTCAGGAAATCCTTCTATGTGGCACACCTGATCACAAAGGGTTTCTCATCCAGATCCAAGGAGGTGATTGTGCCCCTTTACTCCTCACTCATTAGGCCCATAACAGAGTGCAATGCCCCATTTGGGATGTACCTCACTAGACACCTGCAACAACTAGAAAGACCACAGAAGTACCTCACTAAGAGGATTAAGGGCCTTAAACAATTACCCTATGAAGCACGACTAAAAAAGCTCCAGCTCTTCTCAGTCGCTTACCGTCTTCTCAGAGGTGACCTATGTCTGACCTATAGGGCCATGTCAAACCCTGAACTAATGGACATGCTTCACATCAAAAAAACGAGATCCCTCAGAATCACTCGTTCTAGCGACTTGAACCTATGTACAACAATAAACAGGACATGCTGGAGGGATAGATTCCTGTCCCAGCGACTCCCCGCCCTCTGGAATAGAATCCCAATCCATATTCGACAGAGCTCCTCTCTGACCCATTTCAAGAGAAATCTTGATGAGTGGATGGGTAATCGTAAGTTCTACCCAGGGATCACTTCAGAAGCCCTGCTGACAGAGGCCCAGGTTACTAATCTAATGGGGAGGCGAAAGCCATCACTCTGTGGCTAGGCTTATAAATGCCCATGGGCAGATAGCCTAGTACTTACCTATGAACCTATGAACCAATGTTTCTGGGACTTCAAACCGCCCCAGTACTGCCCAATCAGCTTTCTTAGGACCCTGTCATACTCTTTCTTCAAGTCTAGGAATGCCCGGTTGGACGTTTTCCTCATCCTTAGCTTCTTTTTAACTGTCTCACTGCAAACAATGTGTCAGTTGAGCTGCATCCTGATTTGAATCCAAACTGCTCATCTCCCATCTTACTTTCTACTATTCTGCATACCCGTTTATCAATCATCCTCTCCAGAACTTTCATGCAGTGTGACAGGAATTTGATACCTCTGTACTGCCCACAGCCGTGGAGGTCCCTTATGTTCTTGTAAACTGGCAAGAGTATGCTTACTCCCCAATAATTTGGGATATGCCTCTCTCTCCACATTACTATGACTACCCTCAGGAGCCATTTCTCCCCTATCTCACCCAGCAACTTTATCACATCTGCTGTGACCTCATCTGAGCCTGCTGCATTCCATGACTTCATTTTCCTTAGTGCTATTCTTACTTCTAGGATGGGCTCCTCCTCTTTTCTCACTGTAGGTTGTGTCTAGGGCAGTACAGCTTCTGTGGGGCTTTCTTCATTCAGAAGCTGTTGAAAGTACTCTCTTCATCTGTCTTTGTTGTCCTGTGGACTGGTGAGCGGACTGTTGCTGGCATCCCCCACAAAGCATTTCTGACTATCTTTTTTATCTTTCTGTCTTTGTCTTACAACATAATATATAGTTTCTTTGTGCCACCTAATAAGTCACTTTCCAAAAGTTGGTATGGGGCCTCCGATACTGCAATTCCTTTCTTAGCTTGTTAGCCAACCAATATTTCCTCTTCAGCTGGTCCGTCTTTTCTATCTCCCACTTTTTCTGGCACTCCTCCTTTCTTTTGATGACTTCCTGGACTTCTGTATTCCACCACCAACTTTCTTATGTACCTTATTTCCTTACCTGACTTAACCACATATCTGTTCTTTAGTCCTCACACATACTGTTTTGAGGCACTGCCATTCATCTCCACCTATTTCTTCCTCTTCTTAGGGTTCTAGAGCCCTGAGTAATTCCTTGAACTGTTGTGCTTTCTCTCCTGTCAACTTCCAGGTCTTCGGTCTGGTCTCATAGGTAGGTATTAGGCTATCGGCCTGAGGGTCACAGCAAGCCTAGCCAACAGTGTATTGGCTTTCGCCACCCATGTATTGTTAAATTCCTGCCCCTCTACCGAGCACTGCCCCAGACATAATCCCAGGGGTTAATTTCCCATCACCCATCCACTTATCAAGGTTTTTCTTGAAGAGTGCTAATGATGAGCTCTGCTTGACGTGTATGGAAATTTTGTTCCAGAGCACAGGAAGTCTCTGGGACACAAATCTATCCCTCCAGCATGTCCTATTTATTGTTGTGGTGAGGTTTAGGTCCCTAGAGCGTGTAGCTCGGGGAGACTGGGATTTCTTTAAGTTGAGCATGTCCATCAATTCCGGGTTTGACATAGCTTTGTATGTCAGACAGAGGTCTCCTCAGAGTAAGCAGTATGTGACCGAGTAGAGTTTGAGTTTCTTGAGCTGGTCGGCATTTGAGGCCGGCAATCCTCTTGGTGAGGTACTTTTGGGGCCTCTCAAGTTGTTGTAGGTGTCTTGTGAGGTACATCCCAAATGGGGCATTGTATTCAATGAGGGGTCTGATAAGTGATGAGTAGAGGGGAATGATGACTACCTTATTTCTAGATGCGAACCCTTTTGTGATTAAGTGGGCCACATAGAAAGATTTTCAGACCACTGTGGCAATGTGGTTATCAAAGGAGAGGTTACTATCCACTTGGGTCCCAAGGTCTCTTATCACACTTTCTGTGTTAAGTGAACTTCCCCCTATTTGGTAATTCATGTGTACCGTGTTTTTACCAAAGGGGATAAAGTACAGTTTTGTACCTACCATAAATGTAGATGTTCGAAGATCCACATTGCTGCAGTCCTTACACTTGGGTAGTCCGCTGTCCTCGGTCGGCCCGAATATCAAAGTATAAGGCTGACGTCGGTCAAGGCGCATTTGACTGACATCAGGACGTCAGGGTACAAATGCGCATGACCGACGTCATATCCTCAGTCTTTTCTTGCCCCAGATGTCAGAAGACCCTAAAAAGAAAGGTCAAAACCAAAAGACAGCAAACAACCAACCAACCACCCTTGTACTAAAAATATGTACAATATATACAATATACACCATATTGACAACCCAACCCACACAACCGCCTCTAACTACAGAGGGGAAGGAGGGAGGGATTGACTGCAGCAATGTGGATCTTGAACATCTACATTTATGGTAGGTACAAAACTGTACTATGTTCTTCATCTCACATTGCTGCAGTCCTTACACTTGGGTAGAATCCCAAAGCAGAGGTAAGGGAGGATGGCAAAACTATAAGGAAGCAGGAGCTGCCAAAATGCCCTGCAAAATAGCAGTGGCAAAACCAGCCCTAGATTTAGAATAAAGTGGAAGGTGATAATGCTTAGAGAAAGTATGCACTGAACTCCAAGTAGCTGCCTCCAAAATATCTTTAGTTGCCACCCCCCTCAAAAAAGCTGTTGAAGTGGCAGTAGCCCTAGTGGAATGAGGCCTAATCCCAGCTGGAATCTCCTTGCCATGATGGGAATAACAGAAAGCAATGCAAAACCCAATCCACTTAGAAATAGTTTGTTTTGACACAGGCTTGCCCTGAGAACTCAAAGCAAAAGAAACAAATAACTGCTGAGACTGCCTGAACCCTTTAGTTCTGTCCAAATAATATCGCAACTGCCTGTGTACATCTAAAGTGTGCAAAATCTTTTCCCCTTTTATTTTGGGGATTTGCATAAAAGGTAGCCAAACGAATAGTTTGGTTTAAAGCCACACTAGAAACCACTTTAGGCATAAAGGAAGGATTAGTACGAAAGACACCCTATCCTTATGGAAAATTAAGAAAGGCTCAACCGCCATAAGGGCCTGCAACTCAGAAACCCTTCTTGCAGAGGTAATGGCCAACCAAAAAAGCAGTCTTCCATGATAAATATTTCAACTCGGTAGTAGCTGCAGGCTCAAAAGGTTGTAGAGTGAGTTTCTCCAACACAAAATTGAGATCCCAAGCAGGAGTAGGAGCTCTACGGGGGTCTTATATTCTTTGCCCTCTAAGAAATTGCTTGAACAAAGGATGAGAAAACAATGGTGGGTCACAATCATAGTGAGCTGAAATTGCTGCAGCATGAACCTTAATAGAAGAGAAGGACAAACCTTTGTCCAGTAACTCAGTAAGATATTGAAGAGCCACACTTAAATTAGGCTCAGAAACATCAAAATCCTTTGCTGCACTCCAAAATAAAAATCTCTTCCATTTATCTGCGTACACTTTCCTTGTACTAGGCCTTCTAGCTTCCAAAATAACATTCAAAACTTGCTGTGGAAGTTGAGACCCACTATGGTTCAAAACAGAATATGCCAGGCTGTTAGGTGAAGAGAGTGAAGCTTGACATTGAGCAAATGACTGTCCTCCTGAGACAACAGGTGTGGAATCAAGGCAAAGGCCATGGAGGCTCCCTGCACCAGGCTCCTCAGTAATGGGTACCAATGCTGTCGAGGCCAATCTGGAGCTATCAAAATCATCCTTGGCTTGTCCTGTCTGGCCTTTAGTAGTACCTTTGGGAGGAGAGGCAGAGGTGGAAAGGCATACACATGAAGATTGCTCCAATTGAAAGAAAGAACATCCACTTTCCAAGCTGTGGGATGAAACCTTTCGTGCAAAACTTTGGCAGCTGGTGGTTTAGTGGAGAAGCGAACAGATCTATGTCTGGAGTTCCCCATGACACTGTCAATTTCTGAAATACATGAGGATCCAATTTCCACTGTGGGGATCCATAATTCGCCTGCTCAACACATCTGCTAAGGAGTTCTGTGCTCCCGGCAGAAACCTTGCCTGAAGATTTAGCTGTAAACTGAGAGCAGTCTCCCACAAAATCATTGCTTGCCTGCATAGAGGATAAGAATGTGTTCCCCTTGCTTGTTGATGTACCACATGACAGTTGTGTTGTCTGTTAGAATCAACACCTGCCCTGGAAGAAGTAAATCCTTGAAAGCTATTAATGCAAACTGGACTGCTAACATCTCCTTCAAGTTGATATGTAGATGTTGTAGTCTGGCAGGCCACTTGTCTTGTATCCACTTTCCATTCAGATGAGCTCCCAAGCTTTGTCTGAGGCATCTGTCGTTAGAATCTGACTCGCCTCTGGCCGGGTCACAGAGAGTCCCTTGTTTAGGTGACATTCCTGAGCCCACCACAACAATTCCTTTTGAATGCAAGGTATTATTTGAATGACAGTGTCCAGATCCTGGCAGTGCTGTGTCCATACATTTTGAGATACCATTGTAACTTCCTCATATGCAGTTTGGCATTGGGAAGCACCAGAATACAAGATGCCATGAACCCCAAGGCTTGAAGGACTGTCCTTGCAGTCAGCCTGGACTGATGAGACAATTGATGAAAGTAAAGGGAAAGATTCTTTTGTTTGTCCGGGGTCAAAAGGCCATCTGGGATGCTGTATTCAGTCTTACACCCAGAAAGCACATGTCCTGAGAGGGTACTAGACTGGACTTTATTTCGCTCACAGAATACCCCAGGCATCTTAGCACTGCTATCACATATTCCAAATGATGAAGAAGCTCGCCCTTCCTTGAGCCAGAATCAGGCAATCGTCCAAATAAGGATAGATCTGTATTCCTTTTAGCCTGAGGAAAGCTATCACTGGAGCCAGAACTTTCGTGAACACTCTGGGCGCAGTAGATAAGCCAAAGGGCAATGCAGAGAACTGATAATGAGAAGTCCCAGCTCGAAAACGCAGATACTTCCTGCAACTCAGTCTGATAGGAACATGAAGGTAAGCCTCCTTGAGATCCAAAGTTACCATCCAATGATCTTTGCCCAGCAGAGGTAAAAGCTGTTGTAACGCCAACATTTTGAACTTGGGAATGTCCAGATAAGTGTTGAGGGTAGATAAATCCAAAATTAGTCTCCACGTGTTCCCTTTCTTTGGTACTAGGAACAGGCGAGAATAAAATCCTAGGCCCACTTCTGGCATAGGGACCGGCTGTATGGCCCCTATTTGAAGTAACAGAGAAATTTGTTTGTGAGCCTCTATTCTTTGTTGAGGAGGAACGTCTGGCATGCCTTTGAAAGGAGGCAAGGTATGGAAATAAAACCTGTAACCGTGGTGTATGATATCCAATACCCATCTGTCTTGGGTAATCAAACTCCAATTTTCCCTGAAAAGTGCCAACCTTCCTCCCAAAGGTGCTGCCAGACGAGAAGGCTCTGGCAGCTGAAAAGGTAGGTCATTGGGTCTGTTTACGAAAGGACTGACCCCTGCCCACACCCGAACACTGTGCAGGTGAACTCCCTGTTCTAGGCCTGAAAGAGCCCTGAGCTCTGCCCCTACCACGTCTAGACCTACCCCTAGACTGGGAATCATAAGAAGGATACGTCCACCCCTTGGTAGGCCAATTTCTACTAAACTTCGGAGGCTGAACCTGCAAAAAATCTTTAACAGTCTGCATAGACTTAGCCTTGTCTTCCATTTTCTTTAAGACTGCCTCAACAGGAGAACCAAACAACACATCAGATTGTAAAGGAGCATCTAAAATCCTTGTCTTAACATGGTCAGATAAATTCTGATCCCTCAGCCAGGCGTGCCTGCGAAGAACTGACCCAGTGGCAGCCACCCTAGACGAGGCCTGTACAGCATCAAAACCACATTGCAAAGAATGCTTACCCACCTGTTCAGAAACATGTACTAAATCTTGTAACTCTTTACACTCAATACCTTCCGCCAGAGCATCTACCTTAGACTTCAATTGTGAAAGGAGATAGTTTTGGTATTTCAACATGTGAAACTGGCAATTCAAAGCCCTCATAGCTAGGGTGGAAGAAGTATAAACTTTCTTTCCCCATCTATCCAAAGCCCTGGCCTCTTTATCTGGAGGAACCGGATTTTTGACAACAGAAGCCTTAACACCTTTAGGCCCCTGACTAACAGTTTCTGGGTCTGCCCTAGGACTCTTAAAAAGATACTTATGAGCTTCAGGCACCCTGTAATACCTATCCGGTTTAGCAGGAGGCAAAGAATCAGGATTAAGAGAAGCCTCTGCAAAAACATCTTCCACCACATCCAGAACAGGAGGAATGGCCAAAGGCCTATGCTGGGGTAAAAACAAAAATTCCCTAAGCCTTTTCCTGGAATCAGAGAAGTCCTGACCTTCCCACTTAAAATGCTCCCTCATGGAATGAAGAGTCTCTGAAAAAGAAAAATCCTCAGGAGGAGAAGCAGAAGGAGTAGAATCATCCACATCAGAATCTGAATAAGGAGAATACTCCTGCAAGTCTTCAGCCGAAGACTCTGAAACATCCGAAGCCTGCTCAAAACTCCCTAGCTCAGGTTCCACCCTTGGTCTCTTATCAGGAGGGGGCAAAGAACCTCTAATCAAGGTAATCAAATCTTCTGCCATTTTAAGCATATGCTTCTTGGGCACAGTTCCTGAAGAACTAGGGGTGACACCAACTGAAGCTAAACCTGGCCTGCCTCTGGGAGAAGCCTTGGAAACAGAAGGAGAGGGCCTAACCACCCTAGGAAGGGAGGGGAGTACAGTAACCTGAGAAGCCCCTTCAGCCTGACCTGCCTCCTGAGAGGCCACATCATGCAATAACAAAGTCTCCCTGGGACTCCAAAGAAACCTCCGGCGGAACCACCGGCTCCACCGACACCTCTAAAGAACTGGCGTCCGGTACGGACGGTTCTTCTAGCCTAGGCTTAGCTGCTTTGTCCTTGCGCTTCTTCGAAGAAGCGGGTGTCGGAGCATCCGACGGCATTTTATAATTGCACCGCTTCCCGAAGACTAACCTGGCACAATCTAACCTTCTCTTTGTAGTGCGCTTATTGAATCTAGCACAAGAGCGACACCCAACAACGTCGTGCTCAGGTCCTAAACAAGGAATACACAAAGTATGATAATCTCTATGCAGTATCTGTTTCCCACAAGAAATACAGTTATTCACTTTTTCTGACATCCGGTAAACCACTGAGGCAAGAAAAAACTAAAATATTCCCCAACGGGGTACTTAGCCAACTTTGACTCGGTCTGAAACTCCGAAATCGAAAAATTTCAGAACGCCGAACGGCACTTGCAACGCTGCTTCTGCATCGGACCATGCGGCAAAAAAGACTGAGGATATGACGTCGGTCATGCGCATTTGTACCCTGACGTCCTGATGTCAGTCAAATGCGCCTTGACCGACGTCAGCCTTATACTTTGATATTCGGGCCGACCGAGGACAGCGGACTACCCAAGTGTAAGGACTGCAGCAATGTGAGATGAAGAACATCAATGCATTTTTTTGCATTTAGCTTGAGGCCATGGTTTTGACACCAGGTGTCTGTCTCGGTGAGGCCTTTTTACAGGATGTCTACATCGGCAGCGGAATCGATAATGGCACCCAGTTTGCAGTCATCTGCAAACTTGGTTAGCCATAGACCCTTGGTGTTCGCTTGCACTTTAGAGAAGTACATACCGAACAGGAGGGGTCCCAAGACTGAACCATAGGGCACTCCACTTGTCACTGGTTTGGAGTCAGATCTGGAGTCTGCAACTCTTACTGTGTGGGTTCTGTGAGCCAGTTAGCCACCCATCTTGTGACGTAGGGGTTTATGTTAAGGTTGATGAGTTTATCTATGATTCCTGAATGAGGGATAGTGTTAAAGGCTTTAGCGAGATCCAGGTAGGCTGTGTGGACCACCTTGCCCTCTTCTATGACCTTAGTAACTGTTTCAAAGAAGTCTACCAGGTTTAGGAGACATGACCTACCTTTTACAAATCCAAATTGGGTAGCATCCAGAGTTTGGAGGTTATCAATGTCTTTGTTTATTAGTTCCATGATGATACGCTCCATGGCCTTGCACACCAGGCTTGTCAGGCTAATAGGTCGATAGTTCCCGGGGTCTGTGGTGGTTCCTCCTTTGTGGAGTGGGATAACCATTGCTGTGCTCCATTCTGTGGGCACATAGCCTGTGGTGAGGCTGTGACTGAACATGGATTTTAGGTGGGAGGCTAGTTCATTTTGGAGTTTGTGTAAGATGCAGCCAGGGATGTTGGCCGGTCCCATGGATGCTGTGTTCTTGGCTTTAGAGTGTGCCATTTTTACCTGTGTTTGTGATTACCGGGGCTCTACAACCATCAGGTATAGTTATAGACCCTTTGGGGGGTGAGGGGAGAGTAAAGTTTGCACTGAACCTATCTGCCAATATGTTGGCAATATCAGTTGGCTCTGTATATTTTGTGCCATTCTGTTGTAGCTCGGTGCAGATCTGGGTGCTGCCGTGGAGATTCTTGACACAGCTAAAGAATGCCTTGTGGTTGTCTTTGGAATCAGTGGCAATTTTTCTTTCAAAATTAGCTTTGGAGGATTTTATGAGAGATCTTAGTTTCTTACTGAGGCCCGTCAGTGAGTGTCTCCATACCTGGGTTTTTACTCTCTTTTGCAACAGTTTCTTCCTTCTGTTGTAGAGTTTGTTAATGGCAGGGGACCACCAGATTGGCTTCCTTTTTTTGGGAGGATAGCATCTTGGCTTTGTTGGGAATAGCACGATCCATGCACTCATGTAGGTGCCTGTAGAGTGCATTTGTGTAGGATTCAGCAGTCGTGACTGTATTGACTGTGTTATCCATCTGCAAGTGGGGGTCGCGAAGTTAGTCACCTCAGTTTTGAGTAGTGTGAAGTTCTCTTTGGAAATGGGGGTGGGGTCGGATGTGGACATCTAGAGTGATTAGTTTATGGTCTCATCTAACAAACGAGGAGTTCATCTCGGGCATTGAGCACCAGTCACCCATGTTGGTACTGACCAGGTCCAGAATATTGTTGCCCCTGGTGGGGGTGTTGACAAGTTGATCCAGGGTGCTAGAGTTTATAAATTCCAGGAATCATTGAGCAAGGGGATTAGTACAGGAGTAGTTTTCCCAATTTATGTTAGGGTAGTTGAAATCGCCCATTATTATGGTATTTGGTTGAACCCTCATTTTTTCCAATGTCCCTAGGAGTGAGGGTCCTGGGTCATGGTGGGGGATCTGTAACAAGCTACAATTTGGAATGCATTTTTACCCCGGGTTAGTTGCACTTGGATGATTTCAGAGGCATCGTGTTTTGCAACTAGCCTGGAGGTGTGGATGTCCTTCATGAATATGGACACACCACCGCTCTTCGTGTTTCGGTCCGGGTTTTGTGGCCAAAATGTGTGGTATGAATTATAGCCTGGTAGTGCTGGGGTTCTCTCGGGAGCCTTTAACCAGGTCTCAGTCACTGCACAGATATCGATGTTCTCCATTTTGAGGAGTGCCTACAGTGAGTGCATCTTGAGGTTTAGACTCCTAGCATTAAGCAGCACTGCCCTCAGTTTTTTGTCACTTATAGTTCTTATGGTGGTGGGTTTGTCTTTTGAGCCTTGCCTAAAAAAGGCACTATAAGGGTGGCAAGGGCCTTGGCCAATATCCTGAACCCCAGGGGTGACGGCAGGACATCTCTGGTGAAGCATTGTGGCGTGTCAAGCATGTCATCCCAGGCATACAGGTACTGGATCCCCTTTGAATGACACTAGAAGTTTAGCCAACTGTTGAAGTTGATCATCTTATCCTTTTTTGGTGAAGGCAAGATGCTACTCAGGGCTAGGGTCATACCTGCCTGGGCTACAAGATCGGAGAGCTCTTCCATGTCTCTTTTCATGTAGTCCAGGGAGGTACGCCTCAGGTCATTTACACCAACATGGATGATGACAGAGTCATATTTGTACTTGCCTTGTAGTGACCTGAGTGCATGTGTTATGTAGCGGAGTCTGACACCCGACAAGCAGCTGACAGTAACCTTCTCTTTGTCCAGCCTGGTGAGTGGGACGTCAGTGTGCCTGACTATAGAGTCACCTATCAGTGGTGTGTTGGGTATGTTGTTTTGCCTTATGGGCTGTGGTTGTGTGGCACACCGAGTTAGTGAGCTATGTGCTGCTTGGGGTGTGTTGGTGGGAGGAGGTTGCTTGTATGTCTGCTTTGGAGGTCTCTGTTGCCTAGGCAGATTAAGATTTTTAATCAGTGCCTCTGTATATATCTTGGTGTTTCTGTGTGTGGGTTTTGGAGGTGTTGGTTTAGTTGATTTATGTGTAGTGAGTGGGGTGTTACGAGTTGTTACCTTCTCCTCTTGACTGTCAGTTCCAGTCTTGGTTGGAGAGAGCTTTGCCTCTAGATTGGCTGCATAAGTCCATCTCTCACAAGTGTTAGTGTTTGGTGTTAGCAGGAGAGGGTTGCCTGTGTACATGAGGCAGTTGTAACATTGCCTCAAGATGCCCAGGTTCATCAGGTAGGCTGGAGAGTACACTGGGAGCTGACTCTTGGACATCCCTGAATAAGTAGGGAAGTATAAAGACTATTCCCTTCTTGCAGATGCGGGGGTTGAGTGCTGGGGGTTATTTAGTACTGCAGTAGCTTTAGAACAAGTGCTGGGCTGAACAGTGCGGGTCTGAGTGCTTTAGGCTGAAAGACTGACAAGTTATAAGGGAAAAACTGAAGAGCAGACTTTGTGGAGCCGGGGATAGTTAACCCCAGCTATTCAGCACCACACAAATGCGGGTTTTTATAGCAGAAAGATGAAAGGAATAGAAATTAGCCCAAAATGGCCAATAAATTACAAATTCTGAGCTGAAAACCACTCCTCCAGGGACAGATAGGCTGCTCAAAGCTCCCTACTCTCACTGGTGAACAGAGAAACTTCCTTCTACCAAGTAAGGTATGGGTCAACACAGAAACTACAATACAGCCCTGGATTCAGCAAACTCTGAAAACTGGACTCTACTAGCTTCAGAAAGGTGGGAAACAAGTGTAGGATAGCTTGTTTTTGTTTGTTTTTTTTAAGAAGTTAAGGCAGTTAAAACACAATAATCACTTTAAAGCACATAAAAACGGCTATTGCACTTGAGTGTGTAGCCTACAACAGTAAAAGCAGTTTAAATGCTCAAAAAAACGATTTTAAAGTGCAAACAGTAAGTACAATTAAACAGTTGCAAAAGGCTTTTTGGTATCAAATAAACGCTAGAAACCGAGCATTTAGGCAGAATTAACAATTACTACCAATAAACAAGCCAAAAAAGTACTTCAATCAAACCAAAGTCTCTCTTTTCTTCTTCTGCTGCTGTAGGACTCTGCAGGTCAACTGGGCAGGTTGTTGCCGATACAAGTGCAAAAAACGTGCAAATGCGGGTTTTTATAACAGAAAGATGAAAGGGATAGAAATTAGCCCAAAATGGCCAATAAACTACAAATTCTGAGCTGAAAAACACTCCTCCAGGGACAGATAGGCTGCTCAAAGCTCCCCACTCTCAATGGTAAACAGAGAAACTTCCTTCTATCCAGGTAAGGTATGGGTCAACACAGAAACTACAAAACAGCCCTGGATTCAGCAAACTCTGAAAACTGGACTCTACTAGCTTCAGAAAGGTGGGAAACAAGTGCAGGATAGCTTTTTTGTTTGTTTTTTTAAGAAGTTAAGGCAGTTAAAACACAATAATCACTTTAAAGCACATAAAAACAGCTATTGCACTTGAGTGTGTAGCCTACAGCAGTAAAAGCAGTTTAAATGCTCAAAAAAACGATTTTAAAGTGCAAACAGTAAGTACAATTAAACAGTTGCAATAGGCTTTTTGGTATCAAATAAATGCTAGAAACCGAGCGTTTAGGCGAAATTAACAATTACTACCAAGAAACAAGCCAAAAAAAGTACTTAAATCAAACCAAAGTCTCTATTTTCTCCTTCTGCTGCTGTAGGACTCTGCAGGTCACCTGGGCAGGTTGTTGCTGATACAAGCCCAAAAAACGCGCAAATGCGGGTTTTTATAACAGAAAGATGAAAGGGATAGAAATTAGCCCAAAATGGTCAATAAACTACAAATTCTGAGCTGAAAACCACTCCTCCAGGGACAGATAGGCTGCTCAAAGCTCCCCACCCTCACTGGTGAACAGAGAAACTTCCCTCTATCCAAGTAAGGTATGGGTCAACACAGAAACTACAATACAGCCCTCGATTCAGCAAACTCTGAAAACTGGACTCTAGTTGCTTCAGAAAGGCAGGAAACAAGTCTCAGTTGACTTCAGAGCCTTCTATGACCATTTCTAACATTTCGCATAGTCAACACAGTCTAAACACACAACATGGTGCTCTCTGCTTTTTTGTTGGCATCAACAGTACTGGTGAGGCCAAGAGACTGATGCATTTCTGGAGCATTTCTCCCCGGGCCTCCGCTGAAAACAGGCTCTGTGGAACCTAGTCGGACTTTCCCGGTCAACAAATGATAAATAAAATAAAAAAAAATAAAAATAAAAATTATAATCAAATACAACACCATTTGTAGTTCACAACTGCTGTGCAAGTTATCATCTCATTCACTGAGGTATCAGATTGAGCCTCACTGGGAAGGTATGCAGACATTTCACAAAATAATCCTCGAATTCTTACTGTAACCCACTGTAGACAGAGTACCACTGTCTCTCTCTCTCTACCATGGCTAAGATTTTATCAGACTAGCTTCTGCCTCCTGCCTGGCAACTACACAACACAGTTTACATAACTTACCTTTCTTACACTACTGAAAGGGCTCCTCTCACACTTCCTGCAACCTATTATACAGAACAGTAATGCACATTATCACCTTCTGTCTAGCTGTGTATTCTCAGGCTCTAGCTGTCCAGTCACAACAGACCTTCTGTTGAAGTTGTGTTTGTGCTAGGTACTCCAATACCAAGCCTGTGAACTTTCCAAAGCCTGGTTTGAAAATGTAGGCGTACTCTATAACCGAATCACATACATGCTACCAATCACCACAGATTAAATCCAGGGGCCCCTCATCCTGAGACCAATAAAGTAGCTCTAATAACAAACAAATGGGGGCTCTTCGGGGCATTTTTCTGTACAAAAGGATAACACAGGACAGCTACTTGTCCCACTTACATTTAAATTGGTGTGCAAATGCTCTCAGGCATTGTCTTAGGTGTAAAGTTAAACCCTCTCCATCACACCAATTGTCTGTAGATGACAGGGGGTAGTCATAAGCTGCTTTACTTTACAATGCTTTGCCAAAGTGGGTACCATGTCTGATGTTAAACTGTCTGTCAGAATATCCTGGGGAAAACCCACCATGCTGAAAATTCAAACACAACATTTTGTAACTTGTTTTATCTTTATTTGTTAATTAAGCACAGGACCAGTGAGAAAAGCTTCACAAAAAGTGCAAGTATAAATGTTAATTATACAAGTAAGTAAAAACAAATGCATGAAACTGCAAACAATACCACAGCTACATACATACAACTATGCGACAGGTATAAATCATGGTTTATAGAATATTTGAAAAGCATTCTGACATCGGGACATAGATTACAGTCACAACATAAAATACATTTTGCCTCAGTCACTACTTCTGGGTATCTAGTGCGCAGCCTATCATCCATGACCAAGGTACATTTCTCACCTATGAGGCCTGAAGTACTAAGATGACCACAATGACCATAGCTACCCATTTACATTTTTCCACAATGACAGGCAAAGACATCAAAATAACCCTTACCTTATCTCTTACCTTGCCAAACTTCTGGCAATCCTCACATGTCCTGTAGTACCCTCTTATGTTTTAACCAATACCTGGTTAACAGAAATGTTGCACAGGCCTCCTTTTTCTGTGCTTTATGCCCATATGACTTGGAAAAAAACTCCACAGCCTATGGCCAGAAATACCTTACAGTAGCCCCTTAGGACTATCAGCTGCTGCAATATTTCTCCCTCTAGGTCCCTCTTAAGGAGTCCACTCTATGTACAATAACCCACTGCCCACTACACGGACTCCCTTTGCACTTAGGAATCAAAGTCCTGCTTTTTTACCTCCTGAAAAATCATGGAATGTCGGTTCCAGAGCTTTGCCTTTCTCGATTCATTCCTTATGATCTTCCCAGTACCATTCCAAAGTCATCTTTTGACAGCTGCAGCTCAGATTCAGACTTGTTACTGCTACCTGGCTTTCCCCCAGAAGAAGCCACATCCCCAGCTTTTTCAGGAGGGGTTGTCACTGGCTGGCTGGCTGCCCCTCCCCATTGCCTTCCTTGTGCGAATGTCTGTGCCTGGCTGCATTTAACTGCATGCACACAGTATACTGCATCATGAAAACCACCTTGTATTAACAGACATAAAAAAAAAGTTATCTTCTTACCGCAATGTTCCATCTGTGTTGTCCATCTTCATTTCCATTAACCTGTGTCGGTCTTGGTTCCGATCCTTGGAACCGATCAGCCGCTTTTTTACCACTTGAGCTTCCTGAGTTGAGCACCTCCCAATACCCACAATGTCCTTCAGATCGAGTTTGCCAAAAAAAGGCATAGCATATAAAAGTATTTACACTAGAGAAAATCACAACTCTATAAACTAAACAACACCAGGAGCTCAACATAAAAACTAAACAACACCAGGAGCTCAACATAAGAAACAGAAGTTCCTCTGAGCAGTCATCCAGGATTCCCAAAGACTTGGACAGGGTCATGGGGCAGGAAGGTTAATGGAAATGAAGATGGACCACACAGGTGGAACGTTATGGTAAGAACATAACTTCTTTATCTGATGTTGTCCTCTTCATTTCCTTAACCTGTGGGACAGAGTCTTCAGCTACTAAGATCCAGGGTGGCCCTCATGCAGGATATTCTGGAGAACAGAAGAGCCAAAAGCACTTCTAGTCTTAGACAGGATGTCCAATTTGTAATGTGTAATAAACGTGTGGGGATTAAACCAAGTAGCTGTAGTGGAAATATCCTCAAGAGAAACTCTAGACCAAAAAGACTGAGAAGTAGCCATAGCAGTGGAGTGGGCCTTAATCTGTCCTGGCAAGGGAAAGTTTTTGGAAGAGTACATAAATGTCATACAATCTGTCAACCACCTTGCTAGTGAGACTTTGGTAATGTATTTACCTCTTTTTGCTACTGAAAAAAGATATGAACAACTGATCAGACTTCCTACAGGACTTGATTCTGTGTAAATAAAAACGAAGCTGTCTATGAACATCAAGCAAATGTAGAGCATATTCACCTTTGTTTTGATAACTGAGAAAAAAAACTGGAAGATTGATGCAGTGATTAATGTTCCCTTCCTTAGCCACCTTGGGTAAAAAAGGAGGATTAGTATACAAGGTAACTCTATCCTTGTGAAAAATCAAATATGGAAAATTTGAAGAAAGGGCTTAAAGTTCAGACACTCTTCTTGCAGACGTAATAGGTACTAGAAAAAGAGTTTTCCAGGAAAGGAATTTCAAATCCACAATAGCTGCAGGCTCAAGGGGGGTGGGTGGGGGGGGTGGACCAATGCATGCAGAATCATTGTTAAATTCCAAGGTGGAGTAGGATCGTTAACTGGAGATCAGAGCAGGAAAGTGCCCCTAAGGAATGCTTTACAGAACTTAGAAGAAGCAAGGCATAAGGAATCCAAGCCAACATGAAAATTGGATATAATTGCTAACTGGACTTTGACAATGGAAAAACTAGCCCCATCACTGAAAAGAGAAGCCAATAAATTCAAGAACGGTGGCAATTGGTGCTGTAAAAGGATCTATTAATTTCTGTTCAGTCCAAATAGAAATTCCCTTCCACTTGCTTTTATAAATCTTATATGTCGAAGATATATGTGAGGAGACCAAAATCTCGTGAACGGGGGAAGAAAGCCTGGATATCTTGCCATCATTGGAAGTGGACAAACTATGCAGTTAGCTTCAAGGTCTGTATGTCCGGATGGGGGTGCCCTGATGGGTGAGACAGCAGATCTGGGACCATATCCATCCTCACAAGAAGGCAAACCAGATGAGACCAAAAGAAGGTGAAGCAGGTTTGTCAATGCCCAAAGGGAGCAATGAGGATTACTTTGCTCTGTAACCTGAAAGCTTTCTGTAAGAACTTGGGGATTAGTGGCACAGGAGAAAAAGCATATAGAAGATCAGAGGACCAAGCATGGACAAGTGTGTCCCTGAATGACTGTCCCTGAGGAGGGATCAAGGCAAAGTACCTGCTGCATTTGTTGCTGAAAGGGGATGCAAACAGGTCACAGCAGGGGAGACCCCATTTGTGGAAGATCATGTCTGCCACTGATTGATTCAGAGACCACTCATGAGGCGTCAGTAATACTCAACTGAGCTGGCCTGCTAATATGTTGGACTCTTCCAGAATGTGCATTGCTACCACAAAGTGGTTGGTAGAGATCGCCCACTGCCAAACCCTCATTGCTTCTCGACATAGGGGGTAGTACCTGGTTCCTCCCTGCTTGCTGATGTACCAAACTACTGACATGTTGTCCATTTGGACTGCAAAAGTCCCCAGAGGAAGAAACTGTTGAGCTCTTGCAACTCTAGAATAACCACTCTCATCTCCAGTGCAATGACTCTGCAAATTGGTCTCCTGGGACGTCCACGTGCCTTGGACTGTTTGACCCAGATAATGCTCCCCCCCCAGCTGGGAGGTATCCATGGTCAACATGGCATTGGGGGTGGAAGGATGACTGGACGACCTTGAGTAACATCTGTGGAGTGAAGCTACCAAAGCAGAGAGATTCCTTGCACACTTGCAATAGTTTTATCGTTGCCGCCATTGAACCCAGTGCCCTGAAAATTAAACTGACCAGAGGCTGAGGTATGGTTACAACTTGTCTGACATGACTTCTTAGATTTGTTACCCTGTCTGTTGTCAGATAAGCACATGATGTCCTTGTATTCAGACATGCCCCAACGAAGTCTATGACCTGAACTGGATCCAACTGGGATTTCTGCATGTTGACAGTTATCCCTAAAGTTGGAGCTAAGTTGGAGCTAGTTGTACTAAGTAGTTTCTGGCTTGAAGGAGTAGATGCCTGGTTGGAGTGGTCAGAAGCCAGTTGTCCAGATACGGAAAAATCTGGTAGCCCTGAAGTCTGAGATGCACTGGCAAGCATTTGGTGAACATCCTGGGGGCTGTGGTGAGACCAAATGAAAGTGACCAGAACTGGTAATGACTGGCTTCCAGCCTTAAATGTAGGAACTGCCTGGAGCATCTGTCCATTTTTATAGAGTAGTACACATCCTTCAGGCCCACAAAGCACATACATTTGCCCGCCTTCAAGAGAGGCAGGATGGACTGGATTGTGACCACCCTGAACTTCAGAGTGCTTTGTCGATTTGTTCAGAGAGATCAGATCCTGAAATAGGTCTCAGGTCCCCTTGTCTTTTTGGGTACTACAAAGACTCTGGAGTAAAAGCCCGATCCGACTTGACGGGGCTCCTGGATGGTTCTTTTTTGCAAAAGCTTTCCTATTTTGTGGGCCACTTCCTTCCTCTAAAGGGTGGAACATTAGGGAGGTAACATTTTTTTTCTTGGGAATTTCCAGAAAGGGAATGAAGTATCCTCTGTCTAAGATAATTAGCACCCATCTGTCACGAGTTGGCTGGGGGGGGGGGGGGACATACAGGTAGCAGATGGGCCAGACCCAAAAGCCTCCCACAACACAGATTCCTCCGGGGAAGGGTTTTGGGCTGACCGACCACCCCTCTGGTACAGGATTTCTAAAATGTCTCCATAAGAGACATAGTCTCGTGGTGACCTTGGGGACCCTTCCCTTTCCTCGAAATCTGTGTCCGTGGTAATTGATTCCGTAGGGGAATCAATTTGTCTTCTTTCACACAGCCTCTTCCAAGAGACCTCCTTTGTAGGATGCGCCAGGAAGGTATTGAAAGAAGCCTGGAGTTCCATCGTGGGGAGAGAGTGGAGGCTTTGGGGGACCAGCTGTTCATGTGGCAAAATAGAGGCCTTGGGCACCAGACCAGTATGGGTGGGGGGAGGTACCATGGCAGTAAGCACCGAGGATCTTACTGGATGAGAGAGAACCCTCCTCACCACTTTGAAAGCAGAAGGACTCCAAACCACTGAGAGCTGTCTCACCAGGGATGAAGCCACCGAACAGACACCCCATGGAGAGCTCAAGCCTCCTGCTCTGAAGGGAGAGTCGGAGCAGAGCTGTCAAAATCGATGCTCCACAGGGAAAATAAGGCTTTGAAAGCTTCAGAGTCAACGCCCTCGCCCCAGAACTGACCTTGACGCTACGGCTCCAAGAGATGCTCAGAACTGAAGCCAACTGAGCCAAGAGAGTCGGATAAAATAGTTGGAGGTGAAGAGGACAACTCTATTGGCTCCAACACAATGGCACTGGAGACCAACGGCACCAAAGACTCTAAAACCAAAGGGAGGATTGGAAAAGGAGCCAAAGGTTGGAAAGGTGAAATTCTCACAGATCAAGATGTGGACAGAACAGACATAAGCCCCATCTGCATTTGGGCCTTGAGGAACTGCCTCAACGGTCTGCCCATGTCCTTGGAGGAAAGGTTTCAGGAAAACCTGGAAGAAGCTGATGACAGTGGTCTTGAAGATATCCTGGGGGAGGGAGAGCTAGATACTGGAGCATGTCCCATTGGCGCTGAGACAGGAGCCAACCCAGTAGGAGCAGATGTCGGACAGCCATTTGGACCCGGAGCAACGGTGACTGGGGCAGAGGAGAAGTCATCGGAACCAAGCTCAGAGCCAACGCAGTTGATTCCGGCAATACCAAATCCTTATTGGGAGGCTCCAAGGAAGACTGCATGGGAGAGTGCTTCCTGCTCTCCCAGGTCTCTTAGAAGGGGGATGAGCCCCTGAGGTAGATGGTAGCCCCAAGATGGAGGAAGGAGGAAGCATGCCTTTCAGCACAAGCTTGCTCCTCCTATCCACCAGAGCTCGGAGATGAAAGGCTTGACAGATCTCGCAAGGGACCTGAAGGTGCATAGGCCCCAAGCCTTGAACACACTCCCTGTGGCCATCAGACAGTGGCATCTTACACCCACATGAAGTGCATTTTTTAAAACCCAAAGGTTTCTGCTTGGACATATTTAGAAGAAAGACGAAAAAGAACAGAAAGAGAGAAACTTTTTTTATTATTATTTATTTTTTTACGAGATAGGAAAGGAGGAAAAGTAAAATCAGAAAAATGTGATTAATGGACAGAAAAGGTGGGAAGTGAGGAATAGAGAAAGTTGACAAAAGAAATGGGTAGGTACTAGATGTGACAAAGAAAATAAAAGTTAAGGCACTCACAGACCACCAAACCCCAAAAAAGCTCACATCCACAGGAACTCGCTGCTGATGCTAAGCTCAGCAAATGAGATCTAGGAGGTGTTAGGGGAGCAGGGAATTGTGGGTATAGGAAGAAGTCAGGAAGCTCAAGCTGTAAACAGTAGGCTAATCAGTTCTAACGATCAGAACCAAGATCCATAGGTTAATGAAATGAAGAGGACATCATCAGATGCAATGTTATCAAACACTGCCACCTTCATGTTTCCCTGCCTCCTTTTCCAGTCAAATTCTGATTAGTGTTACCCAAAAGGTGTCCTTTTCCATTCAGAGACCTAAATGAAACAGACTGCCACAGCAAGCTATGCACCTTTTTTTAAACAACTGCAGGCTTAACAAGTTATGTCTGATAAATTAGCTCTTTTAGTGGCAATTTATTTTACCTCTACCAGGACAGGGTACAAGGCCTTTGTGGTAGTTTGCATAACTGCTGTCTCAAGAAAACCCATCGCTACAATGATGCCACTTCATACCAACAACATGGAACAAACTATGTGAGAGACTCTAGCACATTAAGCATATTCAAACAGACTAATTAAATACATAGGAAATAATTATAAAGCTGGTATGTTGCAGACTGCAATACTGATAGTCTATAAGATCGTTTTGCAGCAGAGAAATAAAACTGACACTATATTCTTTTCACAGAAGTCTAGAGATGGTAATTATATGGTAGGGTATGGACTGCTGTGGCCTGTGTGGTCAAGGGTTTGCTCAAGTGCAGTAATGAAGGTGATACCTCACACTGTCACCTTTAACTTTAAGGGCACAGGGGTCACAGTGTCAAGATGTCACAGCAGAGTAAGATCCCTGTGAATATTAAGAATGCAAGATGTTTTCTTATTTATTCTGTGGAGGGGTGATGCATATGTGGGGAAAGAACACGGGTAACTGGCACCCTGGTTCACAATCACTACTGCTCTTACTTTGGGCATGACACCGGGATTAGTGCACTGGGTAATCCTACCCTTGTAGGAAATAAAACATCTTTGGACATCAAGGACTGGAGTTTAGATGCACTCCTGGTAGATATAACTGCTACTAAAATACTGCTTTCTAGGACAAAAAAAAAAATATATATATATATATATATATATATATATATATATATATATATATATATATATATATATATATATATAGGAAAGTTTTAGCTCTTGGCTCTAAGGGTGGGAGGGTGTGTTTTTTCCAGCATAAAGCAGAGTTCCAAGGCTATCATTGTCTTCTGAGGGAGGGGTATCAAAGATGCAGGATGCCCTTCATAAGCTGTCAGGCTTCAAGTCTTGATGTCAGGAAATGCCTAAAGGCAGACAGCAAAATATGGCTGAAATGTGCACGTTCACTCTTGTGTGAGCAACGTCAATACAGAAAAGCTCGGACGGTCATGGAAGAACAGTAGGAAGATCCATCTGTTTTGTATGCTGCATCTTCTGTTGCTAGCAAAGGGGAACAAAACTCTTCTACTTGGCTAGGCACTATTTCCTCTATTTGGCCTCCTAGCTTCCCTCACAGTGTCGAGCATTTTCTTAAGTCATACACTCTTAAGCTGCTAGGCTTACAGCAAATGTGGTGGGGTGCATGACGGATCCCTTGCACTGTATCAGGAGGTTTAAATTCTATGGAAAAATGCAAGGTTTCTCATTTGTAGACCCGGGCCAAAATGTAGCAATCCATATAATTTCTGGCCTGTTCTCCTTGATTTCTGAATGTCTATATGGTGGAAGGGAAACAGAGAAAAAACAGACCTCTTCAGGCCAGGGAAAGGTATCTGCTCTCCAATCATTTCTGTGATGTGCCCTGGAACAGTATTTCCTTTATTTTTCTGCTGTATAGGGAAGCAAAGAGGTCTATTTCTATAACAGATCACCTCTCTGTGATCTCCAGAAAGGCACCCCTTCACAGCATCCATTTGTATTGAACTACAGAGGTCTTGCTCAACAGGTCTGCCAACAAGTCTTCCTGAAAAGGGATATAGGATGTCCACAAGAGGGGACTGCATAACAAAGTTTGTTCCCAATCCTACATGGCTTGCCTGCAAACATAAGAATATGACCAACATCAGACCCCACAACTCATGACATAAGCTCTTAACTCACTAACATTGCACCTGACAGTACTGTGATCTTTTCAGTGTGCAGTACACTGTCTGAGGTCACTATTCATCAAATATTTTGTCACAACATTCCTATAGGGCAACACAACATTTCTGTACATTACAATTTATCTTTACCCCTGTCACTTCTATGGCATGAATGAGGAATGGTAAAAATAGATCAGTCACCTGTGCAGTACAGTTGCTGAATGCAGATAAGGGGAAAGGACCCAAAAGCAAGCTAGCAGGAGACTGCATGCAGATTCACTTTTGTGAAATGTTTACTGCAAATCCCAAGGCATTGTCAAACAGTACTTACAAGCAGCCATCTTGGAAAATGACTTCTCCTTGAGTCTTCTTCACAGGTGAAGCTGAAGATGAGAGCTGGAGTGGTGTTAACATCTCACCAACAACCGGTGAAGCTGAAAAACATACCAAATAATAAGTTAAATCCATGTGTGTGTGTATGTACATAAATATATAATCTGGTGAATCACACCATCTTTTCTCAAAGCTGCATGGCTAATGAACACAAGCGCAACTCACCACTGCCAAAAGAATATGCATATCGGTGACCAAACAGAAACAGACTCTAGAATTTGCTCTCCTTTCCTTACACAAGGATATATATGCGGATACAGCAACTTTAATTAAGTAGAGAGTTTCTGAGTCCCCCAAAATATGCACAATAATCTGTTAAAAGAAACCTTTTGCCCCAAACTGCAGCATTCTACTAATAAACAGAATATGATTTACTGTGTAGGCAGGGTACTGACATATGCTTTATACATGCAGGTTACATTTTATTTATTTTTATTTATTTTACATTTGTGTACCGGGAAAGTCTGACTGGACAAGCTGTCCTTTTTCAGTGGAGGCCCAGGGAGAAAAGCACCAATGTTAACAATACTAGTGGCATATAAAAGTATTACATCACTAAGTGGGTGTAGTAGCAAAGTTCCATTACAAGGGAAAAAAAAAAATCATACTTGCACATAAAAACAGTCATAACAATATGAGTAAGACAGTGCACATAGTAGTGGACACGAAACACGTTACTGCTCTAAGCAATTAACATTGCCTGCATATCAGGGATGATGATAAAGAGTGTGACGAGGGATCTAGATTTTACACAGAATGCATTTTAGGTGCGGAGTTAATTACACAGGAAAAACTGTCGTAGCACATTGGGTAAGACAGTGCACATAGTACTGGTCGAGAACACATCTGTTGCTTGAAGCTAATGTTTACATTTCAGGGTTGATGATACAGTCTGTGATGCAGGACCTAGATGCTACTGAGATTAAATTTTTGGTTGCTAAATTAGGGTATGAGAACCATAGTAGTCAGTGAAGCCAAATTATCTGGAAGAGCTTAGGCAGTGGAAGAAAGGAAGAACTCAGGTGTACCTTGGCTTTAGGTAAACTGTGACAGCTGAAGCAATATGATTAGGATAGAATTGTGAATATAGTAAATGAAAGAAAAATAATAAGCTTGGTATGTAGACTTAGCTTTTTATGTTGTTGCTATCCAGAGTCAGAACAACAGCATATCCATAAATTAGCTAAACGGGATTTTAGTAGGTTTCTAAAGTTAATTTTGTTGGCTGTGGATCTTATGTTTAAAGGGATGGCACTCTAGATTTTTGCAATGTAGCTAGTGTATAGGGAGTCTCCAGAGGAGTTCTTGCTTCTGCTTATGTTAATTAATGATTTGTTGCTGGTTCAGTTGGTAGAACAGGGAGCAAGTACGAGTTGAATAGCTGGAGGTTTTTCTGGGTGGTAAAGGATCTGGTGAGCCAATGTAAGTTGATTAAGGTTAAGTAGCTTATTCTAGCCATAAAAGTTGTTTAAGAGCTTAACAGTGGTGAGATCTATAACTAGAATCAGTGGCAAAAGTACAGTTTTGTACCTACCATAAATGTAGATGTTCGAGTGCTAATACAGCTGCAGTAATCACATATGGGTTCTCTGTCGTCAGGCGGTCCCTCGGTCGGCCAAATTCCAAAGTCTAGGTCCGGCGTCGGTTGTTGTCGCTTCTTTCCTGACGTCAGTGCGACAGGGGTATATAAGACATGGCCGACGCCATATTCTTCAGTCTTTCTTGCCCCAGATGTCAGGTGCCCCCAGAAGGAAGGCAATACATAAATTATATATATATATATATATATATATATATATATATATATATATATATAAATATATATTCAAGCAATGCAATGTAATCAAAAAACAGTAGTTGCAAGCAAATACACCATAGGAGGATAACCCAAATTAGGTTGTATGAGGAGGTGTTAGCCACTAGTCCTTTACCAAGAGGGGAAGGAGGGAGGGAAACCTGTACTGCAGCTGTATTAGCACTCGAACATCTACATTTATGGTAGGTACAAAACTGTACTATGTTCATCGTGCATACAGCTGCAGTAATCACATATGGGTGGAATCCCAAAGCTACGCACAGGGTGGTAGGCACTAGGTGGAACTGGGATGAACCAGAATGCCCTGCAACACAGCAGTGGCAAAGCCTGCTCTAGTTTTGGAATATAAAGGCAGGTGGCAGTGTTTTCTGAAGGTATGCACAGAACTCCAAGTGGCTGCCTCCAAAATATCTTTGGTAGGAACTCCTCTGAGGAAGGCTGTAGAGGTAGCTGTGGCCCTGGTGGAGTGGGATCTGATGCCTGTAGGGACAGATTTCCCATGATAGGAGTAACAAAATCGTATGCAGTGGCCTATCCATTTTGAAATTGTCTGTTTGGTAACAGGCTTCCCTTGAGCTCCTACAGCATAGGACACAAAAAGTTGTTCTGATTTCCTGAAAGGTTTTGTTCTGTCCAAATAATAACGTAGCTGTCTATGGATGTCTAAGGAATGTAGCAGCCTTTCCCCTTTGTTTTGAGGATTGGGGTAAAAGGTAGTTAAGTGTATGGCTTGATTTAAGGCTACCCTGGATACCACTTTAGGCATAAATGATGGGTTGGGTTCAAAGGAAAACCCTGTCCTGATGGAAGATGAGAAAGGGCTGCACAGCCATGAGGGCTTGTAGTTCCGAAACCCTACGAGCTGAGGTAATGGCCAGAAGGAAAGCTGTTTTCCAGGACAAATATTGCAAATCTGTTGAGGCAGCTGGTTCAAAGGGAGGCAATGTTACTTTTTCCAGAATGTAATTAAGATCCCAGGCTGGCACTGGTTGTTTCCTTGGTGGTCTTATATTCTTAGCCCCTCTGAGGAACTGTCTTACAAGTGGGTGAGAGAATAACGGAGGATCCGTGTTGAATTCTGCAGAAATGGCTGAGGCATGGATTTTTATGGAGGAAAATGAAAGCCCACTGTTCAGCAGCTCAGTTAGATACTGTAATACCTGAGGCAAATTCAGTTTTCTAGGGTCCTGGCCTTTTTTCTCATTCCAAGAGCAAAACCGTTTCCATTTTGCTGAGTAAGCCTTTCTAGTAGATGGCCTTCTGGCCTCCAAAAATGACATCCTGTACTTCTTTGCAGAGTAAGGTCTGTTGAGGTGTTAAGGAATTTTCCATGCAGCGAGATTGAATGTTTTCAGCTGACTGTGAAGTGTTTTGTAGTTGTGCTGAGTCAGCAGAAGAGGCATTAGAGGTAGGGACCAGGGAGGAGTATGTGTTAGGCTCCTCAGGAGTGGGTACCAGTGTTGTCTTGGCCAGTCTGGAGCAATCAGTATCATCTTTGGTCTGTCTGCTCTTGCTTTCAAGAGAACCTTGGGCAGAAGAGGCAGAGGTGGGAAAGTGTAAACTGTCCATGCTGTCCAACTGAATGAAAGGGCGTCCACTCTCCAGGCCTTTGGATGAAAGGTCCTTGAACAAAACTTTTCCAATTGATGATTCCTGTGGGAGGCAAAGAGATCTATGTCTGGCCTCCCCCACGCTTGGATTATCTTTGTAAACACTTGAGGATGCAACTTCCATTCGTGTGGGTCTGTCATATTTCTGCTTAGATTGTCTGCCAGCGTGTTTTCCAAACCTGGCAAGTACTGTGCTTGAAGTTTGATTTGCCATTCCAGAGCCAAGTTCCAAAGTGTCATGGCTAGTCTGCACAGGGGGTATGACTGTGTTCCTCCTTGTTTGTTTATGTACCACATTACTGTGGTGTTGTCTGTTCTTATCAATAATTGTCCTGGATGCAGGAGGTCCTTGAATGCTGTAATTGCATTTATCACTGCTAGCATTTCTTTTTGATTGATGTGAAGGTGCTTTTCCTTTTGGGACCATTTGCCCTGAATGCACCTGCCTGTCATGTGCGCCCCCAGGCATAATCTGAGGCGTCTGTTGTGAGGACTTGATTTGCTTGAGGCTTGCAGAATGGGAGACCTGTGTTTGCTTGACATGCTTGGGCCCACCACAGAAATTCCTTTTGCAAACATGGAATTACTGGTATTATTGTTTCCAAATTGTGGCTGTGTTGAGACCATAGGTTTTTCAGGTACCATTGAAGTTTTCTCATATGCAACTTTGCACATGGCATTAAAAGAATGCAAGATGGCATGAAGCCCAGAGCCTGCAGGATTTTCCTTGCAGTAAGCCTGGTACAATTTGCTAGTATTTTGAAGTACTGAGTTAGTTGCCCTTGTTTTTCTGGAGTAAGGTAGGCCATCTGGGTGTTTGTGTCCAAGTTGGCACCCAGGAAAGTTATTTTCTGAGATGGTGTTAGCCTTGATTTCTCTTCGTTGATTGTGTATCCCAGAGAATTCAGTAACCGTGTTGCATAAGCCAGATGTTCCAGAAGTATGTGCTTGCTGTCCGCTTGGATCAGGCAGTCGTCCAAATAAGGGTAAATTTGTGTCCCTTGAAGTCTGCAGTAGGCGATTACTGATGCCAGGCATTTCGTGAATACTCTGGGCGCAGTAGATAAGCCAAAGGGCAATGCAGAGAATTGATAGTGGATTGAACCTGCAAGAAATCTAAGGTATCTTCTGCAGCTTTGTCTGATTGGGACATGCAGGTATGCCTCCTTGAGGTCCAGTGTTACCAGCCAAAACCCCTTGCCCAGCATGGGAAGAAGCTGCTGTAGTGTGAGCATCTTGAATTTTGGTATGAGTAGAAATGTATTTAGGATGGATAAGTCCAAAATGGGTCTCCAGTTGGTTCCTTTCCTTGGTACCAGAAATAGTCTGGAATAAAAACCTTGACCTTGTTCGTGAGTAGGTACCTCTTGAATAGCTTTCATGTCCATGAGTTTTGAAATTTGTATTTGTGCCTCTGCCCTTTAATTGTGTGGTAGGTTTGGCATGCCTCTCATTTTTGGAAGAGTGTGAAAATGAAATCTGTAGCCTCTGTTTATAATATCCAGGATCCATTTGTCTGTTGTGATAATATGCCAATTTCTTGTAAATAATGCCAGCTTTCCTCCCAAGGGAGCTGCTAGCTGGGACTTGCTTGGCATGAAAAGGAGGAAGTCATTGGGTTTGTTTTCTGTATTGTTGTGCACTGTCTTCGCCACCTCTTGGTGCTGGAGTTTGCCATTGTCTGCCTCTATATGATCCTTGAGATTGTCCTCTGCCCCTTGAGCGCCTGTATCTACCTCTTTGGGGCTTGTCCGTGGCTGGAAAGGACCAGTTTTTTGAAGGCCAATTTCTGCTAAAACGAGGTGGTTGTACCTGTAGAAAAGCCTTGACAGTTTGCATAGATTTAGCTTTTTCTTCCATTTTTCGTAGTATCTCCTCAGCATTAGTACCAAACAGTACATCCTTTTGTAAAGGAGCATCTAGTACTTTAGCTTTAACATGATCAGGCAAGCTTTATTCCCTAAGCTATGCATGTCTACGAATGACTGATCCTGTAACCGCAGCTCTACTTGAGGCCACTAAGGCATCATAGCCACATTGTAAGGTGTGTTTACCCACTTGTTCTGCACTATGCATCATATCCTGCAATTCCTTCAAATCTGGTTGTTCAGGTTGAGACATTTTATTTCTTAATTGTGATAACAGAAACTGCTGATACTCATGGCTAGGGTGGCCGAGGTGTATACCTTTTTCCCCCACCTTTCTAAGGATCTAGATTCTCTTTCGGAAGGTAGTGGATTCTTGGCTGTAGAAGCCTTCATTCCCTTGGGGCCTTGAGAAATGGTTTCAGGGTCAGCATTATGTCTTTGGAAAAGAAATTGGTGAGAGTTGGGAACTCTGTAGTACCTATCAGGTTTGACTGGGGCAGGAGGCAGGGAATCCGGATTGAGACAAGCCTCCGAGTAAACATCATCAAGTATGTCCAAGACAGGAGGTATAGCCAGAGGTCTGTGTTGAGGTAACAAAAGAAATTCCCTAAGCCTTTTCTTGGAATCAGAAAAGTCTTGGCCTTCCCAATGTTAGTGTTCCCTCAAGGTGTGCAAGGTTTCCCCAAAAGAAAAATCCTCTGGGGGAGATACCGAAGGAATGGACTGTTCTGCATCGGAATCTTCATAAGGAGAGTACGAGTGTTCCTCTACATCAGAATGTTCTGAGAAAATGGAGCCCTGTTCAGAAGAGGGAGAATCTTCCTCCACTCTGGGTCTCTTGTCTGGAGGGGGTTGGGAACCCCTGATGAGAGTAATTAAATCCTCAGCCATTTTAAGCATCTGCTTTTTAGGCATGGGGCCTAGGGAATGGGCCCTGAACAACAGGCCTCTTGGGATGCATGGCTGATTTGGACTTAGTAAAGGCCTTAATGGAAAAGGAAGATGAGGGCCTAAAGACACCCTGGGTGGAAGTGGACCTGTCCACATCAGGAGGCTGAACACTCACAGTGGCTTTGGTGTTTGTAGTCTGAGTAAGGGCCGAGGAACCTGCGGTCTCGGTTACAGAAGACACCGCCAAGGAAGTGTCGTCGGTAGTCAGGGACTGCACAGGCGTCTCACTGAGAACCGGACCACGTGCAGCCGGTTTTGGCGTGGTGTCGGTGGAGACCGCGGGCCTCACGTGTCGGTCCTTGTCCTTGCATTTTTTGGACAAAACGGTAGTCGGAGTCTCCGACGACATTTTATAATCAAAGGCTTTACCAAAATAATGTTGGGCGAACTCTGCCCGACGCTTAATAGTGCGTTTATTGAAAGTCGCGCAAAAGCGACAGCCCGAGACGTCGTGGTCTGGGCCTAAACAAGGTATGCAGAGGGAATGGAAATCCTTATGCAGTATTTGCTTCCCACAATAAATACAATTGTTAACTTCGTCTGACATCGGTCTGAGGCAAGAAAAGTTTCCCCAACGGGGTACTTAGCTTTAAAGAAGACTTCGGTTTCCAATTTTTCGTAAATTCAGGAGCTGGCCGACCGGCACTTGCGAACTGCTTCTGCTTCGGGCACCGCGCGGCAAAAAAGACTGGAGAATATGGCGTCGGCCGTGTCTTATATACCCCTGTCGCACTGACGTCAGGAAAGAAGGGACAACAACCGACGCCGGACCTAGACTTTGGAATTCGGCCGACCGAGGGACCGCCTAACGGCAGAGAACCCATATGTGATTACTGCAGCTGTATGCACGATGAACATCTTTGCTATTTTGTTATAATAGATGCTCAATTTGGTTAATTCTGATTTGTTAAGGGTTGTAAATATACGGGATGCATAAAGAAGAGTGGAGACAAGATGGGTTCTAGAAATTATGAACTTGGTGTTATTAGTTAAGTATTTTTTTTTTACATCTGTACAGGTTTTTTAGTTTTTTGTGGACTTTTTTATTGTCTGGCAATGTGTAGGTCGAGTTTCTTGTTGTGGTCTATGATGACAACTACGAATTTTGTTTGGCAGACATGTATAATGGAAGAATTGTTACAAGAACCGATTCTGAATGGAGGGATGGGGTCTGTCGCTTTTTTAAGTTGAAATAGCATCAGCTTACTTTTATTAGGGTTGAGTATGAGCTGTGCTTTGAACAGCCATGATTCAACTGTAGAGAAGGATTCTTGTGCTATGTTTTGCATTTGTTGGAGTGTACGGGCAGAACAGATTAAGGCAGAGTCATCTGCAAATTGAACCAAGGTGGCAGTGTAAAGGTTATTGTAGTTTGTATTTCTGGAACCATGCAAGTGTGTGTTGCTTACATTTAGTTCAGAAAGTACTGGCAGGAGTATATTATGAGAAACAGTATCAACAGCCTTTGAGATCTGGAAAGCTAAACTAAATGAGTTTGCCTTAGTTCTGGTGATGGTGAACAGTATATGTGTGATGCTGATAAGGGCTGTGGTTGTAACAGAACCTGTGCTGTGTATTAGGTAGAAGCTTGTTATCTAAGAGATAGTTTAGAGTTTTGAGAATGAATGTATTTCTCAAGAAGTTTTGATAAAGGTGATAAAATTGCGACTGGATGGTAGTTTGACAGTTATGCAGAGTTACCTTTTTTTGTGAAGTGGTACTATACGTTATATTTTTCAAAGGGCTGGGATGTGTTGTTCTGAGAGAGATAGACTGATTAGTACAGAGACTGGATATATCGCTTTGGCTACCATTTTGAGGTATTCAGCAGGAAGTCTGCCTGCTGCAAGGGTAGTGGGCTTGAGTTTGTTGAGATATTTATACATCCTACTGGTCATAGTGTAAAGTAATTGCTATTTTGTGTCCTGGGTAAGAGGTTAGGAGGTGGTGATGGGCAGATATGATTACTGAGGGGTAAAATGGATTCAGTGAAATATTTGTTAAACTTGAGTGGCAATACTGTCAGTGGGACTGCAGGTGGAAGGGGAGGGTGTGCTATTTTGACCTGGTTGCAGAATTTCCAAGATGGCTGACCACAACTTTTGTGGATTCTTTTTGTGCTTTGATTGTATGTCAGAGTAATATTTTTTTGGTCTAATCTAATTTGCTTTTTAGATTTGTTTCTTAGATCAAGGTATTTCTGTTTGTTTGCCGCATTTATGTTCTGGAGCCACATTTCCCAAGCTTTATCTCTATCTTTCAGAAGTGATCTTGTCTCCTTGGAGAGCCAAGGGGCACAGCTGGTTTTAATTTTAATTCTTCCAGTAGGGCCCACCTTATTTAGGATACTGATAAAGGTATTGTTAAAATATTCAACTGCAGTGTCTAGGGGGAGAAAATAAGTGGATTCCAATTACAGAGTTTGAGTGTGGAGATCAATTCTTGAGCTTTGAAAGTTCTTTTTATCTCTGATGTTTTGGAAAGAGGTAACTTTTGTTGGGTTAACTTAGTGTCGTAGGGAGGTAGTCGCTAAGACTGCCTGGGAGGCAGCCGGAGTGATATGACAGTGAAGGTCGGTAAGCAAGAATCTAGTCGAGGATGGATTCTTTTTTTGATGTTTTGTCTACTCTAGTTGTGTTCTGAATTATTTGAGTGAAGCCTTGGAGGTTGATATGGTCAGTGGAATGTAGTGAGTTGCAGGAGAACCAATCAATGTTGAAATTTCTCAGTATGATCGTTTCCTGGGGGAGGGTTTTTGCTGTCCAGTCTAGAATGGTTTCTAATGTATCAATATTCTTACCAGGTGGAATGTAGGCACTAATTATATTAATGACTTTTTTATAACTGATTTTTAATCTGGTTAACAGGATCTCTGAATTCTTATTAATTGGAACAATATGGACAGACAGTTCTAGAGTGAGGCTGTTTTTTGAATATGAAAGCAATGCCTCCACTTCTTTTGGATTTTCTGTCTTGTCTACTTATATTATATCCTGGAGGAAAATTTTCATTGCTACTGATTTTTGGGTTAAGCCATGTCTTGGTGATTAGAACTATGTCAGGAGAATAAAGAGTGAGGGTGGTGTGTAATTCTTGTATTTTATTAAGCATGCATCACAGGTTTATGTTTAGTATTAGTAAGTCAGGGCTTTTCCTGGGGAGGTTTAGTGAATTCTGTTGTAGAATGATGGGTTTGATTGGGCAAGTTTTAAGACCAGGGTTTGAGTGCAAGTCTTCACTAAGAATGAGTTTGGATCCTACGTGAAGGAGAGCTTTTAGGTATTTGGTTACAAACCTGTCATATTTCAGAGATACATGTGAATGAGTTTGTTGAGGGAGAACTATAAAAGCGGCAAAATTAATGTACATGTAATTTTAAATTGTTGCAGATATCTTGTGCGTACAGGGTCCTGTTTGGGAAGGGATAAGGAATAGAATTGTAGGGGGTTGGGATTGTGTAGTGTAGTTAAGATCAATATGGTATGATATAAGTTGGGTTGCAATTGTCAGAAACAAGGAAAATGTGCAGTAAACAGCATAGTGTGATATGTGAGATATAAAAAGGGTAGTATGTTTTTAAATTAGAGTAAAAGTGTTGGGGTGACAGTGTAGAGAGGGTGATGTGGGGCTTGACTCTAAATGACTAGAAGTTTGATTGTAAAGACTGGATTTTGAATGTTAAACAGAACAACTGTTGATATAGTAAGTGAATTTATAAAGTGGGTGGGTAGAGTGTAGTGTGACTAGCTAGTTGAGGTTAAGGGACATGCCTGTTTAATCATAAATCTACAGATAGGAGTGGGTGTGTGGGAAATGGGGGTAGGGTAGGGGAGCGGAGTGAGCCTGAGTTTATGTTTTATAACTTGCATCGAAACATCAACAGTCATTGCTACACTTCAGCCTCAAGCACATCTTCAGCAGAAAGCTTTTGCAGTCCCTGCTTACTTGACTGACTAAATTAGCACTATGTGTTTTTAAGCACAGCTTGTTTAGCTGAAAATTAGTTATGGCATCAAAAGTAAAATTGTGAAGTATGAATTGGAGCAATGGGATAGAATATTAATGATTCCATAAAGTATGGTAATTTAAGAACTCTCTAGAACTGTAGATGTTCAAATATATTCACTGCTATAGTAATGCCATCTCTTGGAACTTCTGCCAGAAGGCCCAACATCCATCCTGAATTATAGAGCAGTTCCCCTTCTCCCTCATGGTCAGGCAGGCATCATTCAAGCTGAGCAACAGTAAATCTGTTGTACAAGAGGGACATCTGTCCATGACATCTTCACTTTTTTCTTGCAGGGGTCTTGTCTGAAGGCAGAGTACTAGTTGCGTACGAGTCATATGCCCCCAAAGACGGCAACCCAATCAGAAGAACCCCCAAAGCTCCATCTACTCAAATCAAGAAAACCTGCAGCTGCACTTACTGTAATGCCTAGCAACCTGAGAAGCAGAGTTAAGAAGAGACAATGCAAAAGACGTAGCATCCAAGTCCTTCAAAGATGAGAGAATGTTGTCTAAGTTAGCCACAAAAGAAAGAAGGTATCTGATCGTAGGGGCTTGGTAACGGATGGCCTTAAAAGCTAGGGTAGCAGAATTACATACTTTTTTGCCATATCTATCAGTAGCCCTGCTATCTTTATCAGGGGGCTAAACATTAGAGAGGAAGAAAGGAGTTTAGTACGTGTTTCAGTAGAAAGCGAAGTAGCAGATGGATCTGAGGTACTGAGACTCCAAAAGAAAAAAAATAATAAAGCCTTCAAAACAGGAAGAATGGCAAAGGATTTAGGCACCCTCATTTCAAACAGCATAATAGCTTTTCCAGACATCACATAACTTAGAAAGAACCCTTCCAATGAAAATGTTGCATCTTAATTGTCTCTCCAAAGAAAAGTTCCTCCAAGGGGGAAATGAAAGATAAGGTGTCTTCAGTAGCAAAAGCCACTGGTGAATGAATCTGGGTAGAACAGGCCAAGGAACAATCATCATCTGATTCAGAATCCCCCTTCTTCTTCAGATTCTTTTTTGTTTGTTTGTTTTGAGAGGACAAGAAGACAAAGAAAGGAGAACAGCAGCAAAAGGAAAAAAAATGGAGACTTCAAGGACATGATAGCTCTGAAAATACCGAGTAATACCCTGCTATTTCTTCTGAGAATCCTTATTAGACATCAGAGTCTGACTGAAGCATGTGCTGCAATAAATACAGTTGTGTACCTACCATAAATGCAGATGTTTGAGTGTATTCACTGTTGTAGTCATTACACTTGGGTTACCCTGCTGGCAGGCTACCCGCAGTCGGCCTGAATTCCAAAGTCCTGGTCCAGCGTCGGTTGCTGTCGCCTCTTCCCTGACGTCAGTGCGCCAGGGTATAAAAGATGCAGCGAAGCCATTTTCCTCAGTTTTTCTTGACCCAGATGTCAGGTGCCCCCAAAAGGGTAGGCTAAAAAAACATTGCTTATAAAAGCATGCACTAAAATAAATACCTTCATCTACAAGCAAATAAACCACACAGGTTGTATAGGATAGAGAAGTACAGATAAGTCCCAGCAAAGAAAGGGGGATGGTGGGTGGGTAACCTGGACTGCAACAGTGAATACACTCGAACATCTTCATTTATGGTAGTTACACAACTGTACTATGTTCATCGTGTTTCACTGTTGCAGTCATTACACTTGGGTTGAATCGCAAAGCTGAGGTTGGGCGGCTGGGTCTAACTAGAATTAGGAGTGGCTATAAGGCCCTGCAGAACTGCAGTGGCAAAGCCTGCTCTGGATTTAGAGTAAAGAGGTAAGTGGTAGTGCTTAGTAAAAGTGTGCACTGAAGTCCAAGTTGCAGCCTCCAAAATATCCTTGGTTGGTACTCCTCTGAGGAAGGCTGCTGAGGTGGCTGCTGCTCTGGCAGAATGTGGTCTAATGCCTTTAGGCACTGATTTGCCATGTTGTGAATAGCAGAAAAGAATGCAGTGTCCTATCCATTTTGAAATAGTCTGCTTTGAGATAGCTTTTCTTTTTCTTTGTGATCCTGCAGCATATGCCACTAAAAGTTGCTCAGTCTTTCCTGCAGCATATGCCACTAAAAGTTGCTCAGTCTTTCTGAAAGCTTTAGTTTTGTCCAAGTAGAAGTGTAGCTGCCTGTGTATGTCCAAAGAATGCAGAAGTCTCTCCCCTTTATTCTGTGGGTTTGGGTAAAAAGTAGGCAAATGAATGGTCTGGTTAAGAGCCACAATGGACACTACCTTAAGCATAAATGTTGGGTTTGTCCTTAGAGAAACCCTGTCCGGCTGGAAAATAATAAAAGGTTCCTGTAACTCTAAGACTCTTCTTGCTGAAGTTATTGCTAGGAGTAGAACTGTTTTCCATGATAAGAATTTTATCTCAGCTGTATTGGCTGGCTCAAAAGGAGGCAGTGTGAGTTTTTCCAAGACAAAATTGAGGTCCCATGCAGGTACTCGTGCTCTCCTTGGAGGTCTGTTTTTGGCCCCCCTGAGGTACTGCCTAAGCAATGGATGTGAAAAAATAGGTAGGTCCGTATTGTAATGAGCTGAAATGGCAGATGCGTGGATCTTAATTGATGAGAAGGATAGGCCTTTGTCCAGCATTTCAGTTAGATATTGTAAAATCTGAGGAATATTTGGAACAAGCGTGTCAATTCCGTGTGCCTGGTTCCAAGCACAGAATCTCTTACACTTTTCTGCATAAGATTTTCTAGTGCTGGGCCTCCTGGCCTCCAAAATAACATCCATAACCACTTTAGAGAGAGGTGTATTCTGAATGGTTACACTATCCGCCATGCAGCTAGATTTAGGGTTCTGAGTATGCTGTGCAGGATGTGATTGTTTTGTTGGGTCAGTAAATGAGGAATTTGAGGCAATGTCCAGGCTGGTCCTTGAGACAAGCTCCTTAGGACTGGATACCAGTGTTGGCGTGGCCAATCCGGGGCAATCAGTATAATTTGTGGCTTCTCTTGTCTGACCTTTAGGAGTACCTTGGGGAGGAGAGGCAGTGGTGGAAAGGCATATACTGTAAGGTTGTTCAAGCTGAATGACAAAGCATCCACTTTCCATGCTTGTTTGTGATAAGTCCTTGTGCAGAATCTCTGAAGTTGGCAATTGTGAGGGGAGGCAAAGAGATCTATGTCTGGGCATCCCCATTTCCTTGTTATCATGTTGAAGATTTGTGGATCTAGTTTCCACTCATGAGCATCCATGAGGTTTCTGCTTAGTTCGTCTCCCAGAGCATTTGTTTTTCCTGGCAGGAATTGTGCTTGCAGGTGTACTTGGTAAGTCAATGCTGTGTTCCACAAAATCATGGCTTGTCTGCAGAGGGGGTAGGAATGTGTCCCCCCCGACAGTGTAGAGAGGGTGATGTGGGGCTTGACTCTAAATGATTAGAAGTTTGAGGGAGGGTAAGAGGTAGATTATTTGTAAAGTCTGGATTTTGAATGTTAAACAGAACAACTGTTGATACTAGTAAGTGAATTTATAAAGTGGGTAGGTAGAGTGTAGTGTGACTAGCTAGCTGAGGTTAAGGGACATGCCTGTTTAATCATAAATCTACAGATAGGGGTGGGTGTGTGGGAAATGGGGGTAGGGTAGGGGAGCGGAGTGAGCCTGAGTTTATGTTTTATAACTTGCATCGAAACATCAACAGTCATTGCTACACTTCAGCCTCAAGCACATCTTCAGCAGAAAGCTTTTGCAGTCCCTGCTTACTTGACTGACTAAATTAGCACTGTGTGTTTTTAAGCACAGCATGTTTAGCTGAAAATTAGTTATGGCAACAAAAGTAAAATTGTGAAGTATGAATGGAAGCAATGGGATAGAATATTAATGATTCCATAAAGTATGGTAATTTAAGAACTCTCTAGAACTGTAGATGTTCAAATATATTCACTGCTATAGTAATGATATCTCTTGGAACTTCTGCCAGAAGGCCCAACATCCATCCTGAATTATAGAGCAGTTCCCCTTCTCCCTCATGGTCAGGCAAGCATCATTCAAGCTGAGCAACAGTAAATCTGTTGTACAACAGGGACATCTGTCCGTGACATCTTCAGCTTTTTCTTGCAGGGGTCTTGTCTGAAGGCAGAGTACTAGTTGCGTACGAGTCATATGCCCCCAAAGACGGCAACCCAATCAGAAGAACCCCCAAAGCTCCATCTACTTAAATTAAGAAAACCTGCAGCTGCACTTACTGCAATGCCTAGCAACCTGAGAAGCAGAGTTAAGAAGAGACAATGCAGAAGACGAAGCATCCAAGTCCTTTAAATATGAGAGAATGCTGTCTAAGTTAGCCACAAAAGAAAGAAGCTATCTGATCATAGGGGCTTGGTAACGGATGGCCTTAAAAGCTAGGGTAGCAGAATTATATACTTTTTTGCTGTATCTATCAGTAGCCCTGCTGCCTTTATCAGGGGGCTAAACATTAGAGAGGAAGGAAGGAGTTTAGTACGTGTTTCAGTGGAAAGCGAAGTAGCAGATGGATCTGAGGTACTGAGACTCCAAAAGAAAAAAATAATAAAGCCTTCAAAACAGGAAGAATGGCAAAGGATTTAGGCACCCTCATTTCAAACAGCATAATAGCTTTTCCAGACATCACATAACTTAGAAAGAACCCTTCCAATGAAAATGTTGCATCTTAATTGTCTCTCCAAAGAAAAGTTCCTCCAAGGGGGAAATGAAAGATAAGGTGTATTCAGTAGCAAAAGCCACTGGTGAATGAATCTGGGTAGAACAGGCCAAGGAACAATCATCATCTGATTCAGAATCCCCCTTCTTCTTCAGATTCTTTTTTGTTTGTTTTGAGAGGACAAGAAGACAAAGAAAGGAGAACAGCAGCAAAAGGAAAAAAAATGGAGACTTCAAGGACATGATAGCTCTGAAAATACCGAGTAATACCCTGCTATTTCTTCTGAGAATCCTTATTAGACATCAGAGTCTGACTGAAGCTTGTGCTGCAATAAATACAGTTGTGTACCTACCATAAATGCAGATGTTTGAGTGTATTCACTGTTGTAGTCATTACACTTGGGTTACCCTGCTGGCAGGCTACCCGCAGTCGGCCTGAATTCCAAAGTCCTGGTCCAGCGTCGGTTGCTGTCGCCTCTTCCCTGACGTCAGTGCGCCAGGGGTATAAAAGATGCAGCCGAAGCCATTTTCCTCAGTTTTTCTTGACCCAGATGTCAGGTGCCCCCAAAAGGGTAGGCTAAAAAAACATTGCTTATAAAAGCATGCACTAAAATAAATACCTTCATCTACAAGCAAATAAACCACACAGGTTGTATAGGATAGAGAAGTACAGATAAGTCCCAGCAAAGAAAGGGGGATGGTGGGTGGGTAACCTGGACTGCAACAGTGAATACACTCGAACATCTACATTTATGGTAGTTACACAACTGTACTATGTTCATCGTGTTTCACTGTTGCAGTCATTACACTTGGGTTGAATCGCAAAGCTGAGGTTGGGCGGCTGGGTCTAACTAGAATTAGGAGTGGCTATAAGGCCCTGCAGAACTGCAGTGGCAAAGCCTGCTCTGGATTTAGAGTAAAGAGGTAAGTGGTAGTGCTTAGTAAAAGTGTGCACTGAAGTCCAAGTTGCAGCCTCCAAAATATCCTTGGTTGGTACTCCTCTGAGGAAGGCTGCTGAGGTGGCTGCTGCTCTGGCAGAATGTGGTCTAATGCCTTTAGGCACTGATTTGCCATGTTGTGAATAGCAGAAAAGAATGCAGTGTCCTATCCATTTTGAAATAGTCTGCTTTGAGATAGCTTTTCTTTTTCTTTGTGATCCTGCAGCATATGCCACTAAAAGTTGCTCAGTCTTTCCTGCAGCATATGCCACTAAAAGTTGCTCAGTCTTTCTGAAAGCTTTAGTTTTGTCCAAGTAGAAGTGTAGCTGCCTGTGTATGTCCAAAGAATGCAGAAGTCTCTCCCTTTATTCTGTGGGTTTGGGTAAAAGTAGGCAAATGAATGGTCGGGTTAAGAGCCACAATGGACACTACCTTAAGCATAAATGTTGGGTTTGTCCTTAGAGAAACCCTGTCCGGCTGGAAAATAATAAAAGGTTCCTGTAACTCTAAGACTCTTCTTGCTGAAGTTATTGCTAGGAGTAGAACTGTTTTCCATGATAAGAATTTTATCTCAGCTGTATTGGCTGGCTCAAAAGGAGGCAGTGTGAGTTTTCAAGACAAAATTGAGGTCCCATGCAGGTACTCGTGCTCTCCTTGGAGGTCTGTTTTTGGCCCCCCTGAGGTACTGCCTAAGCAATGGATGTGAAAAAATAGGTAGGTCCGTATTGTAATGAGCTGAAATGGCAGATGCGTGGATCTTAATTGATGAGAAGGATAGGCCTTTGTCCAGCATTTCAGTTAGATATTGTAAAATCTGAGGAATATTTGGAACAAGCGTGTCAATTCCGTGTGCCTGGTTCCAAGCACAGAATCTCTTACACTTTTCTGCATAAGATTTTCTAGTGCTGGGCCTCCTGGCCTCCAAAATAACATCCATAACCACTTTAGAGAGAGGTGTATTCTGAATGGTTACACTATCCGCCATGCAGCTAGATTTAGGGTTCTGAGTATGCTGTGCAGGATGTGATTGTTTTGTTGGGTCAGTAAATGAGGAATTTGAGGCAATGTCCAGGCTGGTCCTTGAGACAAGCTCCTTAGGACTGGATACCAGTGTTGGCGTGGCCAATCCGGGACAATCAGTATAATTTGTGGCTTCTCTTGTCTGACCTTTAGGAGTACCTTGGGGAGGAGAGGCAGTGGTGGAAAGGCATATACTGTAAGGTTGTTCAAGCTGAATGACAAAGCATCCACTTTCCATGCTTGTTTGTGATAAGTCCTTGTGCAGAATCTCTGAAGTTGGCAATTGTGAGGGGAGGCAAAGAGATCTATGTCTGGGCATCCCCATTTCCTTGTTATCATGTTGAAGATTTGTGGATCTAGTTTCCACTCATGAGCATCCATGAGGTTTCTGCTTAGTTCGTCTCCCAGAGCATTTGTTTTTCCTGGCAGGAATTGTGCTTGCAGGTGTACTTGGTAAGTCAATGCTGTGTTCCACAAAATCATGGCTTGTCTGCAGAGGGGGTAGGAATGTGTCCCCCCCCAGACAGTGTAGAGAGGGTGATGTGGGGCTTGACTCTAAATGATTAGAAGTTTGAGGGAGGGTAACAGGTAGATTATTTGTAAAGTCTGGATTTTGAATGTTAAACAGAACAACTGTTGATACTAGTAAGTGAATTTATAAAGTGGGTAGGTAGAGTGTAGTGTGACTAGCTAGCTGAGGTTAAGGGACATGCCTGTTTAATCATAAATCTACAGATAGGGGTGGGTGTGTGGGAAATGGGGGTAGGGTAGGGGAGCGGAGTGAGCCTGAGTTTATGTTTTATAACTTGCATTGAAACATCAACAGTCATTGCTACACTTCAGCCTCAAGCACATCTTCAGCAGAAAGCTTTTGCAGTCCCTGCTTACTTGACTGACTAAATTAGCACTGTGTGTTTTTAAGCACAGCATGTTTAGCTGAAAATTAGTTATGGCAACAAAAGTAAAATTGTGAAGTATGAATGGAAGCAATGGGATAGAATATTAATGATTCCATAAAGTATGGTAATTTAAGAACTCTCTAGAACTGTAGATGTTCAAATATATTCACTGCTATAGTAATGATATCTCTTGGAACTTCTGCCAGAAGGCCCAACATCCATCCTGAATTATAGAGCAGTTCCCCTTCTCCCTCATGGTCAGGCAAGCATCATTCAAGCTGAGCAACAGTAAATCTGTTGTACAACAGGGACATCTGTCCGTGACATCTTCACCTTTTTCTTGCAGGGGTCTTGTCTGAAGGCAGAGTACTAGTTGCGTACGAGTCATATGCCCCCAAAGACGGCAACCCAATCAGAAGAACCCCCAAAGCTCCATCTACTTAAATTAAGAAAACCTGCAGCTGCACTTACTGCAATGCCTAGCAACCTGAGAAGCAGAGTTAAGAAGAGACAATGCAGAAGACGAAGCATCCAAGTCCTTTAAATATGAGAGAATGCTGTCTAAGTTAGCCACAAAAGAAAGAAGCTATCTGATCATAGGGGCTTGGTAACGGATGGCCTTAAAAGCTAGGGTAGCAGAATTATATACTTTTTTGCTGTATCTATCAGTAGCCCTGCTGCCTTTATCAGGGGGCTAAACATTAGAGAGGAAGGAAGGAGTTTAGTACGTGTTTCAGTGGAAAGCGAAGTAGCAGATGGATCTGAGGTACTGAGACTCCAAAAGAAAAAAATAATAAAGCCTTCAAAACAGGAAGAATGGCAAAGGATTTAGGCACCCTCATTTCAAACAGCATAATAGCTTTTCCGGACATCACATAACTTAGAAAGAACCCTTCCACTGAAAATGTTGGATCTTAGTTGTCTCTCCAAATAAAAGTTCCTCCAAGGGGGAAATGAAAGATAAGGTGTCTTCAGTAGCAAAAGCCACTGATGAATGAATCTGGGTAGAACAGGCCAAAGAGCAATCATCATCTGATTCAGAATCCCCCTTCTTCTTCAGATTCCTTTTTGTTTGTTTGTTTTGAGAGGACAAGAAGACAAAGAAAGGGGAACAGCAGCAAAAGGAAAAAATGGAGACTTCAAGGACATGATAGCTCTGAAAATACCGAGTAATACCCTGTTATTTCTTCTGAGAATTCTTATTAGACATCAGAGTCTGACTGAAGCACATGCTGCAGAAAATACAGTTGTGTACCTACCATAAGTGTAGAGGTTTGAGTTTATTCACTGTTGCAGTCATTACACTTGGGTTATCCTGCTGGCAGGCTACCCACAGTCGGCCTTTATTCCAAAGTCCTGGTCCAGCGTCAGTTGCTGTCGCCTCTTCCCTGACGTCAATGCGCCAGGGGTATAAGATGCAGCCGAAGCCATTTTCAGCATGGCATCGCCATTTCCTTGTTATCATGTTGAAGATTTGTGGATCTAGTTTCTACTCGTGAGGATACATGAGGTTTCTGCTTAGTTCATCTGCCAGAGCATTTGTTTTTCCTGGCAGGAACTGTGCTTGCAGGTGTACTTGGTAAGTCAATGCTGTGTTCCACAAAATCATGGCTTGTCTGCAGAGGGGGTAGGAATGTGTGCCCCCTGCTTGTTTATGACCACATGACTGTGGTGTTGTCCATCTTTATCAGCAGCTGTCCTAGATGAAGTAGGTCCTTGAAGGCTGTCAGGGCATTTTGTACAGCTAGCATCTCTTTTTGATTGATGTGAAGATGCATTTGGCGTGCAGGCCATGTGCCCTGAATACATTTTCCTGCCATGTGGGCCCCCCAGGCATAATCTGATGCATCTGCTGTTAGTGTTTGCCTGGCTATTGGTAAAGTGAATGGCTGTCCCTTGTTGTGGTGACAGGCCTGTGCCCACCATCGAAACTCCTGTTGCAGGCAGAGAATGAGTGAAATTAATGATTCCATGCTGTGGCAATGTTGAGTCCAAACACTTTTTAGATACCATTGTACTTTCCTCATATGCAGTCTTGCATATGGAATTAGCAGAATGCAGGATGCCATGTAGCCCAGCGCCTGCAGAATTTTTCTTGCAGATAACTGGGTCTTTGTTGCCATGCTTTCGAAGTAAGAAGTCAGTTGCTTTGTTTGTCTGGCGTGAGATAAGCCATCTGGCCAGTTGCATTTAAGCTTGCACCCAGGAATATTATCTCTTGAGAGGGTACTAGTTTTGATTTCTTTTCGTTTACTGTGTACCCTAGGCAAATTAGTAATATTTTTACAAATGCCAGATGCTTTAGTAGAATGTCTCTGGTCTTTGCTTGAATAAGGCAGTCGTCCAACTAGGGACATATTTGAATTCCTCTTTGTCTGCAAAATGCAATTACTGGTGCCAGGCATTTTGTGAAGACCCTGGGCGCAATAGATAAGCCAAAGGGCAGTGCAGATAATTGGTAGTGCATTGAGCCAGTTATGAATCTGAGGTATCTTCTGCAAGATTGTCTGATTGGGACATGCAGGTATGCCTCTTTGAGTTCCAAAGTTACAAGCCAAGCCTTCTTCCCCAGCATGGGCAGAAGCTGCTGCAGAGTTAACATTTTGAATTTTGGAACGTCCAGAAAAGTATTTAGAATAGACAGGTCCAGAATTGGTCTCCATGCTTTGTCCTTTCTTGGTACTAAGAAAAGTCTTGAGTAAAATCCTTGTCCCTTGTTGTGGCACTGGCTGAATAGCCCTCATGTCCATGAGAGATGAAACTTGTTTTTGTGCCTCTGACCATTGATTATGTGGCAGGTCTGGCATACCTTTTGCCTTTGGAAGGGTGTGAAAATGGAACCTGTAGCCCTGAGAGACTATATTTAAAACCCATTTGTCCTGGGTGATCATGTGCCAATTTTGTGAAAAAAGTGCTAGCTTTCCCCCTAAGGGTGCTGCCAAAAGATAAATGCTTGGCATTGGCAGAGGGAAGTCATTGGGACTGTTTCCTAAATGGCTGTGATTTGTCTTCTCTGCTTTTGGAGGTAGAAGCACCCCACTGTTTGGGCCTGTATGAGCCCTGGGGCTGTTGTCTGCCTCTAGGGCGTCTGTATCTGCCTCTTTGTGGCCTGTCTGACATGGGAAAGGACCAATTCTTAGAAGGCCAGTTCCTGCTAAATCTGGGTGGCTGTACCTGTAAGAAATCCTTTACTGTCTGCATAGATTTAGCTTTATCCTCCATTTTCTTCAACACCTCTTCTGCCTTAACACCAAACAAAGTATGCTGTAATGGAGCATCCAATAATTTTGCTTTAACATGATCAGGCAGAGTCTGTTCCTTTAACCAAGCATGCCTTCTAATGACAGAACCTGTTACAGCGGCCCTGCAAGAGGCCTCCAGTGAATCATATCCACATTGCGAAGTATGCTTTCCCACTTGTTCAGCTGCATGCAATAAATCCTGCATTTCCTTGTTCTTAGAACATTCAGAATTTGTCAACATTTTCAGAGACATTAAGTATTGTTGATAGCAGAGACATTAAGTATTGCTGATATTTAAGCATATGAAACTGACAATTTAAAGCCCTTACAGCCAAGGTAGCAGAAGTGTAAACTTTTTTCCCCCATCTGTCCAGTGCCCTTGAATCTCTATCCGAGGGGACAGGACTTTTTGCAGTAGTGGCCTTGACCCCCTTGGGACCCTGAGAAATAGTTTCTGGGTCAGCAGCAGGATTTTTATATAGAAATTTATGAGAATCTGGAACCCTGTAGTATCTGTCTGGCTTAACAGGTGCAGGAGGTAAAGAGTCGGAAGACAGGCCGGACTCTGAAAATACATCATCTACAATGTCTAGAACAGGTGGAATAGCAAGAGGTCTGTGCTGAGGCAGTAAAAGAAAGTCTCTGAGCCTTTTCTTAGATTCTGCGTAATCTTGGATCTCCCAGTGGAAATGCTCCCTCGTGGTACGCAGGGTTTCCCCAAAGGAGTAATCCTCAGGAGGAGATGCTGAAGGAATAGATTCTTCAGCATCAGAATCCTCATAGGGAGGAATAGAGTATCCCTGTTCTGAAGAGGAGTCACAGGAAATGGAAACCTGATCAGAGGAATCATATTCAGTGTCTTGCCTAGGCCTCTTATCGGGAGGGGGATGGGAACCCCTGATCAAAGTAATTAGGTCTTCGGCCATTTTGAGCATCTGTTTCTTAGGTATGGAAATCTGTCCTGGAGAATGCTGTACTAGTTTCCTTGTTTTTAAAACTGTTTTAGTCTTTGTCTTGGATGCTGAAGTTGGCTTGATATAAAACTGTGTCGGTCTGAAAACACCCTCAGAAGCCGATGCCTGCTCAGCTGCTCTGGACCCATCTGAGGGATTAGTTTCCAAAGGCCCAATACCTTGAGTATCCAGAGGCCTAGTTGTCTCCACGTGGGAGTCGGAGGCAGCCTGTGGCTCTGAGGTAGCAGGTGTCAGGAGCTGCGAAAGCGCCTCACTGAGCACCAACGAACCAGCGACTGGCCTAGAAGAAGCTTCGTTGTCGGTTTTGGACCTCGGATGCCTGTCCTTTTCCTTGCGCTTTTTATGAACTCCGGTTGTCGGCTGTTCCGACGGCATTATATAGTTAAACCTTCGGCCAAAGTAATGAAAAGCAAAATCGTACCCATGTTTAATAGTGCGTTGGTTAAATCTAGCACAAAACCGACAACTAGCAATGTTGTGGTCAGGGCCTAGGCAAGGAATACAGTAAGAATGAAAATCCTTATGAGGTATTTGCTTCCCACAAGAAATACAATTGTTAACTTTTTCTGACATCGGTTTGGAGCAAGAAAAAAGTTTCCCCAATGGGGTACTTAGCTTTATTAAAGACTTCGGATCTGAAATTCAATTTCGAAAATCTCAGGAGTCGGCCGACCGGCACTTGCGAACTGCTTTTGCTTCGGGCACCGCGCGGCAAGAAAGACTGAAGAAAATGGCATTGGCTGCATCTTTTATACCCCTGGCGCACTGACGTCAGGGAAGAGGCGACAGCAACCGATGCCGGACCAGGACTTTGGAATTCAGGCCGACTGCGGGTAGCCTGCCAGCAGGATAACCCAAGTGTAATGACTGCAACAGTGAAACACGATGAACATCTAATGCTACTGATAACAAGCAATGAACAAGAGCTGGCTTTTATACAAGGCCCCAGTACAGATGGGTTCTTCTCAATCTGTGGAGTGTGAAGACTGATGGTGGATTTGACATCTCACAGATCTAGACAAGAAATGAAGTCCTGTCTAGTAGAGTGGTCCAACAGTCATGGAGTAGGCTGTCATTTCCGTGATACCAAAGGAAAGCAAAGACTCAATGCTACTGTCATCCTGCAGGCCTACATCAGTGCTAAATCATGACTATTAGGATTTCACGGCAATACTAGCAAAATGGTTAGCAGCATTTAGTCCTACTTTGAACCATTTGGAACAATGAGGAAATGTGTGAAGGAAGCAGACATCTGATAATATAATCAGGATCCTGATGATGATAAAGGATGCTGGAGCCAGAGACACAGATTTGTTGATAGACTTCGGATGATGAAAAAAACATTCCAAGGGTCAAATGTTATATTTTAAGGTTCTGTGAAGGATGGCTTATCCAGCGGGATTTTAATAAACTGTTGCAAGGTGTCTCCTCTTTTTCAGTGACACAAGATCGCAGCACCCATGTCTTGAGAACTTTTACCTCAGCAGAGGTATACATCAAGGCTACCTGCTGTCTCCCTTTTACTTGTCTTTCACCTTGAACTCCTATCTCTAGTGTATGTCAGAAAGTCTGAAATTCAAGGCTATAGGTGGGATCCTAGGCAAAAAAAATGTTGCTGGCAATATATTACTAACTCTAGTCAACCCTAAGATATCTAAACTGAACCTTTACGGCATTTGGTTAAGTTTGGTAGACTTTTGACCAAATGAATTATCAACTACCAACCATGTAGGCAGACTTGTGATACATAGAAATTCAGTTGAAAATAAAATTAACTAGGAGTTCATAGGTGTGTAATAAGCTAATGACCCTTGGGTCTTTACAAGCCTAGCCATAGGATTACCTTGGCATAGTGCCACCCTTTAGTTCCAGGTGCCTCTGTTGAGTAGAGCCACTGGAGTTATCCCCGGGGTGAATTTTCTGTTTCCCATCCACTCATCAATATTTCTCTTGAAGAGGGTCAGCAAGGTGCTCTGCTTGACAAGTATGGGAAGTCTATTCCATAGCATGGGCAGTCTCTGGGTTATGACCCTGTTCCCCCAGCAAGTTCTGTTAACAGTGGTAATGAGGGTGAGGTCTCTGGAGCATGTGGTGCGGAGGGATTGGGATTTCTTTAGATATAGCATTTCTAACAGAGCTGGGTCAGACATGGCTTTGTAAGTCAAGCAGAGATAGTCTCTAAGTAGGGATATGAGACAGAGAATAGTTGGGAGTTATTTTGAGTCGTCCATATAGGACAAGTGTTTAAGGCCCAGGATCCTCTTTGTGAGGTACTTTTGCAGCCTCTCCAGTTGTTGCAGGTGTCTAGTGAGGTACATGCCAAATGGGGCATTGTACTCGATTATTTGGCCTAATGAGGGAAGAGTAGAGGGAGACAATGACCTCTTTCTTCCTGGATGCAAAAACCCTTAGTAATGAGATGTGCCACACAGAAAGACTTTCTGACCGCAGTGGCAATGTGGTGATCAAAAGAGTGGTTGCTGTCAACCTGTGTTCCCAGATCTCTTATAACGCCTTCTGTGTTCAGTGGACTATCATCAATGTGGCAATTAATGGGGAACAGGTTTTTCTCAAAGGGGATGACGACACACTTTTTGGCACTGAGCTTAAGGCCATGGTTCTGACACCAGTTGTTGGTCTCAGTGAGGCCATTCTGTAGGATGTCAACATCACTTGGAGTTAATAATAGCTCCCAACTTGCAATCATCTACAAACTTCGTCAGCCAGAGTCCCTTCGTGTTGGCATGGACTTCAGAGAAGTAGATAAGAAACAGGAGAGAACCCAGGAACGAACCCTGTGGGACTCCACTCGTGACTAGTCAGCAGTCTGATTTGGAGTCAGCTACTTTCACACTGTGGGTTCTACCTGAGAGCTAGTTTGCAACCCATCTAGTGATATAGGTGTTGATGCCTAGCTTAGTGAGTTTTTTATGACTCCTGAGTGGGGAATGGTGTCAAAAGCCTTGGCCAGATCAAGGTAGGCTGTATGAACCATCTTGCCTTCATCCACAGCTCTGGTGACAGACTCAAAGAAGTCGACCAAGTTGAGCAGGCATGATCTACCCTTCACAAAACCAAACTGTGTGGGATCCAGAGTTTGGAGATTCTCTATATCCTTGTTTAATATCAGTACTTCAGAGTATGGCAAACTAGCACCTTACAAGCCTCAATGGATCTTGCAGTCTAGTCAAGTCTTGGCTAATAAGGTGAAAGTTTTTTTTATGGGACTGACAAGCTCTTAAATCTATATCTTTGCTAAAGAGTTCAGGCCTTAACAGATTTCTTCTTCCCCAGCACCCATACTCTGACCAGTCTTTCTTTGCTCCTATTCTGGCACACATTTTAAGAAAATAAAGAGATGATACACTAGTTGATCGTCTGGATTACGGGAAATTAGTTGGAAGGTTGCGAGACTGATAAATGAGATATGGGCTGCAGGACCCTGGATCTGGATATCTATTCTTAAGCCATATTAATGAAAATGCATTATCTGTGCTTGGCAAAATTTCATTACTCTACCTGGAAAGAGATGTTATCTTGGAAGATTCTTAGAGGGATGATCCAACAGATTACCAAATTTAGTGTTTTTTTTTTACTCAGGAATCTTCTTGCACAGTTGTGAAGCTGGATTAAGAATATCTATTAGAGGTGGTTGGAAGAACTACGCTTGATAGATGCAGTACAGATTAACTTGGGTAATGGAGAGGTGCTGGCAGTTCCATAAGATACTATTATCAGTTATGAGAAACTAAAAAATTATGGATTGGAATAAAATCAGGGAAAGTTATAATATTCAGGATACTGTGGTGCTAGTTCTGATAACGGAAGCTAGGAGGCACAAAAAAAAGAAGAATTTCTATATTTTAGTCCAAGAGTTAGTTAAACTGATAACGGAGTCTAGTTCATAGGTTGGTACAAGGCTATCTGCCCTAGGGCCTATACAAGCCTAGCCATAACAATTCCCTGGCTATTTCTTCCCACAATATTTACTTCCTGGACCCCTGTCTAGCAGGGTGAATGACGTGATCCCCAGGGTGAATTTCCTATCTCCCATCCAATTGTCAAGGTTCCTTTTGAAGAGGGCCAAAGAGGCGCTCTAGTTGACATGCATGGGCAGTCTATTCCAGAGTCTGGGAAGTCTCTGGGTCAGGAACCTATCCCTCCAGCATGTTTTATTCATTGTGATGACAAGGTTTAGATCCTTGAAGCGTGTAGCTCTGAGGGATTGGGATTTCTTTAAGTGTAGCATGTCCAACAGCTCTGGGTTTGACATTGCCTTGCATGTTAAGCAGAGATCACCTCCAAGTAGACGATATGCAACAGAGTATAGCTGGAGTTTTATTTAGATAGTCAGCATAGGGCATCTGCTTTAGGCCTGTGATTCTTTTAGTGAAGTATTTCTGTGGCCCTTCCAGTTGTTGCAGATGTCTTGAGAGGTACATACTAAACAGGGCGTTGTATTCTATAATGGGTCTAATGAGGGAGGAGTACAGTGGGACAATGACCTCCTTTTTTCTGGATCAAAAGCCCTTAGTGATGAGGTGTGCCACATAAAAGGATTTCCCGACTGTTCTGGTAATGTGGTTATCGAAGGTGAGACCACTGTCCACCTGTGTCCCTAAGTCTCTTATCACACTTTCCGTGTTTAGTGTACTGCCACTTATGTGTTAATTCACAGTTAGATGTTTTTTCCCAAAGGGGATAACTATACATTTCTTGGCACTGAGCTTGAGCCCGTGGCTCTGGCACCAAACATCTGTTTCTGTAAGGCCCTTTTGTAGAATATCCACATTATTTGGGAATTCAATAATGGCTCCCAGTTTCCAGTCATCTGCGAATTTTGTTACCCAGAGTCCTTTAGTGTTGGCCTGTACTTCAGAGAAGTAGATGCCAAACAAGCACAGTACCAGGACTGAACCCTGAGGTACTCCACTTGTCTGGAGCTGGATTTGGAGTCGGCTACTTTTACAGTGTGGGTTCTGTCAGTAAGCCAGTTGGCAACCCATCGAGTGATGTAGTGATTAATGCCCAGCTTAGCAAGTTTATCGATGATTCCAGAGTGGGGATGGTGTTGAAGGCCTTGGCAAGGTCCATATTAGGCTGTGTGAACCGTCTTACCTTCATCCACAGCTCTGGAGACTGATTCGAAAAAGTCACTCAGGTTCAGGAGAAAAGATTGGCCCTTCACGAACCCAAACTGGGTGGGGTCCAGTGTTTGAAGGTTGCCAATGTCTTTGTTTATAAGTTCTATGATAATACGTTCCATGGCCTTGCAGATCAGGCTCATCAGACTGATGGGGCAGTAGTTCCCAGGATCCAAGGTGGATCCCCTCGTGCGCAGTGAGATAACTGCAGCTGTGCGCCACTCAGAGGGCACTTAGCCTGAGGTGAGGCTATGATTAAATATGACACTTAGGTGAGGTGCCAGTTCATTTTGTAGTTCATGTAGTACACAGCCCGGGATGTTGTCTGGTCCCATGGATGCTGTATTCCTAGCTTTGGCGAGTGCGGTTTTTACCTGTGTGGCCATTACCGGAATTTGGCAATCTTTCAGTATGGAGATGGGCCCTTTGGGGGGGTGAAGTTGGCAATGAATCGATCTGCCAGGATATTGGCAATATCCTTGGGATCAGTATATTTAATGCCATTCTGTTGTAGCTCAGAGCAGATCTGAGCATTGCCATTTAGATTCTTGACATAGCTATAGAATGCCTTGTGGTTATCTTTGGCAATTTTATTTTCGTAACTAGCTTTGGAGGATTTTACGAGGGATCTCAGCATCTTACTGAGGCTGGTAAGGGAGTTTTTTGCATCCTGGGATTTCCCTCTTTTTTGCAACAGTTTCTTCCTTTTGTTGTAAAGTTTGTTTATGGCAAGGGACCACCAGATTGGCTTCTTTTGGTTCTATTTGGAATGGCATGATTCATGCACAAGTGGATGTGCTCGTACAGTGCCTTAGTGTAGGATTCAGCAGTTGAGCTTTCAGTTCCCATCTGCATGGGTGTCATGAAGTTTGTCACTTCTGACTTGAGCAGTATGAAGTTGGCTTTGGAGAGGTTTTACGGAGGTTTCCTTACTGGGGGGTGGGAGAGGGATGTGGATGTCAAGGGTGGTTAGCTTATGGTCAGATCTGACCAACAAGGGGGTGACCACAGGTGTGGAGCATTGATTTCCCATGTTGGTAATGACCAGGTCTAGGATATTGGAGCCCCTGGTGGGACTATGGATTAGTTGATCCAGGGCATTGGAATTTATGAATTCCAAGAACCGTGGGGCAAAGGTGTTGGTACACGAGTAGTTTTCCCAGTTAATGGTAGGGTAGTTGAAATCACCCAGTATTAGGGTGTTTGGTTGTATCTTAATATTTTCCAGTATGTTTAGAAAGGTGTAGTGAGAATCTTGGGGCATGGTGGGGGATCTGCAGCAAGCTACAATTTGGACTGCAGTCTTACCTAGTGTTAGTTGCACCTGGAGAATTTCAGACGCATTGTGTTGGGCAACTAACTTGGTGGTGCGAATATTCTTGGCGAATATGGACACTCCTCCACCTTTAGTGTTTTGGTCCTGGTTTGGTGGCCGAAAAGTGTGGCAAGAGTTGTAGCCTGGTCTTGCAGGCTTGCTCTCTGGAGCCTTAAACCAGGTCTCAGTTACTACACAGATATTGATGTTCTCCATTTTTATTTGTGCCTCGAGAGAGTGCATTTTGAGGTGTAGACTTGTAGCATTGAGTAGCAGTATCTTCACGTTTTGTATGCTTGTACCTGTTACGGTGGTGGTTTTGTCCTTTGAACTTTGTCTTAAAAAGGCACCACAGGGTGGCAAGAGCCTTAGCCAGTAACCTGAATCCCAGGGGCGACAGGTGCAGACCATCTCTGGTAAAGCATTGTGGTCTGTCAATCATGTCATCCGAGGCAGACAGATATTGGATCCCCTTTGAATGACACCAGAAGCTTAGCCAACTGTTAAAGTCAATCATTCTGTCCTTATACTGTGGTATCATTCTGGGCGAAGGCAGGATGCTAATCAGGGCTAGGGTCATACATGCCTGGGCCACATGATCCGAGAGCTCTTCCACGTCTCTTTTCATGTAGTCCAGGGAGGTACGTCTCAAGTCATTCACTCCAACATGGACAATGACAGAGTCATATTTGTACTTGTGGAGTGACTTGAGTGCATGCATTATGTGGCAGATCCTGGCACCTGACAGGCAGCTGACTGTTGTTCAGCCTGGTGAGTGGGACATCAGTGTGCCCGACTATAGAGTCACCTATGACTAAAGTGTTGGGTATGTTGTCTTGCCTTAGGGGCTGCTGTTAGGTGGCACACTGGTTGTGAGCTATGTGACACTTTGGTTGTGATTGGTGTTTGTTTGCGTTTCAGCTTCAGAGGTCCTTGTTGCTTGGGCAGGTTACTGTTAAGGGCCTCCACATATGAGGGTTTAATGTTACTATGTGAGGGTGTTAGTGGTGTGGGTTTACAAGGGCTATGTGTTGCTTGAGGTGTAGTGTGGGTGTTAACCTTCTCCTCAGTCTTGGGTGGAGAGAGCTTTGTTTCCAGTTTGGCTAACTAAGTGCATCTCTCGCAAGTTGTAGTGTTGGGTGGTAGGAGGAGAGGGTTGTCTGTGTACATGAGGCAATTGCTGCATTGCCCCAGTATACCCAGATTCACCAGGTGGACAGGAGAAATCACCGGAAGCTGACCCTTGGACATGCCTGGTTTGGTGCTTTTTTTGTAAAGTACAAGAGCTGTTTTCCCTTACCTTAGCAAGGTACTTTGCAATTATAGGCTGTTGAGTGCCTATGATTAATTTCTCCTTATTAACAAGCAGAGCTGAAACCCAAAACATAGGGGAAGGTTTCATAAGTAGGACATATAACAAGCAAATTGATGAAAAAAAGTTTTCTAAAGAAATGCTGGGGGAATTGGTCTAAAGTCCCCAATATGTCTAAATACCAGATTACTACGAGGACTGGCTGTTTGCCTATGTAACTCCCAGATATGCTACTAAATCCTGCAAGTTTAAAATATCCACCCAGAAGTACATGCACAAATATTTTAATACTCTGGATAGAGTTCATAAAAAAGGCTCCCCATGGCTAGTAATGAGACTGGAGGTGCAGAATAGGGGCTAGTGAGGTCTGGTTACATATTCTTTTTGGACTGTCCTGCCTTAGCAGAGTACAGAAAGCAACATTGGTAGCAACATCTGGAGTACAAATTCAGATTTCGCAAGAAATGTTTTTTCTTGGGATAATCTGCAATTGTTACATTTGTTCTTCTTGCAGTCCAGGAAGCTAATTTCACAAAAAAAATTGAAAGGTCTCAGACACCTGGCACAAGCTGGAAATGAAGACGAGGTGCAGCGGAGTCGAGGAAAAGGCCTGCACTTCCTGAACAAGGGGATGCTCTGGTTTACATATCCTGAGAGACCGAGGACACTGATACAGCAAAGACTGACCTTATCAAACATGAATTCCTCCTAGGGAGAGGGCGTAATCTTCCCATGGGGCTGAAAAGAAATACTTAGCTAAGTATGGAACCAATAAGCGTCTATATGCTGTAGACTTCATACTGTTTTCATTTGTTATTTTCAACGTCTGAAGAACCAATTTTAGGGGAGTACTGTTATGGGGTTAATATAGATGCATCGTTAAGGAGCTAGCCATTTGGTTGCAGGGCTTTTCATGGTAAGTATCACAGGAAATTGAATCTGAATGGTACTATTAATCTTCTCCTGGTAATCCAGCTAATAAGGATATCTAAATTACACTATGTGTGTAGGCACAATCAGCAATTGCATTTGCTCTAAGTTGCATTAAAAGTTGTGATTTACTTTTTGACTCAGTGTCTTGTGTACTTTGCAGCAGGTGTGCACTCGCAGACATGGTTTCTCTTTATAGATTATCTCACAATGTGTTCAACTGCAACTGATGAGTTGTAGTTGACTAGTTAATTACACGAAAACTTAAATAATGCAGCATCTGAGCCTGCACTGCCTTAACATATCTAAACATACAAGCAAACTACTACAGTATTACACCTTGCTGCACAAATTTTTCTCCAGCTGTACTATATAAGAAATTATGATACCCATGCTGCCACTGCCCTGCTGCTGCACTAACTGTGACACCCATGTCACCACTGCCCTGCAAATGCATTAACTGTAGCACCCATGCCACCACTTGCTGCATTAACTGTGACACTCATGCCTCCACTGCCTTGTTACTGCACTGCTATCTATGTCATCCATGCCTCTTACTGCCCTGCAGCTGCACTGTTAACTGTGGCACCCATGCCTCCATGTCCTGTTATTGCACTGTTAACTGTGTCAGCCATGCCTCCAATGCCGTTACTGCACTACTGACTGTGGCACCCATGCCTCCACTGCCCTATTATTGCACTACTAACTGCGGCACCCATGCCTCCAATGCCCTGTTATTACACTACTGACTGTGGCACCCATTCCTCCACTGCCCTGTTATTGCACTACTGACAGTGGCACCCATGCCTCTATTACCCTGTTACTGCACTACTAACTGTGCCACCCATACCTCCATTGTCCTGTTACTGCACTAACTGTGGCACCCATGCCTCCACTGCCCTGTTTTTGCACTACTAACTGTGGCACCCATGCCTCCACTGCTCTGTTACTACACTACTGACTGTGGCACCCATGCCTCCACTGCCCTGTTATTGCACTACTGACTGTGGCACCTATGTCTCCACTACCCTGTTACTGCACAAACTGCGGCACCCATGCCTCCATTGCCCTGTTATTGCACTGACTGTCACTCATGCCTCCACTGCCTTGTTATTGCACTACTGACTGAAGAATTTAAGGAAATATTCATTGAGTCCTAGCCCTTGACGTGAGGCAAGGGAGAGAATCCATCTCAATTCTCTCCTTTCCATCTCATTAATCAAGTCACCCTCCCTAATACTTTCACTATTTTTTTTATACCTACTGAAAGGGAGCTTTGTACTAAGATTCAACAGCAGCAAAGTGAGTTGTACGACAATGTAGATAATGACGTTGTGGATTTGAAACTATGTGATTTGGTTGACCAATTCTAGTACTTGAACGTAGACTGATGCAACAAAAACATAAGAAAATACAAAGAGACTTAAACTTTAGAGAAAGTAATGTATTCACTTGGCCGAGGGAACAGCAGAAAGATTGAATATCCACCAATGGCAGTGTATCTGTGAAAGAGTCTAATACTGTAACTATGGTTACTCCAATAATACGACCAACAGTTGGGCAAGTACCTCCCTCCTTCAGTAGTCAGTCATTGTATGCTACGCCCATAGGAAATATGCCACCTAATGAGAAAGCGCCTGCTCGAGACAGGAAGAATGAAGCTGAACCAGTCATTAGGAGGAAAGTAATACAAAGAGCCAATGACCAGGTTTTTTCCAGCCTTCCACTGCCTTTTCAAACCAGAAGGAAAGAGGCCAAAGAGAATTCAGACGGGAGAGGAAAATTAATGAAAAGAAAACATTCTCTTCTGGAACAACAGGTTTGCACCATAAAGAAGATGTGGAAACGGAACAGCAAGACCTAGTATGGAATATATCGAGCCAGGGACTGAGTGTAAGTGAAATTAATATTCAAAATCAACTATCACTTCATAGTCACCAACAGATCTCCATCCACATCCTTTATTTATCAATAGTGGCTATCTTATTGTCATAACTGATCTTCCTAAACACCCAAACACATTTACTCTAGTTCATAGGTGTGTACTAGGCTAATGGCCATGGGAGCCAAGCCTATCCCAGAGAAGTGTCCTGGCACTCCAAAGTTGACTTTGGTTACTCTTACACTACAAAAGGAAAGCATACCCAATGCTTGCTTGACTAATCTAAATGCAAATTACCTAGAGCAGGTGGTAAACATACCTACTAGGATCACAATGTCCTGTATTTAGTCCTTAATAATACTGCCCCTCCTTGTTAAAATTGAAGTGATTGAAGATGGAGATACCTGCTCAAGGGGTACGCCAGAGTTCAAGGAATTCGCAAAAGCAAGCGTCTTGCAGCTATATAGTGAATTCCCTACTCAGACTGACCCTATACATAATTACAAAGTCTGTCATTGAATTCTACTCCTAGCTAAATAGCTATATAGAGTAAGCAGTACCTCCCCACACCAAACAGTAGGGAAAATCTAAAAACAAACGTTTAAGTTGGAATATTCACATAAATACACTACACAACAAAAGGAAGAAAGCAGTAAGTTCTTACAGCCTGTCACATACTCTCCATCTTAAAGAGGCACTTAAACATGATAACAAAAACTACTCAAATCTGCAGTCAGAAAACAGCTGACTATGAACTCAAAATGGCCACTAATACTAAAAGTAATTACAAATAACTTCTTTACTAGATTCAAAACTTAAGAAACAACATCAATAATTCTTCACAACTGATCCACAATTGTGCCATCCATTCTGATCCCAAGGAAGCAACTAAAGTACAGTTGTGTACACTTACCATAAATGTAGATGTTCGAGTGTATTCACTGTTGCAGTCATCACATTTGGGATATCTATTTGCATCGGCTGCATGCTTTATACCACTGACTACCTCATGTCATGGAAGATGAGACAGCAACCGACGCAGGACCCAAGACTTTGATAATCAGGCCGACTGAGGGCTACTGAAAGCAGATAACCCAAATGTGATGACTGCAACAGTGAAACACGAAGAACAGCCTATGTGACACTGCAAACTTCTCTTCACCTTCTATTAGCGCTCCCCACTAATTACTCAGTCATTAAACCCCACTTAAGATCACCCTAGAACAAGTTTTAGCAAGCTGCCCTTTCTAGAACAAGGAATGTTACATCCATGGACCCTGATTACAGCCTAGAGAACCTATTAATGGCAGCGTGGTCTATCAGAACCTTTATTAAACCTCTTTAACATGAGTCTTGCGACAAAGCTACATCCCTACAACTAGAAAACAGCCACTTTGATGTCCCTACATAAAGGAGGTCTACCTATCTACCTCGCTAACTACAGACCTACAACAAGTCTTAACAGCCTTATTCATAAAGCCACAGAAAAACTCTACAACAAGAGGAGAAAGCTACTACATGACAGAGCAAAATCCCTAAATGGGAAGGCATCTCTGATCAATACTAGCAAAAAACTACGATCACTCATAAAATCATTCAAGGCCAACTTTGAGAGAAAAATCGCTAATGACACAAAAGACAATCATAAAGCCTTCTTTAGCTATGTTAGAAACCTGGGTGGAAACTCACAGATATGCTCAGAATTAGTCCCAAATGATAAAAAAATCACTGAACCCACAGACATTGCCAACATACTGGCAGACAGGTTCAGTGCAAATTTCTCTCCTCCCTCCCCCCCAAAAGGAGAAATATCTATCCCACCAGAGTCTAGCCTCCCAAACATCTCAGATGCCCAGGTGAGAGCTGCTCTCCCTAAAGCAAAAAACACAGCATCAATGGGACCGGACGGTGTCCCCGGCTGTGTGCTACACGAACTCAATGAGGAACTAAACCCACACATAAGGCTGCTGTTTAATCTTAGCCTTACTACAGGATACGTACCCAAAGAATGGCGTACGGCAACTGTGGTCCCACTCCACAAAGGTGGTGCTTCTACGGACCCTGGAAATTACCGCCCTATAAGCTTGACGAGCCAAGTCTGCAAAGCTATGGAGAGGATCATAATGGAACTCATAAATAAAGACATTGGGGACCTACAGACACTGGATCCTACCCAATTTGGCTTTGTCAAGGGCAGATCCTGCCTCTTGAACTTGGTCGACTTTTTCGAAACAGTCACTAAGGCCATTGATGAGGGTAAGGCAGTTCACACAGCCTACCGTGACAATAGCAAAAGCGTTCAACACAATACCCCACTCGGGCATCATAGAAAAGCTCACCAGCTTAGATGTAAACCCATATGTCACAAGATGGGTTGCAAACTGGCTCAAGGACAGAACCCACAGGGTTAGAGTTGCTGGTGCCATGTCAGACTCTAAGCCGGTCACGAGCGGTGTCCCACAGGGCTCAGTCCTGGGGCCCCTCTTGTTCGGCATTTATTTTTCTGAAGTGCAGGCAAACATAGGGGGATTGTGGCTGACAAAATTTGCAGATGACTGCAAACTGGGCACCATAATTGACACTCCATCAGACACAGACATCCTCCAGAAAGGTCTCATAGAAATGGATAACTGGTGCCAGAGCCATGGCCTTAAGCTAAATGCCAAAAATGTATAGTCATACCCTTTGGGAAAAACAAGGTAACCCTAATTACCACATAGGTGGTAATCCATTAAACACGGAAGAAGTTATCAGGGACCTGGGGACCCAAGTTGACAGTAACCTCTCTTTGACACTCACATTGCCAAAGTGGTTAGGAAGACCTTCTACATTGCCCACCTGATCATGAAGGGATTCACATCCAGATCAGGAGAGGTCATTGTACCCTGTACTCTTCACTTATCAGACCAAAGATTGAGTACAACGCCCCATTGAATGTACCTTACCCAACACCTGCAGCAATTGGAAAGACCCCAAAGTTCCTCACCAAAAGGATAAAGGGGCTCAAACATATGTCATACGATGCCCGACTGAAGAAACTCCAGCTCTATTCAGTCGCATACCGTCTGCTCAGAGGTGATCTGTGCCTGACATACAAGGCCATGTCCAACCCGGAATTAATGGACATGCTCCACCTCAAAAAATCCAAATCCACCAGAGCCACGAGAGCAAGAGACTTAAACCTCAACACGGATATAAATAGGACGTGCTGGAGGGACAGATTCATCACTCAGAGACTCCCTACACTGTGGAACAGAATCCCAGTCCATGTGAGGCAGAGCCCCTCACTGACTCTGTTCAAGAGAAATCTTGACGAGTGGATGGGAGATCGTAGGTTTACCCCAGGAATCATCTCTGTATCACTGCTGGACAGAGGCACATCAAACTAATGGGTATAGTATTCTCATCCTAAGGGGTGGTGAAAGCCACACACACTCTGGCTAGGCTTATAAATGCCCTAGGGCAGATAGCCTAGTATGAACCTATGAACCTATGTATCACAGCTGAACTCATTAATATCGACATGGATAATCTCAGTCCTGGATCCATACCAATTTGGCTATGTCAAAGGCATGTCATGTCCTCAATCATGAAAATGGTGGTTGTATGGTGCACGTTATAGCTCACCCAAAACAAGGGATTTAATACCATCTTCCATGCAGGTATCACTGACAAAACTGTGAAAATTAAATATGAACCAATGCAAGTAAAGTGGACAGCAAACTGGCAGCAAAACAGTGCACAATATGTTAGTTACAGGTGCAACATTGCAAAGTAAAAATGTCACAAGTGTGGTTTCCCAAGGCTTGGGTACTAGGTTAGCCTCTTTTGGCATTTACCTATCAGTTCTACAAGCCATTACCCAGGTATCTGATTAACAAAACTTGCTGATGAGCATAAAAACTACAGTTGTTACTCAAACACCCACTGATGTAAAGGTATTCCAGGATGAGCTGGAATATAGAAACAACTGTGCCATCAAATGCCAACATTTGTAGTACAATCCCTTTTAGTAAACTAAATGATTATTTATTATACCAAAAAGATCACACACCCCTTAAAGATGACACGGTCATTACAGATACGGGCACCCTTGTGGAAGCCCCGTGCCCCTTGATCGGCACGTCTCCATTGTAGTTAGAAAACCCTTCTGCCTGGCCTAACTAACAACCAAGGGCATTTTAGTTAGAAAACCCTTCTGCCTGGCCTGACAACCAAGGGCATTTCATTCGGAACCAAGGAGGTCTCCATTATACTCATTTATTAAATGCCCCACTACTGAATATTATGTCCCCCCCCCCCGGTATGTACCAATTGAAACATATCATGTAACTGGAGACACCCCAAGACTCCTAACCAAAAAAGTGACAGGACTCAAGTCTATTAGTTACCCAGACCAACTGGATGAACGGCTACCCTCTTTCTGTATAATTTCCTGCAGACTCCTCTGTGGTGATCTATGTTTGTTTTTTTTTTAGGCTATCAAAGGCCCTGCCCTTCTAGACATACTATGTCTTCAAAACAATCTGAGCAATGTGTTCCTGGATCTGATGCTTACCAATATGGTGGACCACTGTAGCACCTCCACTATGAGGTCTTCCCTGGTGTGACCTGACCGCAAATCAGTCTCATCTGAAGTAACTATCGCACCTGCCCCCTCCCCACCCCAGCAGCAGTTAAACTAAAGAACTTCTCCAAAGCAGATTACAACCTTTTACGGGATGGTATAAATAGCTTCACTGCACTCACCCAAGATGGAATTGGCAACTATGCTGAGTTCTACACCAATACTTTATACAAAGACCTGTATAACTGCATTGACTTGGCCGTATCTGATAGGACCAAAACAAGCTCCTCAAGGAAGAGAAAACCTGCCTGGTGGACAACTGCCATTAACAGGCTTTACAACAAGAGGAAGAAATTGCTGTCTAAGAGTGAGAGAGTGAGCCCTAAACTGGAAACACTCCTTCCTCAGCTTAAACAAGCAAATAAGACTTCTTGTGAAGTCCTCCAAAGCAAACTACGAATCCAAATTAGCTTCCTCAACTAAGGACAACCACAAGGTGTTCTTCAGTTACATTCATAACCTAAAAGGAAAGGCTCTGATTTATGCCGACCTGGTAGTTAATGATATGACATATACTGAGCCTGTGGACATCACTAACCTTTTGGCCAACAGGTTCTGTGAAACGTTCACTCCCCTGTCTTCTTCACACGTACCCCATGACATCCCTACCTTGTATCTCTAAAGAGTTGGTCATAAACTCCCTCTCTAAGGCCAAAAACACAGCATCTATGGGACATGATAACCTCCCAGGCTGCGCCCTACATGGGGTCCAGCAAGAATTAGCAACACCACCGGGTACTCTTTTCCATCATAGTCTTTAAGCACCTGCTTAATCCCAGCTGATTGGAAAGCAACCGTTATTCCCTTGTACAAAGGTGGTGCTTCCACTGACCCCAGGAACTACAGACTTATTAGCCTGACTAGCCTTATCTGCAAGACTATGGAGTGATTCATCACAGACCTTATCAACAAAGACATAGGTAATCTCCAAAACACTTGACCCTACTCAGTTTGAATTTGTCAAAGGGAGATCCTGCCTGTTAAACCTGGTGGACATCTTTGAGACAGTCACCAAGGCCCTGGACGAGGGGAAATCTGTGCATACAGCCTACCTGGACTTAGCCAAGGCTTTTAACCCTATCTCCCACACAGGCACCATTGACAAACTCACCCAGCTAGGTATAAAGCCTTATATCGTTAGATGGGTCGCTAACTGACTCACTAACAGAACAGATATGGTCACCAAAACAGGGGACTCCGAACAGCAGACATGTAACCAGTGGTGTTCCACAGGGATCAGTCCTCGGACCTCTACTTTTGGAATCTATTTGTTCGAAGTACAAGCAAAAAAAAGAAGTTATGTACTCACCATAACGTTCCATCTGAATAGTTAAGACTTCATTTGTCAGCAACCTGTGAGTTACGGATCCGAGCCGGCAGCTTACCGAGCTAAAGATCTGAGCTCCAAGCTCCTCCCCCTTACCCATTCTACACTGTAACCTCCTTCCAATCCTCAGATCGAGTTTGCCACCTAACAATGTGAAAACCAACAACCTAAGCCAAAAAGACCTGACCTGAACTCATACACCAGGCTCGCCAAATATAGAACATCGAGCCAAACAGAGAAATAACCATCAAGGTCAGGGGGAAGGGGGGTGTTGCTGACAAATGAAGTCTAACTACTCAGATGGAACGTTATGGTGAGTACATAACTTCTTTATCTGAAGTAGTTAACTTCATTTGATCATCAACCTGTGGGAAAGAGTCCCCAGCTACCCGAATCTTGGGAGGCCCTTAAGGCAGGAGCACTGCAAAGCCAAAGGAAGCTCTACCTCTACTGACACCAAATCTAGCTTATAATGAGTAATGAAGGTGTGAGAGGAGGCCCAGGTAGCTGCGGAGCAGATATCATCCAGGAAAACTCCAGACCAGAATGCAGTCGAAGTAGCCATAGAACTGGTGGAGTGAGCATGAACCCCTTCTGGTGCTGGTAATCAAAGCTCTCTAAAAGCTTGTAAAATACAAAGCGGAATCCACTTAACGATAGTCACTTCTGAAACTGGTTTTCCCAGAAAGGGTCTAGCAAAGGAAACAAAAAGCTGATCCGATTTACAGAAAGGTTTGGACCTATGCAAATAAAAACTTAATTGCCTCTGCAGATCAAGCAAATGGAGTTTATATTACCCTTTATTTTGAAAATTAGGGAAAAATACAGGGAAATTAATCGACTGATTAATAATTGGCTCAAAAGCAACTTTAGGAAGAAAAGACGGGTTAGTCCTGAGAGCTACCCTATCCTTGTGAAAAACTAGGTATGGGGGTTTCATACCCAGTGCCTGAAGCTCCGACACTCTCCTGGCTGAAGTAATAGCCACCAGGAAGGCCGTCTTCCATAAGAAGAACTTCAAGTCAACTGATGCTGCAGGCTCGAATGGGGGTGCAACTAAGGCCTGAAGAACCAAAGTCAAATCCCAAGGAGGGGAAGGATTCTTAACAGGAGGCCTCAGAAGAAAAGTACCTTTCAAAAAAAGTCTTGTAAATTCTGGCAGCAACTAGGGAGCTTGAATTTTCCCCTACATGAAAATGGGAAATAGCTGCCAGCTATACTTTCACTGTGGAAGAGCTGGCCTCTTGCTGGAAAATATGAGACAAAGTCCAACACTGCTCGGACCTGAGTGGTAAAGGGGTCCAGATTTCTCTGCAAAGCCGAAATGGAAAAATGTTTCCATTTACTACTGTAAACCTTCCTGGTAGATTATGTGCCGCTACCAGGATGACTTTAACTGGGGAAGAAATACCAGGGAGTCCTAGCAACTAAGGGAACTGGTGTAACCAAGCTGTGAGTTTGAGGCTGTCCAGATTCTGAGGAAGAATTCCCGAGAGATGATGAATACGATCAGGAATGGGATCTAAGATCCAGGGCGGAGCTAGGAGATGAGACCGCAGGCAAGGGAACCAAACTTGATGAGGCCAGAATGGTCCTATGAGGATAAGTCTGCTCCCCAACCAACGAGCTTTCTGTAAGAATTTTGTCATGAGTGGAAGCGGGGGAAACGCATAAAGAAGACCAGGTGGCCAAGTATGGACAAGAGCATCTCTGGGGGCTTCCCCTGTCGGGGGAATTAGAGCGAAAAACTCGCTGCACTTCGTGTTGGACGGCGATGCGAAGAGATCATAGCAAGGCTGACCCCACCTGAGGAAGATCTGTTCCGCTACATAAGGGTTTAGAGACCACTCGTAAGGCGAAAGGATAGCTCTGCTCAATCTGTCTGCCAAGATGTTGGACCGACCTGGAATGTGTGTTGCTATCAGAAAGTGGTTGGTGGAGATCGCCCATTCCCACACTCTCATGGCCTCTCTACAAAGTGGATAAGACCTGGTTCCCTCCTGTCTGTTGATGTACCAGACCACTGGCATACTGTCTGATTGGACAGTAATAGTTCCCAGAGGAAGAGAGGCATGAAGGGCCTGCAACGCTAAAAGGACTGCTCTCATCTCTAGAACATTTATATGCAGAACGGTCTCGCTCTGAGTCCACGTGCCTTGGACAGTCCTGCCCGAGCAGTGCCCCCCACCCTAAATGGGAGGCGTGCGTGATCACCGTGGCTTGGGGCGGAGGCGAAACAAAAGGGCGTCCTTTTCGCAATTCCTGGGACTGAAGCCACCACGAGGGAATTTTTGCACACACTGCTCAGAGGAATCGGAAAGTCTAGTAAGTGATGTAATAGAGACCACTGAACTTGTAACATCCACTGTAACACTCTCATATGCAGACATGCACAAGGAATCAGATTTATAGCTGCTGTCATGGACTCTAGGGCTCTCAGGACTAACTCCGCTGGGGGTGCAGGAGCACCAATATGTGAAAGGCCAGGCTGTGACGTCTGTCTGGAGTCAAACATATCCTGGCCTGAAGAGAGTCTATTCTTGCTCCTATGAAGTCTAGAATTTGAACAAGTTGGAGGGAAGACTTCTTGAGATTTACCGTGATCCCCAGCCGGGTAGACAACTGAAGAAAGAAATCCCTAGCTAGTACAAGTTGATGCCTGGTAGAGGCAGTGAGAAGCCAGTCGTCCAGGTATGGAAAGACCTAAATGCCCTGAAGTCTCAGGTAGGCCACTACGACCGCCATGACCTTGGTAAACACCCTGGGAGCTGTGGTGAGACCGAAGGGTAGGACCCTGAACTGGTAATGACTGGCTCCTAGCCAAAAACGGAGGAACCACCTGGATCGCCTGTCCATCAGAATATGGTAGTACGCATCCTTGAGGTCTATTGAGCACATCCAGTCTTCCTCCTGCAGGAAAGGCAGGATAGATTGCAGAGTGATTATCCGGAACTTTTCCTTGGCAATGGACAGGTTAATCGCGGATAGGTCGAGAATCGGCGTCAAGTCCCCTGTCTTTTTTGGCACCAAAAAGAACCTGGAATAGATGCCTGATCCGGACTGGTCTGGGGGCACTCGCTGGATTGAGCTCTTCTCTAGCAGCTTTCTCATCTCCAAAGCTGCTGCCTCCCTTTGAGTGGGTGGGACGTCTGGGAGGTGCCTTGTGCATGGGTGGTTGTTTATGAAGGGAATAGAATAGCCTCTGAATATTATTCGAAGCACCCAGCGATCTGACTTGATGGACTCCCATTGGGCTAGGTGCCTCAATAATCGCCCCCCCCCCGACTGCCTCCAGAGAAGAGCAGTTGGGCAACCCCTCAGGGCTGCTGCACAGGTCAGTCAGAAAAAGGTTCCCCGTGACCAGAAGTTCTTCGGTCCCCCTCTGCCTCTGGGCCAGCGTCCACCTTGTCCCCCTCTGCCTCTGGGGGAGAAGGAGTCCTGAGTGTTCCGGGACTGCTGAGATTTCCGGAACCACAGATTCTTTTGCCCATGCTGGTTCCTGGAGAAGGACCTTTGAAGTTTAGAGAAGCGGATCCCGACAGCTGACAGCGTTTTCCTGTCCTACTCACTCTGAACAAGCGTATCTTGAACGGTCTTTCCGAACAGGGTCGAACCATCAAGAGGGGCGTTAGCGCAGGACACCTTGAAAGGTTCCGACAAATTGCAAAGCTGGAGCCAGGTGTGATGCCTCATGGCAACACCGGACCCGGCTGCCCTAGCAGCTCCCTCGGTGACATGAGAGAGTAAACGGATGGACATAATTGACAGACTTGAGAGTGGCCATACGAGCTGAGAATGTCCATTTATCCTTGGCCGAAATGGACTCCAGGGGAGACTTGGCGTACTCTTTCACAAGGTCACTCTGCAGTCTGATTACACGGGCCATGTAATTCAGCGCCCTTATAAGCAAAGGTGACTGAAGCAAAAGTCTGCTTTCCAAGACGATCCATCGCCCTGGACTCCTTGTCCAGGGGATGGACCGAGGAACTTTCCTGGGTGAGTTCCTTTTTGGTGGCTGCCGCCACCACCATGGCATCAACTGGGGAACCCTTACTCCCAAGTGGCTTTGTCCGCAGGAGGGCTCAAATATCTTGTCGGGCCGTTTGGGTATTGGCTCTACAGTGTCCGGTCGTCGGGGGGGGCACCCACAAGGTGGGTATCGAACGCCTTCAGAAATACTGACTCGTCCGAGGAAGGTTTTTGGGTGGGCCAACCCCCCCCCCCGGCGAAGAATTTCCATTATGTCTCCGAAGGAGATGTCTTCGGGGGGTGATCTGGGGGAACCTTCCCTTCCTCCAAGCCAGTATCTTCAGTGAGGGACTCAGGGGAGTCCAAGTGCATCCTTTTTTGCACTGGCATTTGCGCGGGGCTTCCTTGAGGGGACTCTCCGGGGAGGGCTCGCAAACCGTCTCATATTCCTCAAGGGGAACTGTCTGGGGCGTACTGGATACAGGTTGTCCCTGGGAGGACTGGATTATGGAAGACAAACTCAGTTGTGAGGGAGCAGGGGCGGACTCCGAGGAGTGGGGGGTCTCGATCCTCCATAGAGAACCCTCTCCACAATGTTGAAAGCCGAAGGGGAATCGGTTTCCCTGAAGCTAGTGGTGTGGGTAGCCGCACCCCTCGGATCCGACGAGGGGCTCGGAGCAGAGGCTGGCAGAGCCGGACCCAAGGAGACGCTATGCCCCGACCACAATGGGGCCGACGACACATTCATCCCCTCAAATCCGACGCCCAGATCTCGGCTCCGAGAGCTCAGGTCTGATAGGGGATCTGACAGGCTCAAGGGCATGGCCGACGTCGAGGTAAGAGGTACCATCAGTGCCGACCCCCTGACTCCGGGGCTCCTCAGAGCCATAGAATCCAAAACCCTAGGGTGGATCGGAGAAGGAGCTATCGGGGCAAATGTCAGGGCTGAACTCCCCACTCCGGCTGGGGGTGGGGGGGCAACAACACTCCCATCTGCAATTGAGTTTGCAGAAACCATCTCATCATCCGGTCCATATTGGCTTCAGAGAGGCTCCTAGTACACCTTGAGGATGCCACCGACACCGGCCGGGAGGGCCGATGCGAGGACGACTTGAAGCGGGCCGAGCCTCCTCCTCCAGGGAGAATCATGGAGAACGGAGCCGAGGGGAAGACGGCCTTGCACTTTTTCCTGGAGACAGTAACACCTTAGCAGGAGGAGCCGACAGATCCGAGTCGGCTTGCCTCTTGTGACCCCTCTCCCTGTCTTTTGTCGCTCTCTTTTTCTCTCTCTTTGTGTTTGTCTTTCTTGGCCTCTCTCTCTCCCTGTTTAGAGGTGGGAGTGGGAGTCTCGGACAGGGAGGAGGGCTGGAAGGCTGAACAGTCACAGCCATGACTGAAGAAGAAGCTGCATCAGAAGTAGCTGACTGGGGGTAAAAGACCCACAAGAATCAGCTTGGTCCTGCGATCTCGCAGGGCTCGGGGGTTAAAGGCCACAAAAATTTTGCAGCCAGATGATAAATGCGGCACCCCCAAACAAAGTACACACAGTGTGGCCATTGGCAGGGGATGGCTTATGGCCACACTCTGTGCACTTACAGAAAGTCGGTTTCTGACTTTCTGACATACCTGCGTAGAAACGCTAAGTCAGAGGCAGACACACACACAGACGCTAAGGGTGGGGAAGGGTGGCCTACACAATGGAAAGTTTAGCAACTTTCTATGCTACAAATAACATCAGTGTCTATACACAAAAAACCTGGGGAGAATAAGGGGGGGGGGGGTTATAGTACTGTTTAGCACAGAAAAAGAGCACACACAAACGGAAAGCTACATAAAATCTAACTAACCTCCCTGGAGCTCAGAAATCTCTTGCTGGCGAAGCCGCGGCAAATGAGATCGGAGGACTGGAAGAAGGTTGCAGTGTACTATGGGTAAGGGGGAGGGGCTTGGAGCTCGGATCTTTAGCTCGGTAAGCTGCCGGCTCGGTTCTGTATCGGATCCAGAACCCACAGGTTGATGATCAAATGAAGTTAACTACTTCAGAACTAAAGTTATGCTGCTGACAAAGTCTGCTGATTGCTGCAAACCGGGAGCGGTCATAGAATCTCCAAATGATGTCAAAATCCTACAAGAGGGTCTGACACAAACAAATGATTGGTGCCAAAGTCATGGCCTTCAACTCAATGCAAAAAATGTATTAATATCCCTTTCATTAAGAGAGAGATGTTCCTGCCAACTACCACATCAATAGCAACACCCTAAGTACACACTCAGTGGTGAGAGACCTGGGAACACAGGTTGACAGCAATATTTCCTTTAATCACCATGTCTCCACAGTGGTAAGAAGGGCATTCTATGTTGTTCATCTCATAAGCAGAGGCATTGCCTCCAGAAAAACAGAAGTTATAACCTCCCTGTATTCTTCCCTCATCAGGCCAATAATTGAGTACAATGCCTCTTTTGGTATGTACCTTTCAAAGCACCTGCAGGAATTGGAGAAACCACAATGGTTCCTCACAAGGAAAATGTAAGGTCTTCAGCATCTGTACTATAAGGATCGTCTGAAATCACTGCCACTTTATTCTGTTTCATACAGACTATTCAGAGGTGATCTCTGCCTTGCATATATGACCCTGCTTTATTGGAAATGCTGCATATCTGCAAGCCAAATGGTACACAGGTTACTTACTCTAAAGACCTTAACCTGGTATGTGTCATTAATAGAAACTGCTGGAGGGACAGATTTGTCTGCCAGAGGTTGCCACACCTTTGGAACAGACTCCCACTTCATGTCAAACAGAGCACCTCATTGACCCTCTTCAAATGCAATCTGAACAATTGGCTGGATAACTGTAAATTCAGCCTGGGGGTTCCACTTGTGTCCTCTTGGACACGGGCATTACGTGCTGACTGTGGAAATAAGGGTAGAACTTGGCTAGGCTTGTAAGGGCCCTAGGGCCATTAGCCTAGTAACTTCATAAACATGTGTAACAAAAGACCTTGACCTCTATCAACAAATTAACAGGACAAGCAGTGACAGGTTCTTATCCCAGAATTTCCCAACCCATGGAATATATTACCCCTTCATATTAAACACAGCACCATAGCTACATTTAAAACTAACCTAGACAACTGGATGGGCATTCACAAATTCTCCCCAAATGTATCTTGTGCATCTCTCCTTGGGGCAGGAAGTAATGTGGGATGTTGGGTTTTCTGGGCTGGGCTGAAACTGGTCTGATTGCCTAGTATCTGACCTCCTACTGACATCAAGTATAAACACGTTGCTGTGGTAATTATCAAAACAATGCAATTTTTCTTCCTCAAAAGCTAAGAAAACTGGCCCTGGATGTAATGGTCTCACATTTTAGAGGCACCGACAAAAGCAACACATTGTTTTGAGGATTTTTTTTTTTTGGCTTTGAGAGGTTCACACTTAACAAGTCAATGATTTTCCTATTATCTACCAATGAACATAAGTGGGAGAAAGTCAGCAGTGGGGCAGTTCAGAAACAGTTTCAACTGCAGAAAGTACAGTTGTTACACTTACCATAAATGTAGATGTTCAAGTGTATTCACTGTTGCAGTCATTACATTTGGGTTATCTGCTTGCAGGTAGCCCACAGTCGGCCTGATTAACAAAGGCTTGGGTCCTGCGTCGGTTGCTGTCCCTTCTTCCATGACATCAGGTCATCAGGGGTATAAAACATACAGCCGACGTCATTACATCAGTTTTTTCTTGCCCCAGATGTCAGGTGCCCCCCTAATGGGAATCAATTAAATATAAAAATACAATGATATACCTCCAACAAAAAAGCAAATACACCAAAAAGGCTTTTAAGCATAGTAAAGGAAAGTTGAGGTATAGCCAAAAGAAGTTAGGGGGCTGGAGGGAGGGTAACCAGGACTAAAACAGTGAATACACTCGAACATCTACATTTATGGTAGGTGTACAGAACTGTACTATGTTCTTCATGTTTCACTGTTGCAGTCATTACATTTGGGTAGATTCACAAAGCTATGGTTGGGAGGAGGAATTTAGATAGCATAAGAACCAGCTATAAGGCCCTGCAAGACTGCAGTGGCAAAGCCAGTTCTGGATTTAGAGAAAATTGGCAAATGATAATGCTTGGTGAAAGTATGTACAGAACTCCAGGTAGCAGCTTCTAGGATGTCGCTGGTAGGGACGCCTCTGAGAAAGGTTGTAGAGGTAGATGCAGCCCTGGTAGAGTGAGGTCTGATCCCCTGGGGGATAGGTTTTCCATGGTGCTTATAGCAGAAAAAAATGCAACGGCTTATCCATTTAGAAATGGTTTGCTTTGAAATAGCCTTCCCCTCTGCTCCTGCAGCAAATGCCACCAGCAGTTGTTCAGATTTCCTTTGAGGTTTAGTCCTGTCCAAGTAGAATCTAAGTTGTCTGTGCACATCTAAGGAATGCAGTAACTGTTCCCCTTTGTCCTGTGGGCTGGGAAAGAAGGTTGGCAAATGAATGGACTGATTAAGAGCCACACTGGATACCACCTTGGGCATGAAGGATGGACTGGTTCTGAGGGACACCCGGTCCTATGAAAGATGATGAAAGGCTCCACTGCCAAAAGGGCCTGTAATTCAGATACCCTTCTACCTGAAGTGATTGCTAAAATGAAAGCTGTTTTCCAAGAAAGAAATTTTAAGTCTGCAGTAGCAGCTGGCTCGAAAGGAGGTAGAGTGAGTTTCTCCAAAACAAAGTTAAGGTCCCAGGCTGGGGTTGGAGCTCTCCTGGGTGGTCTAAATTTTTTGGCCCCTCTGAGGAACTGCTTGAGCAGTGGATGAGAGAAGGGGGGGTTCTGTGTTAAAATGAGCTGAAATGGCTGAGGCATGGATTTTAATGGAGGAAAAAGACAGGCCCTTGTGAAGCATCTCAGTTAAGTATTGTAATATCTTAAGTAAACTGGGCGCTGCTGTGCTCATCCCTTGAGATCGGTTCCAGACACAGAATCTTTTCCATTTTCCAGCATAAGATTTTCTAGTATTTCCTTGCCTCTAAAATGATATCCATCACAGGTTTACTGAGGGATGGTAAAGGAGAGATTATGTAATTAGCCAGGCTGCAAGGTTCAGTGTTAGAAGCTGAGGGTGCAAAATCTGGTTCTCCTGCTGAGACAACAGGGAAGGAGTCTGAGGCAGGTGCCATGGGGATAACCGTGACACGCTACGCAGGAGGGGGTACCAGCGTTGGCGCGGCCAGTCTGGAGCAATCAAAATCATCCTTGGTTTGTCCTGTTTGATTTTTAGTAGTACCTTGGAGAGCAGAGGAAGAGGGGGGAAGGCATAGACTGATAGGTTTTTCCAGCTGAAGGACAGAGCATCCACTTTCCAGGCTTTTTTGTGGGGAGTCCTTGTGCAAAATTTGTCCAACTGGTAGTTCTGGGGAAAGGCAAACAGGTCTATATCTAGACTCCCCATTTGCTTGTCAACATGTTGAAAATCCTTGGTTCCAGTTTCCACTCGTGTGGGTCCATGAGGTTTCTGCTTAGTCCATCTGCTAGTGTATTTAATTTTCCTGGCAGGAATTGTGCTTGTAGGTGCACTTGGTAGCTCAATGCTATGTTCCACAATGCCATTGCTAGTCTGCAGAGGGGGTAAGAATGTGTACCTCCCTGCTTGTTTATGTATCACATAACAGTGGTGTTGTCCGTCTTTACCATTAGTTGTCCTGGAAGAACATGGTCCTTGAAGGCTGTTAGTGCATTCTGTACAGCTAACATTTCTTTTTGATTGATATGCAGGTGCATTTGACTTGGGTTCCATTTGCCCTGAATGCACTTCCCTGCCAGGTGAGCCCCCATGCATAGTCTGATGCGTCTGTTAGGGTTTGGGCGGCAGGGGGTGGTGTGAAAGGTAGTCCCTTGTTTTGGTGGCAGGCCTCTGCCCACCAAAGGAACTCTAGGCGTAGGCAAGGTATGATAGGAATCATTGCTTCTAGATCCTGAGAATGTTGACACCAAAGGCTTTTTACATACCACTGTAGTTTCCTCATATGCAGTCTTGCACATGGAATTAGAAGAATGCAGGAGGCCATGAACCCAAAGGCTTGCACTATTTGTCTTGCAGATAGCAGGGCTTTTGTGGCCACTTGTTTGAAGTAGGTTGTCAAATGAATTTGTTTCTCTGGCGTGAGGTAAGCCATCTGGGAAGTTGTATTCAAGCTTGCTCCCAGGAATATAATTTGTTGACAGGGTACCAGCTGTGATTTCTTTTCGTTTATGATGTACTCCAGACAAGTTAGAACCCTTTGAACAAAGGCCAGATGATTCAAAAGTATGTCCTGGCTTTCTGCCCGAATTAGACAATCGTCCAGGTATGGGTATATTTGAATATTTCTTTGCCTGCAAAATGTAATAACTGGAGCTAGGCACTTTGTGAATACCCTGGGTGCAGTAGGTAAGCCAAAGGGCAGAGCAGAGAACTGATAGTGTGTGTAGCCTGCTTTGAAGCATACGTATCTTCTGCAAGATTCCCTGACTGGGATGTGCAGGTATGCTTCTTTTAAATCTAGTGCTGCCAACCAGGCATCTTTGCCTAGCATAGGAAGTAATTGGTGAAGATTCAGCATCTTGAATTTTGGAATCTCCAAAAAAGTGTTTAGAATAGACAGGTCCAGGATTGGACGCCATGAATTGTCTTTTCTGGGTACCAGGAAAAGTCTTGAGTAGAAACCTTGTCCCTTTTCCTCTTCTGGTACCAGATGAATAACACCCATGCTTAAGAGAGAAAGCACTTGTTTTTGGGCCTCTGCCCACTGATCTGGGGGTAGGTCCGGCCACCCGCTTGGTGTTGGCAACGTGTAGAAGTGAAATCTGTATCCCTGGGACACTATATTTAAAACCCAGTTGTCCTGGGTAATGAGTTCCCAATTCTTTACATGAAGAGCAATCTTTCCCTGCAAAGGGGCAGCAAAGTGATAAGTGCTTGGAAATTTTAAAAGGAAGTCATTGAGACAGTTTACCATAGGGGGGAGGGGTCTTGTTATTCCCAGACTTGGAAGTGGAGCCCCCCACACACACACACTGCTTAGTCCTGTGTGCCCCCTGGGACTGAAATCTGGGGTTTTTGCTGTGTCTGGGTTTGGTCTGAGAAGACCTGGAAAGGACCAATTCTTAGAGGGCCAGTGCCTACTAAATCTAGGAGGCTGAACTTGCAAGAAATCTTTAACAGTTTGCATAGATTTAGCTTTATCTTCCATCTTTTTAAGAACTTCCTCAGCCTTGTTGCCAAACAGGCGGTCCTGATTTAAGGGAGCATCCAACAATTTAGCTTTAACATGATCAGGCAAAGATTGCTCCTTAAGTCAAGCATGCCTTCTGAACACAGACCCACTAACAGCAGACCTGCAAGAGGCCTCTAATAAATCAAAACCACACTGCAAAGTATGTTTTCCAACTTGTTCAGCAGAATGCATTAAATCCTGTAATTCATTACTTTCCACACAGTCAGGAACCAACATCATTTTCTGTTTAAGCAGTCCAATAACATGTTGATGATACTTTAACATATGAAACTGGCAGTTTAAAGCCCTAATGGCCAAGGTTGCAGAAGTGTAAACCTTCTTACCCCATCTATCCAGCACCCTGGAATCTCTAATAGAAGGGTAGGATTTTTAGCAGTACAAGCCTTAATGCACTTGGGCCCCTGTGAAATAGTCTCTGGATCTGCAATAGGATTTTTAAAAAGGAACTTGTGGGACTTGGGGACCCTGTAGTATCTGTCAGGTTTTCTGGGAGCAGGAGGCAAGGAATCAGGGGCCAAACTAGATTCCAAAAAAGCATCATCAACAATGTCTAGTACAGGAGGAATAGCTAAATGCCTATGCAGAGGTAGGAGAAGGAAATCCCTAAGCCTCTTTTTTGAAACAGAAAAATCCTGGCTTTCCCAGTGGAAATGCTCCCTTAGAGTATGCAAGGTTTCCCCAAAAGAAAACTCCTCAGAAGGGGAAGCAGAGGGAATGGAATCCTCTGCATCAGAATCTTCATGAGTAGATAAGGGCAAATCCAGATCATCAGAAGAATCAGAAAAAACAGAATCCTGATCAGAAGATTTATAATCAACTTCAGTCCTAAGCCTCTTAGAAAGGGGGGGGGTTGGCTACCCCTGATTAGAGTTATTAGATCTTCAGCCATTCTTATCATTTGCTTTTTAGGCATAGAGGCCTGAGCATATGGTCTGGGCGTAATTTTTTTAGGTATGGTCTGAGATTTAGGCCTAAGTAAAGAAGGAGGTGTTGGTTTAATATGCAAGTCCGTAGGCCTGAATACACCCTCAGAAGCCAGTGGCTGCACAGCGGCTCCGGACCCATCCGAGGTAGAGACATCCGCGGGTTCCATTGTTGAAGCATCTCGCGACATACTGGACTCCGAATGGGTCTCAGTAGAGGCCTGCGAATCCTAAGTAGCGGGTATCAGGGGCTGCGAAAGTGCCTCACTGAGTACCGGCGAACTGGCGACTGGCTTAGGAGAAGCGTTGTCTGCAGTTTTGGACCTCGGCGGCCTGTCTCTGTCTTTATCTTTGCGTTTTTTCAGAATCCCGGTAGTCGGATGGCTAATCGACATTTCTGGATAATTAAACCGAGAACTGAAATATTTAGAGGTGAAAATATACTGATGACGGATAGTGCGCTGATTAAATAAAGCACAAAACCGACAGCAAGGTACGTTGTGGTCAGGGCCTAGGCAAGGAATACAGTGCGAATGAAAATCTTTATGAGGTATTTGCTTTCCACAAGTAATGCAATTATTAACTTACTGACATCGATAAGGAGCAAGAAAAAAAAGACTTTGGTTCTGAAACTCGAAAACGAAAATTTCAGGAGTCGGCCGACCGGCACTTGCGAACTGCTTCTGCTTCGGGCACCGCACGGCAAGAAAGACTGATGTAATGCCGTTGGCTGCATGTTTTATACCCCTGCCGACCTGACATCATGGAAGAAGGGACAGCAACCGACGCAGGACCCAAGACTTTGTTAATCAGGCCGACTGAGGGCTACCTGCAAGCAGATAACCCAAATGTAATGACTGCAACAATGAAACACGAAGAACATCAGTCAAATCCTTTGGTTAAGTTGATAAAGAGGGCACCAGTTAACTTACCATCATGCACGTCCTACAGAACATCACTACCGAGAGAGCGTACTTTATCCAATCATGAAGCCATGCTGCTGTTTGCATTGGCCATGTGTTTACAGAAAGCTGTGCAAGGACTAGTTGTGCTAATTTCTTTTGACAGGTAGGAAAAGACAAATACAGCAACATGAAGTGAGAAGCAGAAAGGATCCTTATTCTGAAGATGCTTTACTGTGAAAAAGTTCCAAATGTCACTGAAAGAGCCATATGTGAGAAGGATTCATATTTGTTGCAAGAGAACAGCTAAGAAGATATCACAGGAGTTAAGAAACTTGGGGGTGTAGAACCAAAATTTCGCAGTTTACATAGACAGCTAGCTATTAACTTCATAGACAGTTACTGGTGTTAGTGAAAAGAAGGAGTAAAACATTTTAGGTATGTTTCTATCTAAACAGGCCTGAAAGAGTAACGCGGGTAAGGGAGTTAAATTGTATGAAGTGCTCTGTAAATAAACATTTACATGTTATGTCCAACATGCTCAGTTTTACAGTCATTTGTCAAGTTCTTTGCCCACGAGACCATTAAATTATTTGTAGAAACCCTTAGAACTTCTTAACAGCCTTGTTTGCAGAGTTTAAGTAATCAGCTTTGGCTTTTAGTATAAAAGTGTTTTTGCAAACATTCCTGTTAAGTGTAAAAAGATGTCCAACTGGAATGTGAAATCAACATTTTGAAACTCTTCCAGACAGTTCTCTTGGCTCTGATGGCTTGTTTAGTCTCAGTATTTAGCTATGGCTCAGGCTTTTGTTTGGTTCTCCTAGTTACATGAAGATGGGTGAGGGGTTTGCTTTGCAGTACATTAAGGTGTTGAGAACGTATTCTAGTGCTGAACAGCAGTCAGTCTGTGTTCATAGGTTCATAGAGTAGTACTACGCTAACTGCCTTGTGAACCATTTTAAGCCTAGCCAATTACCCCATGTAAGAATCAAACCCTGCACTTGTGTCTGTAAGGTAAACACCTTAACCATTCTACTAACCTCCCACCCCCCCCCATGGGTACAAAGTAAGGTTCCCAACTGCAGCAGCTGTGCTGACATCTATACGACAGCTGACCTTGTAACCTTAACGTGCTTTGCTGAGAAGACAGTGGTTATGATGCAATGCACACGTGCACACACACACACACACACACACACACACACACACACACACACACACACACACACACACTATACAAGAAGGGGTGCTGTTGGAAGAGCCTGTGGGGGCAGTCTGTGAGGACTTGGTCAAATAAAAATGTCTAACTCCCACGCTTGAACCTAGTGGGATAAAGATCAACTGGGTGAGAGAAGAATACACTGTTTAACAAGGGATTTGCTGGAGTGCCAATGGAGGCTGAAGTTTCCAAGCCAGGAGGATTTTTCCTGCTGGATAAACTATGCAAGTCTCCTATTAAATTCAACAGATTCGGTGGACACGGGTGGTGGGTTAGAAATAATACAGTAGAGAGTCAATTATCCGTAATGTCAATTATCCAAACCAGCCTTCCAAAATTTTCCGGTAGGAAAAATCAAAGTCTGAATATGTAAACATTATCAGTACTCACTTGAGCATTTTTATAAGCTTGTAGCCATCTCATGTGTGAAAAATATTCTTTATTATCCACTGAAATCACTGAATAGCTGAAAAGTGTATTCCTGCATGTATAAACAAGATTTTTAAAGTTTTGTTTTTATCTGGTTCAATTATATATTTGATTATCTGAACAGCTTGATTATGTGAATTACCTTAGGTCCAAATTAGTTTGAATAATCAACTCTCTACTGTACAGTCTGAGATGTCCACCAATCAGACAAAAGTGTACAAGCCAGATGAGATTCAGTGATGTTTGGGAACTGTGTGACTAGTTCAGCTGTGATGCCTCACAAAAAACACCTGTCCTTATGTCAGGCCAAAGGCTGTGAAAAAAATATGTCTTCAGCCATTGGCTTGTGGCAAGTTGTCACTTTTAGATATTATTCCAATATGGATAAAATGGTGGGTTTTTGTTCCGGAATCCAGAACAAACTGTCTATATTTGCACATTGGCAGATAACAGATTAACCCCAATGAACAGGAAAACAGTCCATCCGAAGACAGCAGACAGAATATCCTAATCATGCAATTACAGGGAACTATCCACTATATTAAATCTAGCAGACTCTTTCACACTGGTTTGCCTGTGTTTTACCCACAGCTGTAGGTTTTTTCAGAGATTAATAACAGTTTGCTGTTTAGGAGGCAAAGCTGTTTTACCATCTTACTCCTAGTTAATAAAGTATGCAATAGCAGGAAAACAAGGATGCTGCATGCTTTGCTTACTTCTAAATGCTTTACAATAGGACAGCGTTTTTATTACTTATTTTTCTAGCTCAATAAAAGCCTCTCTTGGTCACTTCCCTGACTTACTTATCCCCTACATCTCTCACTACCTGGACTTAGAATCCCATGTCAGCTTGTGGGACAGGCTTCCTCCTTTTAGAGGGAAATACCTTTTTATTAGACACCTCTTGTTGTCCATGCTGAGGTGATATTTGAGCAGAAGTGATGAGTCCGTGCATTGCCTGCTGTACACTTCACTGTCTGCTGGGTGCCAGCATTGCAGGGACCACACAACCTTCCTTCCTTCTACCAGGATAGGCAAGCTGTAGGCTGTTCACTGCTCCCTTCACTGGCAAGGTCCTACAGTGCTCAGGCTGTTCTTGTACCCTGATTACCTGGGCTCTACTCAGGGCTTTATCCTTCCTACGCCACAGAGGATTTGTCTGATCAACACATCACATGACAGGTCTACAGGGAGGTTGGCATAAAAGATATCTGCCTTACAGACACACTGTGCAAGGTTTGATTCTCCTATGGGTTAATTGGCTAAGCTTAAAATGGCCCACAAGGGCAGTCAGCCTAGTACTCTAATCTATGAATCTATAAACTTTCTACCCTATTTTCACTCACCATATGGGGGACAGTAACAGAATATATAGCCCCTCTTCAAAAGAAACCTTGACGATTGGATGGGAGATGGGAAATTTACCACGGGGATCACAGCTGTCACCCTGCTAGACAAGGGTCCAAGGAAGTAAATATTGTGGGAAGAAATATCCAGGGAATTGTTATGGCTAGGCTAGTATAGGCCCTAGGTCCGATAGCCTAGTATCAACCTATGAACAAGTAGCAGAAAATGCTGTATTTATTTGTATACATTTTTTATAGTTTTCTGCTTCAAACTTCCAGTTAAAAAAAAGATATATACTTAAGTGCTACACCAACATAAAAAAATAAAGAAATGTGAGGATCAGGGAGATTGAATTTTTTTTAAATACAGAACATAAATATCTGCCTCCTTCTAGTGGATAAAACCTAAAATAACAACAAGTATTTACAGAAAATGAACTCCCAGTACTAAGGACCTACCTTACTCAGAATGAATGCACATTTAAAGGACTTAATACTCACAACTCTAGAAAAGATAACTTAATGGTTTTAGATGTTTATTATATTAATTCATAGAATGAAAGCTGAAAACAACTGTCTGCCAACCATGTAGCTACCACCAATACTGCCCATTCACTTCTACAGTACTCTGGCAGATGGCCATGAGGTACCCCCCCCCCCCCGTGGCAGATGACCATACGGCCATGAGGTCTCCCCCCCCAACATCCACAGAGAAAAGTGCCCAAGTGTGGCAAGGTCAGATCATCCACACTGTTAGTCTGAGTGCCCACAAGTCTGGGTGCAACAACAACCCTCTGAGTCGGACGAAGAAGTTCATTATACTGGAACAGATTGAAGTGCCTCTCTCTTGTCGTGCCTACCAGGATGGAGAAAGTACAGTTGTGTACACTTACCATAAATGTAGATGTTAGAGTGTATTCACTGTTGCAGTCATTACATTCGGGTTTATCTGCTTGCAGGTAGTCCTCAGCCGGCCTGATTATCAAAGTCTTGAGTCCTGCGTCAGTTGCTGTCTCTTCTTCCACGACATCAGGTAGTCAGGGGTATAAAGCATGCAGCCGACACCATTACATCAGTTTTTCTTGCCCCAGATGTCAGGTGCCCCCATAATGGGAAGCAATTATATACAACGTTACACCTCTAACAAAAAGCAAATACACCAGAAAGCTTAAATACAGTAAACCAGAAGAGAGGTATAGCCAAGAGAAGTCAGGGGGCTGGAGGGAGGGTAACCAGGACTGCAACAGTGAATAAACTCGAACATCTACATTTATGGTAAGTGTACACAACTGTACTATGTTCTTCGTGTTTCACTGTTGCAGTCATTACATTTGGGTAGCTTCCCAAAGCTAAGGAATGGAGGATGTCACTAGAGAGCATTAGGAGCAGCTATTAGGCCCTGCAAGACTGCAGTGGCAAAACCAGCTCTGGATTTAGAAAAAATTGGTAAGTGGTAATGCTTGGTGAAGGTATGTACAGAACTCCAAGTAGCAGCTTCTAGAATGTCTCTGGTAGGAACACCTCTGAGAAAGGCTGTTGAAGTAGATGCAGCACTGGTGGAATGTGATCTTATCCCCTGTGGGGTAGGTTTTCCATGGTGCTCATAGCAAAAATGAATGCAATGGCCTATCCACTTAGAAATGGTTTGCTTTGAAATGGCCTTCCCCCCTCTGCCCCTGCAACAAAGGCAACTAGCAGCTGTTCAGTTTTCCTGAGAGGCTTAGTCCTGTCCAAATAAAATCTAAGTTGTCTGTGCACATCCAAAGAGTGCAGAATTCGTTCTCCTTTGTTCTGTGGATTAGAAAAGAAGGTTGGCAAATGAATGGACTGATTGTGGGTCACACTGGATACCACCTTGGGCATAAAGGAAGGATTGGTCCTGAGGGACACCCTGTCCGCATGGAAGATAATGAAGGGCTCCACTGCCATGACGGCCTGTAATTCAGACACTCTTCTTGCTGAAGTGATGGCTAGAAGGAAGGCTGTTTTCGAAGTAAAGAATTTCAACTCTGCAGTTGCAGCTGGCTCAAAAGGAGATAGAGTGAGCTTTTCCATTACAAAGTTAAGGTCCCACGCTGGAGTAGGGGGTCTCTTGGGTGGTCTTAGGTTTTTGGCCCCTCTGAGGAATTGTTTCAGCAGGGGGTGAGAGAAGAGGGGAGGCTCCGTATTATAATGTGCTGAAATGGCTGAGGCATGAAGAGAATGAAAGGCCCTTGTGAAGCATCTCTGTTAAGTATTGAAGAATATGCAGTAAGCTGGGCACAGACGTGTCCATCCCGAGTTTGTCTCGAGGAACAGTATCTTTTCCACTTTTCAGCATAGGATTTTCTAGTACTAGGCCTCCTTGCCTCCAGAATGACATCCAGCACTTGCTTACTGAGTGTTGGCATTAGAGAGTATTGGTAATTAGCCAGGTTGCAAGGTTCAGGGTCTGAAGCTGGGGGTGCAGAATCTGGCCCTCCTGCTGGGACAGCAGGGAAGGGGTCTGAGGCAGGTTCCATGGTTCCAGCAATGACATACTGTGCAGGAGGGGGTGCCAGTGTTGGCGTGGCCAGTCTGGTGCAATGAGCACTATCCTTGGTTTGTCCTGTTTGATCTTTAGTAGAACTTTCGAGAGTAGAGGCAGAGGGGGAAAGGCATAAACTTGAGAGGCTTTCCCGGGTGAAGGACAGGGCATCCACTTTCCAAGCTTGTCTGTGGGGAGTTCTTGTACAGAATTTGTCCAACTGGTAGTTCTGAGGGGAGGCAAAACAGGTCTATTTCTGGGCTCCCCCGTTTGCTTCTCAACATGCTGAATATCTTTGGTTCCAGTTTCCACTTGTGTGGGTCCATGAGATTTCTGCTTAGGTCGTCTGCCAGTGAATTTAGCTTGCCTGGAAAGAATTGAGCCTGTAGGCGCACTTGGTAGCTCAAGGCTGTGTTCCACAGAGCCATGGCTAGTCTGCAGAGAGGGTATGAGTGGGTTCCCCCCTGCTTGTTTATGTACCACATAACAGTGCTGTTGTCTGTCTTTACCAATAATTGTCCTGGAAGAATGTGGTCCTTGATGGCTGTCAGAGAATTCTGTACAGCTAACATTTCTTTTTTATTGATATGCAGGTGCATTTGACTTGGGTTCCATTTGTCCTGAATGCACTGCCCTGTCAGGTGAGCCCCCCATGCATAGTCTGACGCATCTGTTGTTAGGGTTTGGGCGGCAGGGGGTAGAGTGAATGGCAGTCCCTTCTTGTGGTGGCAGACTCTGTCTTTATACAAGGAATGATAGGAATCATTGATTCCAGGTCCTGAGAATGTTGACACCATAGGCTTTTTAGATACCACTGTAGTTTCCTCATATGCAGTCTTGCATATGGAATTAGTAAGATGCAAGAGGCTATGAACCCCAGGGCTTGCAGTATTTTCCTTGCAGATCTTTGTGGCCAGTAGTTTGAAGTAGGCCATTAAATGAACTTGTTTCTTTAGCGTGAGGTAGGCCATCTGAGAAGTTGTGTTCAAGCTTGCTCCTAGGAATACAATTTGTTGGCAGGGTACCAGGTGAGATTTCTTTTCGTTTATGTTGTACCCCAGTGAGGTTAGCAGTTTCTTTACAAATGCCAGATGATTTAATAGTATGGCCTGGCTTTCTGCCTGAATTAGACAATCGTCCAGGTATGGGTATATCTGAATATTTCTTTGCCTGTAGAATGCAATGACTGGAGCTAGACACTTTGTGAATACCCTGGGCACGGTAGATAAGCCAAAGGGCAGTGCAGAGAACTGATAGTGCATGTAGCCTGCACTGAAGCGTAGGTATTTGCTGCAAAATTCCCTTAATGGGATGTGCAGGTAGGCTTCTTTTAAGTCCAATGTTGCCAACCAGGCGCTTTTGCCTAACATGGGAAGCAGCTGATGAAGAGTTAGCATTTTGAATTTTGGGATTACCAAAAAGGTGTTTAGGATAGACAGGTCCAGGATAGGATGCCAGGAGTTGTCTTTTCTGGGTACCAGGAAAAGTCTTGAGTAAAAACCTTGTCCCCATTCTTCTGTTGGGACAGGTTGAATAGCCCTGATACTTAGAAGAGAGAGAACCTGCTGTTGAGCCTATGCCCACTGATTTGGGGGTAGGTCTAGCCAACCGTTTGGGGCTGGTAAGGTGTGGAAGTGGAATCTGTATCCTTGGGAAACGATATTTAAAACCAATTTGTCTTGGGTAATGACTTCCCAGTTTTTTGCATGCAGGGCAATCTTTCCACCTAAAGGGGCAGTCAGACTCAGCTGAGCAGGGTTTGGAAGGTTTAAATTTAAGTCATTGTGACAGTTTACCATAGAGGGGTGTCTTACTACTACCAGCTTTGGAAGTGGGAGCCCCCCCCATTGTTTGGGCCTGTGAGTACCTTGAGACTGTAGCCTAGGTGGTCTGCTGGTCCTGGGTTTGGACTGAGAAGGCCTGGAAGAGACAGGAAAGGACCAATTCTTAGAAGGCCACTGCCTACTAAATCTGGGAGGCTGTACTTGCAGGAAATATTTAACAGTTTGCATATATTTAGCTTTTTCCTCCATCTTTTTAAGTACTTCTTCTGCTTTGGTGCCAAATAGGCAGTCTTGGTTTAAGGGAGCATCCAGTAATTTAACTTTAACATGACCTGGCAAAGTTTGCTCTTTAAGCCAAGCATGCCTTCTAAGAACAGACCCAGTGACAACAGCCCTGCAAGATGCCTCTAAGGAGTCAAAACCACATTGCAAAGTACGTTTACCAACTTGTTCAGCAGAATGCATTAAATCATGTAATTCTTTATTTTCAGCACAGTCAGGAATCAATATCATTTTCTGTTTAAGTAATCCAATAATATGCTGCTGATACTTTAACATATGAAATTGGCAGTTTAAGGCCCTAATGGCTAAAGTAGCAGAAGTGTATACCTTCTTACCCCACCTGTCCAGGGCCCTGGAATCTCTATCAGAGGGGGTAGGGTTCTTGGCAGTAGTAGCCTTAATGCCTTTGGGTCCCTGTGAAATGGTCTCTGGGTCCGCAGTAGGATTTTTAAAATGGAACTTGTGAGAGTCAGGTACTCTGGAATACCTATCAGGTTTCCTGGGAGCCAGAGGTAAAGTGTCTGGGGCCAAGCTAGTTTCCATGAAGGCATCATCTACAATGTCCAGTACAGCAGGGATAGCTAAAGGCCTGTGTTGAGGTAGGAGTAAGAATTCCCTGAGCCTCTTTTTGGAGTCAGAGTAATCCTGGCTTTCCCAACGGAAATGCTCCCTAAGAGTGTGCAAAGTTTCACCAAAAGAGAAATCTTCTGGAGGGGAAGCAGAGAGTATGGAGTCCTCTACATTAGAATCCTCATAGGTAGATAAGGGCAAATCCTGCTCATGAGAAGAAACAAAAATTTCAGAATCCTGATCAGAAGGAAAATCGGTTCTAGGTCTCTTACAGGGAGAAGGCTGGCTTCCCCTAATTAGAGTAATAAGGTCTTTAGCCATTCTTATCATTTGTTTTTTAGGCATATGGGTCTGACCATGTGGTTTGGACGTTGGTTTTCTAGGCGTGGATCGAGTTTTAGGCCTTGAAGAAGAAGATGGCATTGGTTTGATATGCAAGTCAGTAGGCCTGAATACACCCTCAGAAGCTGGTGCCTGAACAGCGGCTCCGGACCCATCCAAGGTAGAGATATCCGCAGGTAGTCGAAGAAGCATCTCGCGGCATACCAAACTCCAAATGGGTCTCAGTAGAGGCCTGTGAATCTGAAGTAGCGGGTATCAGGGGCTGTGAAAGCGCCTCACTGAGTACCGGCGAACTGGTGACTAGCTTAACAGAAGCGTTGTCGGCAGCTTTGGACCTATGCGGCCTGTCTCTGTCTTTATCTATACATTTTTTCAAAATGTCAGATGGCTTTCTGAAGCCATCTCTGGATAAATAAACTGAGTACTGAAACAGTTTGATGCAAAAATGAACCGACGACGAATAGTTCGAGGATTGAATAAGGCACAAAACCGACAGCGAGGGACTTCATTGTCTGGGCCTAAGCAAGGAATGCAGTATGAATTAAAATCTTTATGAGGTATTTGCTTTCCATAAGTAATGCAATTGTTAACTTTTACTGACATTGGTTTAGATCAAGAAAAAGGATCCCCAACAGGGTACTTAGCTTTTTAGAAGACTTCGGTTCTGAAACTCGAAAATGAAAATTTCAGGAGTCGGCTGACCGGCACTTGCGAACTGCCTCTGCTTCGGGCACCGCAAGGCAAGAAAGACTGATGTAATGGCGTCGGCTGCATGTTTTACACCCCTGACTACCTGTGACGTCATGGAAGAAGAGACAGCAACCAACGCAGGACCCAAGACTTTGATAATCAGGCTGGCTGAGGGCTACCTGCAAGCAGATAACCCGAATGTAATGACTGCAACAGTGAAACACGAAGAACATCCAACAGAGACTTGGCCAAAAGAATGTTATTAACAACATCACTGATTTTACCTCCTTCACTTTTTTGGCTCACGCTAGGGATAAAGTACAGTTTTGTACCTACCATAAATGTAGATGTTCGAGTGTTCACCCTGCTGCAGTCATCACACTTGGGTTATCTGCCGTCAGGCGGTCCCGCAGTAGGCCAGAGTTCCAAAGTCTTGGTCCGCCGTTCGGTTGCTGTCGCTTCTTCCCTGACGTCAGTGCGCCAGGGGTATATAAGAGGCATCAGACGACATTTTCTTCAGTTTTTCTTGCCCCAGATGTCAGATGCCCCCAATAGGTAGGCAATACATATTGCTATATAAATATATACATTTAAAAGTAAAACAATACCTTCAGTCACAAGCAAATACACCACAGAGGTTGTATAGGATAGAAAGGTATAGATAAGTCTAGTTAGTTCAGAGGGGATGGAGGGAGGGTAACCTGGACTGCAGCAGGGTGAACACTCGAACATCTACATTTTATGGTAGGTACAAAACTGTACTATGTTCATCGTGTTACCCTGCTGCAGTCATCACACTTGGGTAGAATCCCAAAGCTAAGGATGGGTGGTGGAGTTAAACAGGATTAGAAGAAGCTAGTAGGCCCTGCAAAACTGCAGTGGCAAAACCAGCTCTAATCCTACAATATAGAGGCAAGTGATAGTGTTTGGTGAAGGTGTGCACTGAACTCTAAGTTGCAGCTTCGAGAATATCCTTGGTTGGCACCCCCCTGAGAAAGGCTGCTGATGTAGCTGTATCCCTGGTGGAGTGGGACCTAATGTTAGCAGGTACCATGATGTGTGTAGCAGAAACGTATGCAATGTCCTATCCATTTTGAAATGGCCCGTTTTGAGATAGCTTTTCCTTGTGATCCTGCAGCATAGGCTACAAAGAGCTGGTCAGATTTTCTGAAAGCCTTAGTTTTATCCAAGTAGTAACGTAATTGCCTGTGAATGTCCAAAGAGTGCAGGAGTCTTTCTCCTTTGTTCTGGGGATTTGGAAAAAAGGTGGGCAAATGAATGGTTTGGTTTAGGGCCACACTGGGTACCACCTTTGGCATAAAGGAAGGGTTAGTTCGTAGAGAGACTCTGTCTTGATGAAAAATGAGGAAAGGCTCCACTGCCATTAGTGCCTGTAGCTCTGAGACTCTTCTAGCTGAAGTTACTGCTAGCAGCAGGGCAGTTTTCCATGAAAGAAATTTTAAATCACCTGAAAAAGCTGGTTCAAAGGGCGGCAGAGTAAGCTTTTCCAAAAAAAACTTGAGATCCCAAGTAGGTGTTGGTGCTCTCCTGGGCGGTCTTAGCCCCTCTGAGGTACTGTCTTAGGAGTGGATGTGAAAATAAAGGAGGATCCGTGTTGTAATGAGCTGAAATTGCTGAGGCGTGGATCTTAATAGATGAAAAGGAAAGTCCTTTGTGCAACACCTCAGTTAAACATTGCAGAATCTGAGGAATGTTTGGATCAAGGGGATTTTGGCCTTTAGCCTGGTTCCAGGCGCAAAATCTTTTCCATTTGTCTGAATAGGTTTTCCTGGTGTTAGGGCTCCTGGCCTCCAGAATGACATCCATAACAGCTTTGGACAGAGGTGTTGGCTGGTTGTTTAGGTAATTTGCCATGCAGCCAGGTTTAAAGTCTTGAGCTGGCTGTGTAGAATCTGATTGTCTCGCTGGGTGAGCAGGTGAGAAATTTGTGGTAAAATCCATGGTGGGCCGTGGGCCATGTTCCTTAGAATTGGATACCAGTGCTGGCGTGGCCAGTCTGGTGCAATGAGTATCATTTGTGGCCTCTCTAATCTGACTTTCAGCAGTACCTTTGCTAGTAGAGGCAGCGGAGGAAAGGCATACACTGTTAATGTTTTCCAACTGAATGAGAGGGTGTCCACTTTCCAAGCTTGTGGGTGGAATGTCCTTGTGCAAAATTTTTGAAGTTGGTAGTTTTGGGGGTTGGCAAACAGATCTATGTCTGGGTGTCCCCATTTTTGAGTTATCATTGCAAATACTTGTGGATCTAGTTTCCACTCGTGGGGATCCATGACGTTTCTGCTTAGGTCGTCTGCCAATGTGTTTTTCTTTCCTGGCAGGAATTGTACTTGTAGTTGAACTTGGTAAGACAGTGCTGTGTTCCACAAGGTCATTGCTTGCCTGCATAGGGGGTAGGAATGTGTGCCCCCTTGCTTGTTTATGTACCACATTACTGTGGTATTGTCCGTCCTTATTATTAGTTGTCCGGGGTGTAAGAGGTCCTTAAAGGCTGTTAGGGCATTCTGTACTGCTAGCATTTCTTTTTGATTGATATGCAGATGCCTTTGATCTGTAGTCCATTTGCCCTGAATGCACTGTCCTGCCATGTGTGCTCCCCAGGCATAGTCCGATGCATCTGTTGTTAAAGTTTGCCTGGCTGTGGGTAAGGTGAAAGGCTGGCCCTTGTTGAGGTGACATGCCTGTGCCCACCACAGAAACTCCTGTTGAAGACAGGGAATAAGTGGTATCATTGTTTCTAAGCTGTGGCTGTGCTGTCCATATGCTTTTCAGGTACCATTGTAAGTTCCTCATATGCAGTTTTGCAAATGGTATTAGCAGTATGCAAGATGTCATGAATCCCAAGGCCTGCAGAATTTTTCTTGCAGGGAGTTGGGTCTTTGTTGCCATTATTTTGAAGTATTGAGTCAGCTGTTGTTGCTTGTCTGGCGTGAGATAAGCCATCTGGGCCGTTGTATTCAAGCTGGCACCCATGAATATTATGTTTTGTGAGGGCACAAGTTTTGATTTCTTTTCGTTTACTGTGTACCCTAGGCAACTTAGAAGGTGTTTGACAAATGCCAGATGCTTTAAAAGAATGTCCTTGCTTTCTGCTTGAATAAGGCAGTCGTCCAGGTATGGGTATATTTGAATTCTTCTTTGTCTGCAGTATGCAATTACTGGTGCCAGGCATTTTGTGAAGACCCTGGGCGCAGTAGATAAGCCAAAGGGCAGTGCAGAGAATTGATAATGCGTTGAACCTGCAATGAAGTGGAGGTATCTTCTGCAATTTTGTCTGATAGGGACATGCAGGTATGCCTCCTTGAGATCCAACGTTACTAGCCAAGCCTTCTTGCCCAGCATGGGAAGAAGCTGCTGTAGTGTTAGCATCTTGAATTTTGGTACTTGCAGATAACGTGTTCAGAATTGAAAGATCCAGAATGGGTCTCCATGCTTTGTCCTTTCTGGGGACTAGAAAGAGTCTTGAGTAAAATCCTTGTCCTTGCTCCTGTGTAAGTACCTGTTGAATGGCTCTCATGTCCATGAGAGCTGTAATTTGTTTTTGTGCTTCTGCCCATTGATTCGGTGGCAGGTTTGGCATTCCTTTTATCCTTGGCAAGGTATGAAAGTGGAATCTGTATCCTTGTGAGACAATGTTTAGGACCCATTTGTCTTTTGTGATGATGTGCCAGTTGTCTGCAAAAAGTGCTAATTTTCCTCCCAAGGGAGCTGCCAAGAGAGATTTGCTTGGGAATTTGAGGGTTGAGTCATTGTGTTGGTCTTCTGCTAGCTTGGGGCCTGTCTTCTCCTCCCTTCTGGGTAGCAATACCCCATTGGCGAGGTTTGTAAGGGCCTTGGGACTGACCTCCTGCCCCTTGGGCATCTGTATTTGCCCCTCTGTGATCTGTCAGAAGCTGGAAAGGACCAGTTTTTTGTTGGCCAATTTCTGCTGAAACGAGGGGGTTGTACCTGTAAAAAATCCTTGACCGTCTGCATAGACTTTGCCTTATCCTCCATTTTCTTTAAAACCTCTTCTGCTTTGACATCAAATAAGACATCCTGCTGTAAAGATGCATCCAATAATTTTGCTTTAACATGATCAGGTAGGGTTTGTTCCTTTAACCAAGCATGTCTACACATATGACAGACCCAGTAACAGCTTCTCTACATGAAGCTTCCAATGAATCAAATCCACATTGTAAAGTATGTTTGCCCACCTGTTCAGATGCATGCAACAGCTCCTGCATTTCCTTGAATTCAGACTATTCAGAATGTGTGCTCATTTTTTGTTTTAACTGAGACATTAGGAATTGCTGATATTTCAGCATGTGAAACTGACAATTTAATGCTCTCATAGCCAGAGTAGCGGAGGTATATATCTTCTTTCCCCATCTATCTAGGGCTCTGGAATCCCTTTCAGAGGGTACAGGATTTTTAGCCATAGAAGCTTTAGCCCCTTTGGGACCCTGGGAAACTGTTTCTGGATCAGCCACAGGGCTTTTATAAAGGAATTTGTGTGTCAGGTACTCTGTAGTATCTGTCTGGTTTGGCTGGAGCAGGCGGTAGAGAGTCTGGATTTAGACTAGACTCTAAGTAAACATCATCCACAATGTCTAAAACTGGAGGGATAGCCAGTGGTCTGTGCTGGGGTAGTAAAAGGAACTCTTGGAGCCTTTTCTTTGAATCAGAGTAGTCCTGCCCTTCCCAGTGGAAATGTTCCCTCATGGTGTGTAAAGTTTCCCCAAAGGAGTAGTCTTCAGGGGGAGATGCTGAGGGAATACAGTCTTCAGCATCAGAGTCTTCATAAGGGGGAAAAGTGTAATCCTGTTCCTCAGAAGAATCTGAGGAAATTGAAACCTGGTCAGAGGAAGCATAACCTCCTCTTGTCTTGGTCTTTTATCTGGAGGGGGATGGGAACCCCTGATTAGGGTAATAAAATCTTCAGCCATCTTAAGCATCTGTTTCTTAGGCATGAGGCCTTGAACTGTAGACTGATGTACAGTCTTTTTTGGTTTTAATGGAGTTTTAAGCTTAGCATAAGATTTAATGGCGAGTGTAGTCGGTCTGAAGACACCTTCTGCAACCGAAGGTGTTTCTACTGCACCGGGATCTCCTTCTGCTCCGGTGTCAGAAGGGCCTAATGAAGATGGTTGCGACGGCCTAGCACACTCCACTTGAGAATTCGCAGCTGTCTGGGGTTCCAATTCTGCGGTCGTCAGGGGCTGCGTAGGCGCCTCACTGAAAACCGGAGAACCGGCGACAGGCCCAGCAGAGGCCTCGGAGTATGGCTTGGTCCTAGGCTGCCTGTCCTTATCCTTGCGTTTTTTATGCATGCTGGTCGTCGGCTGCTCCGACGGCATGATATAATTAAATTTCCTACCAAAGTAATGTCGTGCGAAGTCAAAACGGTGTTTGATAGTTCATTTATTAAACCTAGCACAAAACTGACAACCTGTGACGTCGTGGTCTGGGCCTAGGCAAGGAATACAATAAGAATGGAAGTCCTTATGAGGTATTTGCTTCCCACAAGAAATGCAATTGTTAACTTTTTCTGACATCGGACTGAGGCAAGAAAAGGTTCCCCAATGGGGTACTTAGCTTTATTGAAGATTTCGGACTGAAATTTTTCGTAAATCTCAGGTGTCGGCCGACCGGCACTTGCGAACTGCTTCTGCTTCGGGCACCGCACGGCAAGAAAGACTGAAGAAAAATGGCGTCGGATGCCTCTTATATACCCCTGGTGCACTGACATCAGGGAAGAAGCGACAGCAACCGACGCCGGGCCAAGACTTTGGAACTCTGGCCAACTGCGGGAGCGCCTGACGGCAGACAACCCAAGTGTGATGACTGCAGCAGGGTAACACGATGAACATCAGGAATCAAAGAGATAGCACACAAGGACAGAACTGCCCACCTGAAAGAGATGATGTCTAGTAACCCAGCAGTTAGAGGATTTGCTCAGGAGCAGAATTTCTTCAGTTGTTTGTTGCTCAAATAGAATGTACCAGAAACAGACCCATGTGCCTATCTGTGGACCACACTCAGAAATACATCCCTGTCCAGCATTCATTCTTGTCGACTATGCTTTTGTTTTGTTCAAATGAGCCACCACAAAGTACTGCTGTGATGGGATGTAACAGGCTATGCTGTGAATTTCAGGCTCTAAGGTCATCTCTGAAGCTTACACTGCCAGCCTGAAAGGCAGGCAGTCATGAGCCCCTTACTGTTTATGTACCAAATACCATGACACTAATAGTTAACAAATGTAGGACACACTGCCTCCAAATGGGTTTTAGGATGCCAATATCCTGGTTCACTGTTAGCATCTCCTTTACGTTGGTGTACTTTTTGTGTCACTTGTTGTCCAAGTTGTTCTGAAACCTGAACTTTTCTGAGTGGGCTTCTTGACTACATATGATATATCTGTAGTCTGAGTCCATTCTATGATGGCTGCTTGAAAGTTTCACCTGATTTTTTTAACCTTCTGGAACGACCATGCCAGCTTCTATTTTATGCAAAGTAGGAACTCGTCATGCTGCTGCCAAATATCACTTGAGATACTACTGTAGTCCCCTCAAATAGAGTCTTATGAAAGGGGCCATCAACAGTGTGGATGCCACGGATTGGAAGATTCTTAGTCACTTTCTCATAGGTAAACTGTTCTTGTGCGGCAATCAGGAAACATTAAGCCTTTAGCTCTACTATGTCCTGAGGCAATAAGGTCTTCTGGCTGTCAGGGTCCTTCAGGAACAGTGGAATTCTATATGGATTCAGAATGAATCTGGGAAGGTCTGGAGAGAGTCTGCAGTTCTGAAAACAAATATGAGTATAGTGCAGTGCCATCACAACCTCCCCGCTTCCAATGAATGGGCCTGGATTAGGCAATTATCTATGTAAGGGTAAGTGTGAACGTCTTTGGTCTAGCAAAAGGGTAATAACTGGAGGCAGGCACTTGGTAAGAACCCTGCAAACAGCAGCCAATCTAAACAGCAAGAGAGGCAGACTGGTAGTGATACCCCCACATACTGTGAACATGAGAAAGCATCAATGATCCCTGTGAATGGGGATACAAAGATAGGCACCCTTTAGGATAAGGGCTATCCAGGGGACAGGGTTAACATTTACATTTTTTTAACTTCCAAGTACTTTTTCAGTTCTGAGAAGCCTACAACTGAATGTAAGCAGACATCTTTTCTTTGCACCTGAACAAACTTAAGTAGAAGCTTGTGCCTTCTACTCCCCTTGGCACTCTCTACAGACTCCTGATTAAATTAGGTCTTGTAGAATGGGTTTCTTTATTCTTCTGAAATGTGAGGACTCCCTAGGAATTTTGACCTTGAAAGAAATGAAATCTACACTCCAATGACAGCACCTGCATGACCTGCTTGTCCACAGCTACCGGTTTTCACTGCTCTGCAAATAACCCCAGACAGCTGCCCATTTTCTTAAAGATGTTATGGATAGGATAGGACGGGTTTTTGGAAGGTTATTGTGGGTCTTAGGTGGTGAATGGGTAGGGTGCGAAGTATGAGAAAGTAATAACTGTGACCTGTCTGTAATAAAGCAAAATATGCTGGAGAAAAGGCTCTACATTTGAGGAAGGGAAGGGAAGACTGACAGATAGTAAACACGCATGTGACAACTTATGAAACATCATATGTTAGAACATCAGTGCAAGCTATCCTAATGTAGCTCTAATAAGCACTGCTGATGACAGGAAAAGTAGTACCTAAAAGTACAGGATAAACAATCTTTCTATGAAGGTCTAGTTTGTCAAAGGTAAAAGGAAATGGGCTAAGAGTTACACAGAGTACCCAAAAGGCCATGCAGCTACCAATCACTGAAAGGTATCGATACCAAGAAACAAACTACAGGAAGGCAATCCTGTATAAAAAAAAGACCTAAGGGAAAGGAAATGGTCATAAAATATGAGGCAATAACAGAGACTGTGTAAAATAAAATAGATGAAATGACCTGTAGCTTAAGAAGTCACTTGGCTGGAAGGTTTTTGCCAGCAACAGATTTACTAAGGCATGCTCATGCCTAAAACTAATTCCTACATGTCAGGAAAGTACAGTTGTGTACACTTACCATAAATGTAGATATTCGAGTGTATTCACTGTTGTGGTCATCACACATGGGTTATCTGCTGCAGGTAGCCCTCAGTTGGCCCGAATACCAGAGTCTTGGGATTTTGCATCGGATGTTGTCGCCTCTTCCATGACGTCAGGTCGTCAGGGGTATAAAACATGCAGCTGATGCCATTACATCAGTTTTTCTTGCCCCAAATGTCAGGAGCCCCCAAAATAGGAAGCTATTATATGGTGTGGAATACCCCCAGTAAAAAGTAAATACCACTGCCATAAAAAGGATAGGTAGAAAGGATACAGAAAACCAGGGGTCTGGAGGGAGGGAAACCAGGACTGCAGCAGTGAATACACTCAAACATCTACATTTATGGTAACTGTACACAACTGTATTATGTTCTTCATGTTTCACTGTTGCAGTCATCACACTTGGGTTGATTCCCAAAGCTGAGGAAGGGTGGAGGCAGTCAAGAAGTGTTAGGGCTGGCTAGCAGGCCTTGTAAGACTGCTGTAGCAAATCCAGCTCTGGATTTAGAAAAAACAGGTAAGTGGTAATGCTTGGTAAAGGTGTGTACAGAACTCCAGGTTGCAGCTTCCAGGATGTCCCTGGTGGGGACTCCCCTGAGAAATGCTGTAGAGATGGAAGTAGCTCTAGTGGAATGTGTTCTGATCCCCTGTGGGGTAGGTTTTCCATGGTGCTTGTAGGAGAAATGGGATGCAGTGTGCTATCCATTTGGAAATGGTTTGCTTTGAAATGGCCTTGCCCTCTCTGCCCCTGTAGCAAAGCTGACTAGCAGGGTCAGATTTTCTGAAAGGTTTAGTCCTGTCAAGGTACAACCTGAGCTGTCTGTGCAGGTCCAAGGAGTGCAGGATCCTTTCCCCTATATTCTGAGGATTAGGGAAGAAGGTTGGAAAATGGATGGACTGGTTTAGAGCCACACTGGATACCACCTTAGGCATAAAGGATGGGTTAGTCCTAAGGGAAACCCGGTCAGCATGGAAAATAAAAAGAAGTTATGTACTTACGATAACGTTCCATGCGAGTTGTTCATCTCTCCTTCATTCTTTACTGATGGGTTCAGAGCCGATCCCTCAGCTCCGATATGGCCAACTGCAAAGCTCGAGGTCTTCAAATAGCACAAGACCAAGTCCCCATCCCATGATGCACCTGGAATTACCTCAGATCTTGTTTGCTGTGTATAATAATAATACCATATGTCATTCTTTCACTCCCAAAAGAAAGGTATAGGACTGAGTAACCAGGATGGATCCAGCCTCTCGGTCATCCAACAGCCCAGGAGGGGGTAGGAGGGAGATACGCAAGAATGAAGGCGAGATGAACAACTCACATGGAACGTTATGGTAAGTACTTAACTTCTTTATGTGAAGTTGTTCAATCTCGCCATTCATTCTTTACTGATGGGTAGCATCCCAAGCACCATCAACCTCGGGTGGCTCACGGGAGTACATTTCTCAGGACCATGGATCCAAAGGAGGCCCTGTCCCTGGAGGCCTTGTCAACTTTGTAATGAGGTTTTGACCAAGTGGCTGCTGCACAAATGTTATCAACTCTATGTCTGGCAGAAAAGGCAGATGATGTAGAGACTGCTCTGGTTGAGTGAGCTTTAATCTTATGTTGCAAGGGCATATTGGCAGCTGAATAGGCAAAGGTGATACAATCAGATAACCATTTAGACAGAGTTGTTTTAGCCACTGGTCTACCCTTCCTGGAGTCCGAATAGGAAACAAAAAGATGATCTGCTTTTCTGAAATCTTTTGTTCTATCCAAATAGAATCTGAGCTGTCTGTAAACATCAATTTTATGTAGCACATACTCTAAATCGTTCGAATGTTTAGGGAGAAGACTGGCAAATCAATAATTTGGCTGAGATTGGTTCCAGTGCAAACTGTGGGCAAAAATGAGGGGTTTGTTCTAAATGAGACTCTATCAGCATGGAATATCAAATAGGAAGGCTTGATGGATAAAGCCTGAGGCTCTGACACTCTGTGGGCAGAAGTAACAGCTACCAGAAAGATGCCGTCTTCCTTGACAAAAATTTGAGGTCACAAGAGGAAGCTGGTTCAAATGGCAGAGGAATTATGCGGGAAAGCATAAAATTTAGATTCCATGGAGAATAGGGAGATTTCACAGGGAGTCTAATATGAAAAGTCCCTTTAAGAAAGGCTTTGGATAACTTGTGAGACATGATATTCAATCCTTCAAATCCAAGATGAAAATTAGAAATAGCAGCCAATTGAACATGAACTGTTGCTGCTGCAGCTCCTTTGTTAAAAATCATAGTCAAGAACTCTAAAATGGAAGCCATGGGGGCTTGGTAAGGATCAATATTATTTTTAGCAGCCCATATAGAAAACTTCTTCCATTTGCTAAGATATAGCTTCCTAGTAAAAGATTTATGAAAAGATAAAAGAATCGCATTTATATCAAGTTATCGAAAGATGAAAATAGCGAACGCTATTTTATCGGCCCCAAAACATCTAAACATGAAAATATCGAACATTCAGAGCAGCAAATTTTTTCCCATGGAAAAAAATTGCTGCTCCGAAACACATACACACAACACAAACACATCAAACAAACAGCAACCACACACATACACTTAAATTCCTACTTCTAACGCTACAATAAACTAAACATACACTACTATCTACCCACTTACCTTAACCCAAACCCTAACCCTAAGGTCCGTCACCATTGCACACTCACCTAACCCGTGCCCTAACCCTAACTCACTTAACCCACCCTTAACCCTAACGTACAAACGCACACTTACCTGAACCCAACCCATAACTTTCCACCACAGCGCTAAGAATAGCGAAGTGACAGAAACAGCCGATCGAATTCTTTCCTGATGAAAGAATTCGCTGTTCTGCAGCTTCACAATTCTTAGCATTCGCTGAATAGTGTTTAATATCAGAACATTCGACGTTTTAATACTTCGATGTTCTGATATAGACCCAAAGAATCTGTTTTGTGTCACTGGAGAGGTTATGGAACCTGGCTACGATGGGGAACCAAGCTGTCGGCTTCAGGGACTGCAGAGAGGGATGAAGATCCCCCGACGAGTGCGTCAGAAGGTCTGGAACTGGGTCCAGAATCCAAGGGTCCTCCAAAAGATGAAGTTGAAGGAAGGGGAACCAAATCTGATGAGGCCAATGAGGGGCTATTAGACTGATGGTCCTTCCCAGTGTTTTTGCTTTCTGTAGAACCTTGGGTATCAACGGGATTGGTGGAAAAGCATAGACGAGACCCGGAGGCCAATCGTGTACGAGTGTGTCCCTTGGGGCTTCTCCCGGAGGGGGAATCAGGGCAAAGTAGCATCTGCATTTCGTGTTCATGTGACTGGCAAAAAGGTCACAGCAAGGCTGGCCCCATCTGCAGAAAATCCTGTCCGTTATTTCTTTCTTGAGGGACCACTCGTGGAGCAAAAAAATAGCACTGCTCAGCTTGTCTGGTATCTCGCTGGATTTCCCTGGGATGTGCGTTGCCAACAGAAAGCGCTGGGTGGAAACAGCCCCCTGCCATACTCTGACAGCCTCGCGACAAAGGGGGTAAGACATGGTTCCTCCTTGTTTGTCCAAATACCAGACCACCGACATGTTGTCTGTCTGAAATGCAATCATACCCAGAGGAAGAGAATCCCGAAGTACTGCAATTCCAGAAGTATTGCTCTCATCTCCAGGACACTGATATGTAGATGCGTCTCTTGATCGGTCCATGTGCCTTGGGCTGGCTTTTCCTGAAAATGCCCCCCCCCACCCTATCAGGGAAGCGTCCATGGTCACTGTGGCCGCTGATGGTGGTAGCACAAATGGGCGTCCTATCATGACATGAAGTGAGGGCAGCCATCACTGAAGGTCCTTTTTGCAAGAATTTGTGATCATTATAGTGTGAGACGTGGGAAGCTCTTGGTAAGACCATTGAGTGAACAACAGTCATTGAAGTATCCGCATGTGCATACAAGCTAGTGGTATGGCTAGAATTGCTGCTGCCAACAAGCCTAATAATTTCAGAACTTCTGATGCTGGTACTCTGTCTTTTTATATCAGAACACTGACATGCTGACGAAGAAGAAAGACAATTTCTATTGGAAGTCAGTGTAGTGGTGGTGGTGTCTAACTCTGCCCCAATAAAAGCGATATGCTGAGATGGCGACAAGGCAGATTTTTCTGAGTTGATTGTAATGCCCAGATGATTGCAGAGTGACAAAGTGGACTCTCTGGCCTAAATGAGTTGATGCCTAATGGTGGCGGTAAGGAGCCAGGAGCCAATCGTCTAGGTACAGAAACACCTGGAATCCTAGATGCCTCAGGTGAGCCATGACCACTGCCATGCATTTGCTGAACACTCTGGGGGCTGTAGTGAGACCAAAGGGCAGGGCTCGAAACTGATAATGACTGGCTCCCAGCCAGAAGCACAGATGATCCCTGGATGGCCTGGCCATTTTTATGTGATAGTACGCATCCTTGAGATCCATCGAGCACAGTCAACTGTCTTTCACTAAGAAGGGAAGTAAAGACTAAATCATGACCATCCGGAACTTCTCTTTTTTTACGTATTGGTTCCGTCTGCTGAGGTCTAATATGGGTCTCCAGTCCCCCGTCTTCTTTGGAAGCAAAATAAAATCTTGAGTAAGTTCCCGATCCTCTCTGGTCTGCTGTGACTGGCTGGATGACTCTTTTTCTTAGCAACGTTTGGACCTCTATTGTTGCCTGTTCCCTGTAACTGGGTGGAATGCCCAGGATTTTTCTTATGGTTGGAGGGGGTCTGGCGAAAGGAATGAAGTATCCTCTGGAAATGATACTCTGAGCCAGGTGTCTGGATACAAAGATAAGCGACCCCCGACTGCATCCAGAGCAGGGCAGTCGGGCCTCCTCTCAGGAATGCTGGTAGGGCTTCCCAGAGAAGTGATCTCTGTCACCCTGATTTTGCAGACCCCCCTCTGCCGCGAGGGCGTCTTCGTCCATTATTGCCCCCCCTCTTCCTCTGGAGGGGAGGTTCACCACGTGTGTCCTGAAAGGTTCCTCAGGCTTTTCGGAACCACATTTTTCCTCCCCTTTGACCTTTAGGGTAGGGTCGGGTAGGAGTGAAAAAATGGACCCCGATGGCAGAGTCTTTCTGTCCTGTTCACACCTGGTCAAGGTTTCCTTCACTTTAGGCCTGAAAAGGGACGAGCCATCAAAGGGAGTGTTCACAAAGGATGACTTGAAGGACTCCGCGAAGGAACACAAGCGCACCCAGGAGTGCCTCCTAAGAGCAACTCCTGTACCCGCTGCCCTACTCGATCCATCAGCTGCATAAGAGATGAGGAGCATGGATGAGTTGACTATAGAACTGAGGGTAGCAAGCTGGGCGGCAACTTTATCGGAAGCTCCTGTAGCTACTGTACCCTGAAGAGTATCTCCTAACTTCTTAAGGAGCTCTCTTTGTAACCTAGTAAAATGGTTAAATAGTTGAGCGAACGAAGAGCAAAGGTTGCTGAACTAAACATGCGCTTCCCATATCAATCCATAATCCTGGAGTCTCTGTTAGGAGGATGGATAGAAGAGGTCTCACACATTTCCTTTTTGGTGGCTGCCGCCGCCACCACCATGGCATCAACTGGAACACCTTTTGTTAAAAAAGATTTGTCAAGGGGGGGGGGGGGCAAATATTAATTTATTAGGCCTCCTAGGGACAGGCTCCATAGTATCTGAAGACTCCCATGACCTTCGTGAGACCAGCTGCATCAGCTCATCGAAGGGCAGAGACACCCAAGAGGTGGAGGGCTGAGACCCGAAAGCCTTCAGGAGAACTGACTCATCCTCAGTAGGGCTTTTGGACTGCCAGTCACCCCTCTGCCTTAGGATTTCAAGTATCTCAGCGAATGAGATATCCTCAGGGTGGACCGTGGGACCCTTCTGACTCATCTAAGTCAGTATCTGATGTGAGAGACTCCTGTGGGGAGTCTAGATGTTTCCTCTTACACAATCTCTTCCTGGGAACTTCATCAGTGGGAGCTTCTGGCGAGGTCTCGGAAGAGCAGGGGCCACCCAATGGGGCTTCATGAAGCGCTGGGTCTCTACGCTTGGTCAGGATGTGCGAGGCAGAAACGGACACAGGCACTTTAGGGGAGGAGGAAGGCAGACCTGAGGTCGAGGATGTCTTAGGAGACATGACTCTCCTCATGGCATCGAAAGCACCTCTGCTCCGATGTGAGGGAACCGACAGATGCGAAAAAACCATCGACACCCCCTGCACCGGGACAGTGGGCTCCATGCCCGAGGTAGGAGCCGAGCTCATCTGAGCCGAGGCACCAAGAGATACAGTCGGAAAAGACAAGTCCGTGCGACTGTCCTCCCCGGACCCGACCAGAGAGTGTCGGCTCCTCGAGTCCTCGATCGGCACCGAGGACATCAGAGTGCACAGAGCCGAAGACACTGGAGCAGGCGTCGGTTCCGAGGGTTCCACTAACATCAGGTCTGACTCCTCTAGCTCCGAAAGACCAGCATGGCTTGGAGGAGGAATAGTTTGAACTGGTGCAAGGGTCTTCGGCTCCAAAGCCATTTGGGTCAAAGCTGATTTTTGCCAAGCCTGGTGCCAACAACAGCTTCTGCACTACACGATCCACATCCAGATCTGACAGGCTGATAGAGGATCGAGAGTAGCATACCAAAGGTGGTATCGACTGAAGTAATGGACTCTTAGGCGCTTCGGACACCGGTTCCAATACTGGGGACCGGCTCCGAAAGGAAAAGACTGTTGGTTCCAATGGCAGTGGAGCCGAAGTAGAGGCTTGTTTTGATTTCTTCGAGTCCAAAGTCTTAGAAGACTTTGAGGACTTGCTGGATCCATCTTGGTCACTCAAAGCTTCTTGAAACGAAGGCTTCAACAACCCTCTATCGATGAGTTTTCTCTTCCTTTCCTGAAGCACCCTTGAGGAGAAGGAATGACAAATAGAACACCTGTCTCGCAAATGCAGAGGTTCTAGACAGTATACTCAATTAAAGTGGCTGTCTGTAACAGACATCTTTTCGCCACACTTTGGGCACTTTTTAAACCCAGACTTGGGGTGCTTATCTTGGTCAGCCATTGGAAGTCGTGAGAAAATTAGTCACACAAATATAAATCTAACAGTAATTAGCTATAAAAAGCCTTAAAAATCAGGCTAAGGTATGCACACACAGCAAAAATGCAAAAGATTAATATATATATATATATATATATATATATATATATATATATATATATATATATATAAAACAGGAAAAGCCTTTACTGTCACCACAACAGTCAAACACACAATATAAGCAGACTATGCACAAAAAGATGATAGCTGCTAAGATAACACACTGTCTAAATCCTGGGAAATACTCAAGTCAGAAAAATTCCTGTTAATACAAAAACTATAACAGTAATTATAATCTTCAGCCTTTCTTAAAAAAACTAAAGGCTAAAGACACCACACAGAAAACACTACACACTAAATAACTTTTTTATTAGAATTTAATTTAGGATTAGAAGTTTGAATGAGTTGGGCTCCAATTTCCACTCGTGTGGGTCCAGTAGATTTCTGCTTAAGTCGTCTGCCAGTGAATTTTGTTTGCCTGACAGGAATTGAGCTTGTTCATATCATAGTTTGGTACTATGCTATCAGCCCTAGGGCCTATACAAGCCAAGCCATAACAATTCCCCGGCTATTTCTTCCCACAATATTTACTTCCCTGGACCCCTGTCTAGCACTGACATGATCCCCGGGGTAAATTTCCTTTCTCCCATCCAACCATCAAGGTTCCTTTTGAAGACGGCCAAAGAGGTGCTCTGCTTGACATGTATGGGCAGTCTATTCCAGAGTCTGGGGAGTCTCTGGGTCAGGAACCTATCCCTCCAGCATGTTTTGTTTATTGTGATGACAAGGTTTAGATCCCTGGAGCGTGTGGCTCTGACAGATTGGGATTTCTTTAAGTGTACCATGTCCAACAGCTCTGGGTTTGACATGGCCTTGTATGTTAAGCAGAGATCACCTTGGAGTAGACGATATGCGACAGAGTATAGCTGGAGTTTTTTAAGGCGGTCAGCATACGGCATCTGCTTTAGGCCTGTGATTCTTTTAGTGAGGTATTTCTGCGGCTTTTCCAGTTGTTGCAGATGTCTTGAGAGGTACATACCAAATGGGGCGCTGCATTCTATAATGGGTCTAATGAGGGATGAGTACAGTGGGACAATGACCTTCTTTTTTCTGGATGAAAAGCCCTTAGTGATGAGGTGTGCCACATAGAAGGATTTCCTGACTGTTGTGGCAATGTGGTTATTGAAGGTGAGACCACTGTCCACCTGTGTCCCCAAGTCTCTTATCACACTTTTGGTGTTTAGTGTACTGCCACCTATGTGGTAATTCATGGGTACATGTTTTTTCCCAAAGGAGATAACTATACATTTCTTGGCATTGAGCTTGAGCCCATGAACCCTAGGGCTTGCAGTATTTTCCTTGAAGATAGCTGGGTTTTGGTGGCCATTAGTTTGAAGTACTTTGTCAAATAGACCTGCTTTTCTGGAGTGAGGAATGCCATCTGGGAAGTTGTGTTCAAGCTTGCTCCCAGGAATACAATTTTTTGACTGGGCACCAGTTGTGATTTATTTTCGTTTATGGTGTACCGCAGTGAAGTTAGGAGCCTTTTTACAAATGCCAGGTGCTGAAGTAGCAATTCCTGACTGTCCGCCTGAATCACGCAATCATCCAAGTATGGGTACATTTTAATATTTCTCTGCCTGCAGTATACAATTGCCGGAGCCAGGCACTTGTGAATACTCTGGGTGCAGTAGATAAGCCAAAGGGAAGTGCAGAGAACTGATAGTGCATACAGCCTGCCTGAAACATAGATATTTCCTGCAAGACTCCCTTGTGGGGATGTGCAGATAAACTTCTTTTAAGTCTAGGGTGACTTAACCAGGCATCCTTGGCTAGCACTAGGAGAAGCTGCTGCAGTGTAAGCATTCTGAACTTTGGGACCACCAGAACGGTGTTGAGAATTGACAGATCCAGGATAGGGTGCCAAGAGCCCTCTTTTCTGGGCACCAGGAACAGTCTGGAGTAGAAACCTTGTCCCCTTTGTTCTACTGAAACAGGTTGAATAGCCCTGATATTGAGAAGGGAAAGTACTTGCTTTTGAGGCTCTGCCCACTGGTTTGGAGGAAGGTTTGGCAACCTGCTTGGGGTTGGCAGTGAATGGAAGTAGAAATCTGTATCCCTGGGATACAATGTTTAGAACCCATCGGTCCTGAGTAATGGACATCCAGTTTTTTGCATGAAGGGCAAGTTTTCCTCATAGGGGCGCAAGTAATTGGGCATGGCTGGGAATGATAATTGAAAAGTCATTGTGAACTTTTTCCATAAGGGGGTGGCTTACCACTATCTGTTTTGGAGGTGGGAGCACTCCATTGTTTAGCTCTCTGCATACCCTGAGACTGTAGTCTCGGTGGTCTGCTTCCCCTGGGTTTGAACTGAGAAGGCCTGAGAGGGACTGGAAATGACCAGTTTTTAGAAGGCCAATGCATACTGAATCTAGGTGGCTGCACCTGTAAGAAATTGTTGACAGTTTGCATAGATTTAGCTTTTTCCTCCATCGTTTTAAGAACTTTTTCTACTTTGCTGCCAACCAAATGGTCCAGATTTAAAGGAGCATCTAGTAATTTTGCTTTGACATGATCTGGCAAGATTTGTTCCTTCAGCCAAGCATGTCTTCTCAGTACAGTCCCAGTGACTGCAGCCCTGCAAGATGCTTCTAAGGCATCAAAACCACACTGCAAAGTATGTTTTCTAACTTGGTTTGCAGACTGCAATAACTCTTGTAAATCTTTATTTTCTGTACAATCTGGAAGTAACATCATTTTTTGTTTAATTAGTTCCATAATATGTTGCTGGTACTTCGACATGTGAAATTGGCAATTCAAAGATCTGATGGCAAGAGCTAGAGAGGTATATACCTGCTTACTCCATCTGTCTAAAGCTCTTGAATCCCTGTCTGAAGGGGTAGGATTTTTGGCTGTAGTAGCTTTAATGCCTTTAGATTCCTGGGAAATGGTCTCTGGATCTGCAGTAGGATTCTTAAAGAGAAATTTGTGAGAATCAGGTACTCTGTAGTACCTGCCAGGTTTTCTAGGGGCCAGTGGTAAAGTGTCAGGAGTAAGACTGGATTCCATGAAGACATCATCTACAACATCCAGGACAGGGGGTATAGCTAGAGGCCTGTACTGAGGCAACTCTAAAAACTCTCTGAGTCGCTTTTTGAACTGACGATAGTCCTGGCATTCCCAGCAGAAATGCTCTCTTAAAGTATGCAAGGTTTCAACAAGAGAACAATCCTCTGGAGGGGAGGCAGAAGGAATGGATTCCTCAGCGTCTGAATCCTCATAGGTTGATAAGGGCATGTCCTGGTAATCAGAAGGGTCACAGTCATCGGACTCCTGGTCTGTAGAATCAGAAGGAAACTCAATTATTTGTCTTTTATCAAGGGAAGGCTGGCTTACCCTAATTAGAGTAATAAAGTCTTCAGCCATTCTAAGAATTTGTTTTTGTGGCACAGGAGCTTAAGCATGCGCTTTGGTCATTGGTTTTCTATGCATAGTGTGAACTTTGGGCCTGAGAAACTCAGCAGTTTTAGCTAAAAACAAAGTTGTCGGTTTAATACGAACATCAGTAAGTCGGAATACATCCTCAGAAGCCGGTGCCCTCATAGTGGCTGTAGACCCATCCAAGGTAGAGACATCTGCAAATTCCGTAATTGAAGAAGCATCTCGTGGCATACCGGACTCCGAATGGGTCTCAACAGAGGCCTGCGAATCTGTAGAAGCGGGCATCAGGGGCTGCGAAGGCGCCTCACTGAGTACCGGCGCACTGGTGACTAGCTTAACGGAAGTGTCGTCGGCAGTTTTGGACAAATGTGGTCTGTCTCTGTCTTTATCTTTACGTTTTTTCAGAAGATCGGTAGTCAGATGGCTTATCGAAGCCATTTTGGAATACGGAGAATGACAGCAAAAGAATTTAGAGGCAAAGATAGTCCGATGACGAATGGTTTGGGCATTAAACAAGGCACAAGTGGCTGTAGTAGCTTTAATGCCTTTAGGTTCCTGGGAAATGGTCTCTGGATCTGCAGTAGGATTCTTAAAGAGAAATTTGTGAGAATCAGGTACTCTGTAGTACCTGCCAGGTTTTCTAGGGGCCGGTGGTAAAGTGTCAGGAGTAAGACTGGATTCCATGAAGACATCATCTACAACATCCAGGACAGGGGGTATAGCTAGAGGCCTGTACTGAGGCAACTCTAAAAACTCTCTGAGTCTCTTTTTGGACTGACGATAGTCCTGGCATTCCCAGCGGAAATGCTCTCTTAAAGTATGCAAGGTTTCAACAAGAGAAAAATCCTCTGGAGGGGATGCAGAAGAAATGGATTCCTCTGCGTCTGAATCCTCATAGGTTGATAAGGGTATGTCCTGGTAATCAGAAGGGTCACAGTCATCGGACTCCTGGTCTGTAGAATCAGAAGGAAACTCAATTATTTGTCTTTTATCAAGGGAAGGCTGGCTTACCCTAATTAGAGTAATAAAGTCTTCAGCCATTCTAAGAATTTGTTTTTGTGGCACAGGAGCTTAAGCATGCGCTTTGGTCATTGGTTTTCTATGCATAGTGTGAACTTTGGGCCTGAGAAACTCAGCAGTTTTAGCTAAAAACAAAGTTGTCAGTTTAATACGAACATCAGTAGGTCGGAATACATCCTCAGAAGCCGGTGCCTGCATAGTGGCTCTAGACCCATCCAAGGTAGAGACATCTGCAAATTCCGTAATTGAAGAAGCATCTCGTGGCATACCGGACTCTGAATGGGTCTCAACAGAGGCCTGCGAATCTGTAGAAGCGGGCATCAGGGGCTGCGAAGGCGCCTCACTGAGTACCGGCGCACTGGCAACTAGCTTAATGGAAGTGTCGTCAGCAGTTTTTGACCAATGCGGTCTGTCTCTGTCTTTATCTTTACGTTTTTTCAGAAGATCGGTAGTCAGATGGCTTATCGAAGCCATTTTGCAATACGGAGAACGACAGCAAAAGAATTTAGAGGCAAAGATAGTCCGACGACGAATGGTTCGGGCATTAAACAAGGCACAAAACTGACAGCAAGGGATGTTGTGGTCTGGGCCTAAACAGGTGATGCAGTAAATCTCTGTGAGGTATTTGTTTTCCACAGGCAAGACAATTGTTAACTTTTTCTGAGATTGGTTAGAGCAAGAAAAAAGGATCCCCAATGGGGTACTTAGCTTTAGAAGACTTCAGGTTTGAAACTCGAAAAATGAAAATTTCAGGTAGCGGCTAACTGGCACTTGCGAACTGCTTCTGCTTCAGGCTCCTCCAAGGCAAGACAGACTGATGTAATGGCGTTGGTTGCATGTTTTATACCCCTGATGTCATGGAAGAGCCGACAGCATCCGAAGCAGAAATCCCAAGACTCTGGTATTCAGGCCGACTGAGGGCCACCTGCAGGCAGATAACCCAAGTGTGATGATTGCAACAGTGAAACACGAAGAACATCTCAACTGCAGCAGTGCTCTTATGTGAACATCTACTGTTACGGATAGTTCTGTACAACAGTACTATAATCATCTGCATAACCTAATACATACAGTCACTCGCCTACCACTTTTCAAGATGACACTACATAAGCCGTCCGCTTATGGACTTCCCTGAATTATTTAAAAACTTTTAGATAAACTACCTCAAAATATCCTCATGGAATATGATTTTAATGTTGTTCAAAACTCCTTTATAGATAGGTACAACAGTAAAAAAAAAAAAAAAAAACCTCACCAAAAACTCAGAGGGCTATATGTAATATTACAAAAGAATAGCAATCTGTGAACAGGAGGAGGAGAAATGCAGCCATATGAGATCAAGTTCACCTACCATATGGCTACATGTCTGTCCTGAAGCAGAATGAAAAGGCTCTTTTTATCAGAAAAGGCAGTAATCTCCCATAGGTTCACAGGAGATTACTAGGCTAAGGACTTAAAAGGTTCTTACAAGCAAATCCAAAATGCAAGACACAGTAGTTAATAAGGACTTGAATGCAACTTTAATTGTACCTCAAAAATTAAAACGTAAAATGTTTAACTTAATCACCACGTTTTTCATCCTGAACGTTGGGACTTCATCAGTTAACTGTACTCTCATTACCACCCCATTAAATACCAACATTAATAAACTAATAAATTCATTAAAAAAATTGAATAACTGAATAATTACTAAGAATGTCCAACAGGTCTACTGTGCTCTAGACACTAGTTTCCTGGTGGACTAATTGTAGTGGTTTGGTCCTTACAAGCCAAGCCAATATAACCTGATTTTACCGAATATATGGCCCCTAGGGGGGACAGGAAGGCACAGATTTGTGCCTGTGCACTGAGTATCTTAGAGACTGCCCCTGTCCATAAGGGACAAGGGTGCTACCCCAGGTGTGAATTTGAAAATTCTTATCCATTGATTCAAACTGAGTTTGAAGATGGGTAGGAAACCTGTTCAAAAGTAGGGGCAATCTCTGAGATTCATACCTGTCTCTCCAGCATGTTTTGTTTGCATCACTAAGTTTGGATCCCTAGATCGGGTGACTCTTGTGCTGCTTGATTTGCAGATATGCAGCAGCTCTGTCAGGGCTGGATAAGAGAGTGTCTTGTAGGTCAGGCATAGGTCATCCCTTAATAGTCGGTAGAAGACAGAGTAAAGAGATAGGGCTTTTAATCTATCTACATAGTTCATATTGTTTATACCTTGTATTTTCTTGGTGAGGAACCTCTGAGGTCACTCCAGCTGTTGAAAGTGCCTAGTCAAGCACATGCCAAATGGTGCACTGTACTTGATTACTGTCTAATGAGGGCTGAGTACAAAACGATTTTAACTTCCTTGGGAATGGATGCCATATTTTTACTTACAAGTTGTGCCACATAACATTTACTCACCACTTTGGACACTTGATGGACAAAGTTCAGGCTACTATCTATTTGCATACCTAGAGCTCTCACCCTCTATGTCCACTCTAAGGGGTGTGCTATTGATGATGTAATCTGTAGGGGTATCTGGCTTCCCAAAGGGAATGGTAAAGCATTTTTTTTGCGTTTAGTTTTAGGCCATGGTTCTGGCAGCAATCATCTGTCTGATCTAGACCCTACTAAAGGATATTTACATCGTTGGGGGATTCAATGACTACCCCCAGCTTGCAGCTGTCACAAATTTTGTCATCCAGAGGTCTTCCATATTTGCCTTTACTTCAGAAAAATATATTCTGAACAGAAGTGGTCTCAGTACGGAGCCCTGCGGCACATAAGTAACCTGCCTCTTGTTAGATCTGGATTCACCCACTTTAACTACATGTGTCCTTACCATAAGCCAAATGGCTATCTATCTGGTGACATAGGTATTTACACCCAGTTTTGTACGTTTACTTATAATACCCGAGTACAGAATTATGTCAAACGCCTCGACCAGGTCAAGCTAGGTGGTATGTACTGTTTTACCCTCATCCATGGCTTTAGTGACTTTTCACAGAAATCCAGCAGGTGACAAAGCCAAATTTGAGTCAGGTCCAGTGTTTGGAGGTCTACTATGTCATTATTTATCAAGTCCATGACTACTCTTTCCATGGTCTTACATACAAGATCAGTCAAACGTATGGGTCTTTAACTTTCCGGGTCAGTATATGGTCCCCCTTTATGCAGAGGAATGAATGCTACTGTCCTACACTCTATCGGGACTAAAGCCAGTCTGGAGGCTGTGGTTAAATACAGATCATAATGAACCTAATAAGTCACAATTTAAGCTGTTCAAGAGGCAACTTGGTATACTGTCAGGCCCCACTGAAGCCATATTTTAGCTTTAGAGAGCACAGTGGAAACCTGTTCTTTGGTGATAATTGGTGGTGGAGTGGTGGACGGTATTTTTTTACGGAGAAATGGGGGTGATGGGGAGGTGAAATTTTAGCTGAATTTGTCAGCCAGCAGATTTGCTATGTCTTCTGGCCGAGTATAGGTGATGCCATCTACAACTAATTCCACACACACACACACACACACACACACACACACACACACACACACACACACAAACACACTGTTGGGTGTTGCACTTACAACTGGGGACATAACTGAAAAATGGCTTATGGTTATCCTTAGCTTTGGAGGCTATTTTTAGCTCTAAGTCTGCTTTCAGAGACTTCACCAGTACCCTGATCTTCTGTAATACACCAGTTCCTCTACAAAGTCAGACATGCAAACAAAACTCTAGTTGCAGAGTTAGTACAGCTTAAACCAGTTGGGATTTGCCCAAGGCAGCTAAATTATCATAATGCTGTACACCTCCTTGTGTGTTTCTCCAGTTTGGGAGCAAATGACACAGTACTAAGAATTTAATACAGGTCATGAAATCAATGGAATTTTCACTGTCTCCCTTGCCTTTCTGTACAACTCATCATAGCAGTCCAACACTGGACAAAATCTATGCAACACTGTATTTTATACACAGAAGCAAGCCCCATATCCTTGCATGTGTGTGTCTGTGTGCATGTGTATATATGTACATACATCTTAAATAACTGTGGCCAATTATAAGACCAGGATGTGGAAGTGACATGCACCACTTACAAGTCACAAAAACACACAGCAATAATTGGGCAGTGCTGATAGACAAAGGTTTAAGCTACACAATACAAGGAATACTTGTATGTTGAATGAAAGTTGGAAAAGATGAAAGAGAAAACAGACTAAACTCACTCTGTGAAACTAGACCAAGAAGAAATGCATCTAAAGATGTTTGAGTTGCAATTAGGAAAGCAGATGTATACAGGTTAAAAAAGCACTACTGATGGACATACCTCATGAGGATTCCATCTTACAGCAGAAACAATATCCTCAGAAGGATGAGGAGGAAGATGTAAAGGGTGGGTACCATGGCCTTGGGTTCACCTGCTCAGGTTGCACCTACCCTGCTGTAATGGTGGGAGTATGAAATGATACATAGTGAATATGGGTCAGATAGGAGGTGACAAGACTACTCTTTTGACAGTCAACATGACTTTGTTCTGTGCCAAAATTAATACCTCAAAAAGAGGTTCTAAGAGACAATAAGAAAACATTAAAACTTCAGAGAAAAGACTTCATATGCTAAAGCAAGGTGGGCAGTCATACACCGTTAAAGCTGCAGGCAAAGTGACCCACTATATGGCAATCGATGCTCAACTCCAGTAAACAACAACACATACATTAAATAAATACGTAAAGTGCCAGAATAAAAGAGGGCAAAAGGTATAAGAAGGAGCAGACTTGGATTCTTGAGAGAATACACATCTCAAGCTCGATGGCGACTGCTTGGTCATAGTACGCAGGTTTTCCTAAACTACCGCAAGAAAAAAAAACGGGCACTCTGCTGTACAAGAAAGTCAAATTTCACTGTTCAGATGGAAAACAGGAGCTTAGCTGTACTGCATATGAGCTGCCATGCCAAACCAAAAAGTACAGTTTTGTACCTACCATAAATGTAGATGTTCGAGGATCCCCATTGCTGCAGTCCTTACTATTGGGTATAGTCCGCGTCCAGTCGGCCCGAATACCAGAGTATAAGGCTGACGTCGGTCAGCTGACCGGCGTATATCCTCAGTCTTTTCTTGCCCCAGATGCCAGAAGACCCTAAAAGACAAGGCCCAAAATACCTGCACCAAAATGTACAATATATACAAGAATATATACAAAATACGCGTGTAACCTCACCCACAGAAGGACCCCTAAACACACATGGGAAGGGGGGAGGTAAATTGGACTGCAGCAATGGGGATCCTCGAACATCTACATTTATGGTAGGTACAAAACTGTACTATGTTCTTCGTTCCCCATTGCTGCAGTCCTTACTATTGGTAGAATCCCAAAGCAGAGGTAAGGGAGGCTGGCAAATCATAAAGAAGCAGGAGCTGACAACATGCCTTGCAAAACAGCTGTGGCAAAACCAGCCCTAGACTTAGAGTAGATAGGAAGGTGATAATGCTTAGAGAAAGTATGCACTGAACTCCAAGTAGCTGCTTCCAAAATATCCTTAGTTGCCACCCCTTAGAAATGCTGTTGAAGTGGCAGTAGCCCTAGTGGAATGAGGCCTAATCCCAGCTGGAATCTCCTTGCCATGATGGGAATAACAAAATGCAATGCAAAAGCCAATCCACCTAGAAATAGTTTGTTTTGACACAGGCTTGCCCTGTGAACTCAAAACAAAAGATACATACAACTGCTGAGACTGCCTGAAATCCTTAGTCCTGCTTAAATAATAAATTGCCTGTGTACATCTAAAGTGTGCAAAATCTTTTCCCCTTTATTTTGGGGTCTGCATAAAAAGTAGGCAAATGAATAGTTTGGTTTAAAGCCACACTAGAAACCACCTTAGGCATAAAGGAAGGATTAGTGCGTAATGATACCCTATCCTTATGGAAAATCAAAATGGCTCTACTGCCATAAGGGCCTGCAACTCAGACACCCTTCTTGCAGAAGTAATAGCCAACAGAAAAGCAGTCTTCCATGACAAGTATTTCAATTCAGCAGTAGCCGAGGCTCAAAAGGTTGTAGAGTAAGTTTTCCAACACAAAATTGAGATCCCAAGCAGGAGTAGGAGCTCTCATTGGGGTCTTATATTCTTTGCCCCTCTAAGAAACTGCTTGAACAAAGGATGCGAAAACAATGGTGGGTCACAATCATAATGAGCTGAAATTGCTGCAGCATGAATCTTAATGGAAGAGAAGGACAAACCTTTGTCCAATAACTCAGTAAGATATTGAAGAGCCACACTCAAATTAGGCTCAGAAACCTGCAAATTCTTTGCTGTACTCCAAAATAAAAATCTCTTCCATTTTCGTACACTTTCCTTGCACTAGGTCTTCTAGCTTCCATAATCACATTTAAAACTTGTTGAGGAAGTTGAGACCTGCTGTGTTTCAACACAGAATATGCCAGGCTGTTAGATGAAGAGAGTGAAGCTTGACATTGAGCAGATGACCATCCTGCTGAGATAACAGATGAGGAATCAGAGGTAAAGGCCATGGAGGCTTCCTTACCAGACTCCGTAGTAGTGGGTACCAGTGTTGCGAGGCCAATCTGGAGCTATCAAAATCATCCTTGGCCTGTCTTGTCTGACCTTTAATAGTACCTTTGGAAGAAGAGGCAGAGGAGGAAAGGCATACACATGAAGGTTTTCCAACTGAAAGACAGAGCATCCACTTTCCAAGCTGTGTGATGAAACCCCTTTGTGCAATACTGTGGCAGCTGGTGGTTTAGTGGAGAAGCGAACAGATCTATGTCTGGAGTTCCCCATGACACTGTCAATTTTGAAATACATGAAGATCCAGTTTCCACTCGTGGGGATCCATGATTTGTCTGCTTAACACATCTGCTAAGGAGTTCTGTGCTCGGCAGAAACCTTGCCTGAAGAGTTAGTTGCAAGCTTAGCGCAGTCTCCCATAAAATCATTGCTTGCCTGCATAGAGGATAAGAATGTGTTCCCCTTGCTTGTTGATGTACCACATGACAGTTGTGTTGTCTGTTAGAATCAACACCTGCCCTGGAAGAAGTAACTCCTTGAAAGCCATTAATGCAAACTGAACTGCTAACATCTCCTTCATGTTGATATGTAGATGCTGTAGTCTGGCAGGCCACTTGTCTTGTATCCACTTTCCATTTAGATGAGCTCCCCAAGCAATGTCCGAGGCATCTGTCGTTAAAATCTGACTCGCCTCTGGCGGGTCACAGAGAGTCCCTTGTTTAGGTGACATTCCTGAGCCCACCACAAAAATTCTTTTTGAAGGCAAGGTATTATTTGAATGACAGTGTCCAAATCCTGGCAGTGCTGTGTCCATACATTTTTGAGATACCATTGTAGCTTCCTCATATGCAGTTTGGCATTGGGAAGCACCAGAATACAAGATGCCATGAACCCTAATGCTTGAAGGACTGTCCTTGCAGTCAGCACGGACTGATGAGATAGTTGATGGAAGTAAAGTGATAGACTCTTTTGTTTGTCCGGGGTTAAAAAGGCCATCTGGGCTGCTGTATTCAGTCTCACACCCAGAAAGCACATGTCTTGAGAGGGTACTAGACTGGACTTTATTTCGTTCACAGAATACCCTAGGCATCTTAGCACTGCTATAACATATTCCAGATGCTGTAGAAGGTCTTCCTTTTCTTGAGCCAGAATCAGGCAGTCGTCCAAGTAAGGATAGATTTGAATTCCTTGAAGCCTGAAGTAAGCTATCACTGGAGCCAGAACCTTTGTGAATACTCTGGGCAGTAGATAAGCCAAAGGGCAATGCAGAGAACTGATAATGAGAATTTCCAGCTAGATACTTCCTGCAACTTAGCCTTATAGGCACATGAAGGTAAGCTTCCTTGAGATCTAAAGTTACCATCCAGTGATCTTTGCCCAGCAGAGGTAAAAGCTGTTGTAACGTCAACATCTTGAACTTGGGAATGTCCAGAAAAGTGTTGAGGAGAGATAAATCCAAAATTGGTCTCCACGTGTTCCCCTTCTTTGGTACTAGGAACTCCTAGGCCCCTTTCTGATACAGGGACTGGCTGAATGGCCCCATCTGGAGTAACTGAGAAACTTGCTTGTGAGCCTCTTTTCTTTGTGGAGGAGGAGCGTCTGGCATGCCTTTGAAAGGGGCATTGTATGGAAATAAAATCTGTAACCGTCGTGAATAATATCCAACACCCATTTGTCTTGAGTAATTAAATCCCAATTTTCTTTGAAAAGAGACAGTCTTCCTCCCAAAGGAGCTGCCAGGCGAGAATCTACTGGCAGCTGAAAGGTCATTGGGTCTGTTTACGAAAGGACTGACCCCTGCCCTCACCAGAAGTCTGAGCAGGTGAACTCCCTGTTCTAGGCCTAAAAGAACCTTGAGCCCTGCCCCTACCACGTCTAGACCTACCCCTAGACTGGGAATCATAAGCAAGATATGTCCACCCCTTAGCAGGCCAATTTCTACTAAACTTCGGTGGCTGCACCTGCAAAAAATATTTAACAGTTTGCATAGACTTAGCTTTGTCCTCCATTTTCTTTAAAACTGCTTCCACAGGCGATCCAAACAACACATCAGACTGTAAAGGAGCATCCAAAATCCTTGTCTTAACATGCTCAGCTAAATTCTGATCCTTCAACCAGGCATGCCTGCGAAGAACAGAACTAGTAGCAGCCACCCTGGAGGAGGCCTGTACAGCATCAAAACCACATTGCAAAGAATGCTTACCCACTTGTTCAGACACATGAACCAAATCCAGCAACTCTTTACACTCAATACCTTCCGCCAAAGCATCCACCTTAGATTTTAATTGTGAAAGGAGATAATTCTGATATTTTAGCATGTGAAACTGACAATTCAACGCTCTCATGGCTAGAGTGGAAGAAGTATACACTTTCTTTCCCCACCTATCCAAAGCCCTTGCCTCTTTATCAGTGGGAACAGGATTTTTAACCACAGAAGCTTTAACACCTTTAGGCCCTTGAGAAATAGTTTCTGGGTCCGCCCTAGGACTCTTAAACAAATACTTATGAGCCACCCTATAATACCTATCAGGCTTAACAGGAGCAGGAGGCAAAGAGTCAGGGTTCAGGGAAGCCTCTGCAAAAACATCTTCCACCACATTCAACACAGGAGGAATAGCTAAGGGCCTATATGCTGGGGTAAAAACAAGAATTCCCTAAGCCTTTTCCTGGAATCAGAGTAATCCTGGCCTTCCCATTTAAAGTGCTCCCTCATGGAATGCAGAGTCTCTGAAAATGAGAAATCCTCAGGAGGAGAAGCTGTAGGAGTGGAATCATCCACATCAGAATCAGAATAAGGAGGGTACTCCTGCAATTCTTCGAAGACTCTGAAGCCTCTGAACACTGTTCAAAACTATCAAACTCGGTTCCACCCTAGGCCTCTTATCAGGCGGGGCATAGAACCTCTAATCATAGTAATCAAATCTTCTGCCATTTTAAGCATATGTTTCTTAGGTACAGAACCGAAATGCTAGGAGAAGCCCCCACTGAAACTGAACTAGGCCTACCTCTCAAAGAAGTTTTGGCAACAGAAGGAGGCTCTAACTACCTTGGGAAGAGAGGGAAGAACAGTGACCTGAGAAGCCCCTCAGCCTGGCCTACCTCCTGAGAAGGCACATCCTGTAACAGTAAACTTTCTCCCTGACACTCCATGCAAACTCCTGGCAAAACCTCTCGCTCCACTGACCCTTCTAAAGAACCGGCGTCCGGGACTGCGGTTCATCAACCGCTGTTTTGTCCTTGCGCTTCTTGGGCGTCGGAGCATCCGGCGGCATTTGCTTCCCAAACACTAACCTGGCACAGTCTAACCTCCTCTTAATAGTGCGTTTGTTAAACCTAGCACAAGAGCGGCAACCAACAACGTCGTGCTCAGGCCCTAAACAAGGTATACACAAGGTATGGTAATCCCTATGAGGTATCTGTTTCCCACAAGAAATACAGTTATTCACTTTTTCTGACATCCGGTTAAATACTGAGGCAAGAAAAACCAAAAGCCAACTCTGTTTCGGTCTGAAACTCCGGTTTGAAATATTTCAGAAACTGCTTCTGCATCGGACCATGCAGCAAACGGACTATACCCAATAGTAAGGACTGCAGCAATGGGGAACGAAGAACATATACAGAGTTTGAAGACACAAGCCTGACAGAGACTGCATGCACTCATACAATGGCCTTTACATTTAAAAGGATTGGACAGTTGCATAATAGGGATGGTAAAAGGAAACCTAGTTACAAGAGCTACTAGACCAGGACAATGTCTGTTGCAGAGTTAACAGATCTGTAAAAAGTCACTATATGAGTGTAACTGTGTGTAGGAGGGATATCAAGAACCAAAGTGATAAAGAAAAGGAAAAGGCAGAGAAACCCCCAACAAAACCATATCTCCTAGGAAAAAAGTTAACATCTTTATTGTACAGAAATAAGCAGCGAGTATGAATACTGACATTATAATATAATTAGTATATATAAAAATGTCATCCATGCAAAAGTAAATCTATCACCATACATGCACAGACACGTGCGCACACACACATGCACACAGGTACACTGCATCACATGTACCAACAGCCTCGGTGTAGGTCTACAAATACAGCTACACATGCATAAAAGCAAATACATAGACACATACAAGCTCATGCAAGCACACATACATACATACACCACAAACAGGAATGCCTACTGAAATGTCAAGACTTGGAACAGTGAGGCCTGAAATGAAGAAAAAAATACAGAAAACATAAGATAACAGCAAATTCCGACACCAAAATGAGATTGGGAAGACTAAGGATGGTGGCGCCTCTATCTTCATTAAAGACAAGCACACCTCCAGACTGGTTTGCCAACATGACACACTAGAAGTACTCCAGGTGCAACTGACAATTGGCAAGACACCCATTCAAGTTATAGCTAGCTATAGACCTCCCTCCATGACTTAGGACACCCACTCCTCTTACCTGGACCTACCTGACTCCATCAAGGTACCCCCTAACACCCTGAGCCTTGACTTCAACTACCCCACCATACACTGGGTGAACTATTCCTGCACTAATGCATTCACCCGATGACTCCTTGATTTCATCAGTTCTAGCACACTACACCAGCTTGTCTCATCACCCACAAGGGCCATTCTGGACTTGGTTCTCACCAACACTGGAGACTGCTGCACCACTCTCACAGTAAGTTCTTCCCTGGTTTGAGATCAGATCATCTGTCTGTCTCATTTGAAGTTTCTATCTCTCCCACCCCGCCATAACCAGGCTAAAAAACACTTCTCAAAAGCTGACTATAACCTCCTAATGGATCATTAGCTTCACACCACTGCCTCCCTCAGAGGATGCAGACAACTATGCTGAACAGTACGCCAATGCAGTATACAAGCACCTGTACAACTGCATGGGCACAACCATATCCAAATGAACTAAAACCTGTTCTTCAAGGAAACACAAACCTACCTGGTGGACATCTTTTATCAACATGCTTTACAACAAAAGGAAGAAACTGTTGTCCAAGGGTAAAAAGGCACAAAGTCTCAATTGGAAAAACTCCCTCCTTAGCCTCAACAAATAAATTAGATCACCAGTGAAAACCTCAAAGCCAATTATGAATTAAAAAGTACAGTTGTGTACACCTACCATAAATGTAGATGTTCGAGTGTCTTCACTGTTGCAGTCATGACTGTAGGGTTCTCCCCTGCTGGCAGGCAGCCCTCGGTCGGCCGGAATGGGACCTTTTTCATTTTGGGACTCTGGGGCAAGAAAAACTGGAGAAGATGGCGTCGGCTGTCAGCTTTATACTCCTGGCGCTCTGACGTCAGGGAGCATGGTTGAACAGCCGGCGCCGGACCCAGACTTTGGGATTCTGGCCGACCGAGGGCTGTCTGCCGGCAGGGGAGAACCCTACAGTCATGACTGCAACAGTGAAACATGATGAACATCTAGCCTCCAATACAAAGGGAAACCACAAAGCTTTCTTCAGTTACATCAGGAACCTCCATGCCAAAGCCCAGGTTTGTTCCTAATTAGTACTTAACGGCACCACTTACACTGATCCTGCTGACTTAGCCAACCTGTTAGCAGACAGGTTTAGTGCAAACTTCACCCCCCTGCCCCCCCCAAAAGCCCACTCGACATCCCTGATAGTTATCCCGCACCTCACATTTCCATAGATCAAGTGTTAAAGACCCCACACTGTAAAAGTTGCAGACTCCAAATCTGACCTCAAAGCAGTGACAAGTGGAGTACCATAGGGTTCCGTCCTGGGACCACTCCTGTTTGGTATCTACTTCTCTGAAGTACAGGCTAACACAGAAGGCCTCTGACCAACGAAGTTCGCAGATGACTGCAAACTAGGAGCCATAGTCAAGTCCCCAAATGATGTGGACATCCTACAGAAGGGCCTCACTGAGACAGATGCCTGGTGTCAGAGCCATGGCCTCAAGCTCAATGCCAAAAAGTGCAGTGTCATCCCCTTTGGTAAAAACTCTGTACCGATGAACTAACACATAGGCAGCAATCTGCTTAACAACAAATGCATGATAAGAGACCTTGGGACCCAGGTGGACAGTAGTCTCTGCTTTGATAGTCATATCGCCACAGTTGTCAGGAAGTCCTTCTAAGTGGCACACCTCATCATAAAAGGGTTCTCATCCAGGAAAAAAGAGGTCATTGTTCCCCTCTACTCGACACTCATTAGACCCATTATAGAGTACAACGCCCCTTTTGGAATGTACCTCACAAGACATCTGCAGCAGCTGGAAAGGCTACAGAAGTACCTCACAAAGAGGATTACTGGCCTCAAACAAATGCCCTACACTGACCGCCTCAAAAAACTCCAGCTTTACTCTGTAGCATATCGCCTATTCCGACGTGATCTCTGCCTAACATATAAAGCTATGTCAAACCCAGAGCTGTTGGACATGCTACACCTAAAGAAATCCCAATCCCTCCAAGCTACACGCTGTAGGGACCAAAACCTTGTCACCACAATAAACAGGACATGCTGGAGGGTTAGATTCCTGTCCCAGAGACTTCCCATACTCTGGAACAGGCTACCCATCTATGTCAAGCAAAGTTCTTCATTAGCACTCCAAGAAAAATCTTGATGAGTGGATGGGAAATGGGAAATAGGAAATACACCCCGGGGATCACTTCTGTGTCTCTGCTCGACAGTGGCACAGGAAAATAACTTTCCTGGGTAACGTAAGCCAGGGAACCTTGTTGGCTAGGCTTACGTAGGCCCTTGGGCCGATAGCCTAGTACCTACCTATGAAAGACCCCATCCAAGGCAAAGATTACAGCTTCCACAGGACCTGATAACATCCCAGGGTGTATTCTGCACCATCTCCAGCAAGAACTAGTTTCCCAATTGAAAACCCTTTTCAACCATAGCCTAAGTACAGGCTTCATTCCAGAAGAGTGGAGAACTGCCACCGTCATCCCCTTGCACAAAGGTGGTGCCACTACTGATCCTGGAAACTATCATCCCCATTAGCTTGACAAGTCTGGTCTGTAAAGCCATGGAGTGTATTATTATGGACGTCATAAACAAGGACATAGGCAATCTCCAAGCACCTGACCCCACCCAGTTCGGATTCATCAGCAGATCTTGCCTGTTGAATCTGGTTGACTTTTTTGAGACTGTCACCAAGGCCCTGGATGAGGGAAAGTTAGTACACACAGCTTATGTTGACTTGGCCAAAGTCTTTGAAACAATCCCCCACCCTAGCATCATCAAAAAGCTAACACAACTTGGTGTAAATCCCTATTTCATCAGGTGGGTGGCCAACTGGCTCACCGATAAGACCCACAAGGTCAAAATAAGCTCCTCCACCTCCTACAGCAGACATGTCACTAGTGGTGTTCCCTAGGGATCTGTCATTGGACCCCTACTGTTTGGCATCTACGTCTCAGTGATCCAGGCAAAGACAAAAGACCTGTGGCTGACCAAGTTTGTGGACAACTGTAAGTTGGGTGCTGTCACTGACTCCCCAATTGATATTAATGTACTGCAAGAAAGTCTCACAGCAAAAAATGACTGGTGCCAAAGTCATGGCCTTAAGTTAAACGCAAAAAACACATTACCATATCATTCGGCAAAAACACAGCCCCTATTGATTACCACATCAACAGCAACCCCCTTAAGCACACAACCTGTGGTGAGAGACTAGGGTGCACAGGTTGACAACAATCTCACATTTGACGGCTGTCTGTAATGACTCCCAAAAGCTGTGTATGATGGAATTATTTTTTTCATGTTTACAAACATTACACATCACATATATTGCTATATATCATATAACCTAAGCAACATTACATAAATTATTCAATTGATGTCCCCCCTTTTTTAAACAAAAAACATCTTTACTAATCCATCACTTATGACATAGGCAATCATACATTTATATAAATGAAAACAAACCACACTGATACAATCCTAGCTGCAAGCATTTTACATCGCAAACCATATTGACACACTCCCAGCTGCACACATTATACATCACTTACAATTTACCCAATCTTTTTCAAACATTACATAGCTCATTTAAGTCCTGTCTTCTTTTAAACCTCATTCCTCCCCTGTATACATTCTTCGCATAATTCCCATTTTTTTCCTAGTAGTTTGCGCCTACCCTTTTCTAAAAATCTCAATTCCAGTTGTTTAATCTCTGTTACTATATTCACTACTTAGAGTATAATTGATTTCCATTTTCTAGTAACTGCTTTTTTGGCAGCCACCTAATTAGACATAGCAAGGCTTTACCATGTCTAGGCAATTCTAATTCTGTATCACAGCTAAGAAAAATCATCTCCCTCGTCACATCAATCTGCCCACTCAGTATCTCCGACAGTGCATCCTGCAGGGAATCCTTAAAGTCCTCCAACTCACTGCACTCCCAGAAAATATGTTCCCAATCACCTCTTTCTTCCCAGTCACACCTCCAACATTTGCTGTCTACCCGAGGAAAAATTCCCTGGAGTCTACTTGGGGTATAAAAATATCTATGTAAAACATTTCCAAGCAAAAATCCTAAATCTTCTAGATTTTGTTACATATTTGGGAGTCATACACATATCCTCCCATTTAGTCTTTGTGAATTGCTTACCCAATTTGTCTTCCCACTCCTTTCTAACCTCCTCTGATTGATTTTTATAGGTATCATGCAATATTGTACATGCTCTACTAATTATTCCTATTTTAATGGCAGCTTCTGTTCTAGATTCTACTAAAATCTCTACCAGTGCTGGTCTTTCATTTAGGATCCCTCCCCTATTTCTTTCTTTTTGCCTATATTCTGATATCAAACTTTGATAGAGAAGGTAATCTCTAACCTGCAGTCCAAATAAATTCTTGGCGTATTCCCATTCTATCATCTTTCCCCCTCTAGTTATTTGTTCCCAATACTTTGGTTCCTTTGTCAGTTTTCCCAACAAATTCCAGTCCCCTAATTGCAGTCATCGCTATCAGGAAAATCTCTTATAGCCATTCCCATGTTGGCTTAGTTCTTTAGGATACTTTCTGCTACTTTAAAGACATAAACTTCTGTATGATCATTGTTATTCTCCTTAAAGGACTGCATCCAAAATCCCAGTTTCTCCCCTTGTTTCTTGAGCTTCCCCCCTGTTTCATCATCATCCCCTTCTACTTTGAATTAACGTTTTCTGCTTTTGCTATGTATAGGGACCTTAACTGTGTAGGTCTGAAATACCCCTTCAAATATGGTAATCCCAATCCCTCCTGTTCTACTGGAAGAATCATCTTATCCCACCGGACTCTTGCCATCTTCCCCTCCCAGATAAAGTCCTTCAGTTCTTTATAAATTACTATCTACAACTTCTCATCTGGCTGATAAAAATATGCCTGAGCTGCACAAGACTAATGGGACTAAAAACATTTTAACTGCTTGCATCTAAGTATCCATATAACAATGCTTCAATTTTCTCTGTTTTTGTATTGTGCTTTGCTTTAGCCTCTCTCTGCATATTCTTAGCGGCCACACCAGAATCAGTTTTTAATCCATATTCCTAAATACTCCATTTTATCATGTCCCCATAATTATGGATATTGCTGAACCAATTCAAATGTGGGTAAATAATTTACTGCTATTGCCTTTATTTTAGCTTCATTAATTTTGTATCCAGAAAAAAAAAATGAAACCGTCTCAAAATGTTCCACAACACTGTAATATTTCTTTCAAGCTTTGTCAGGTATAAAATAATATCATCTGCAAACAGAGGCAGCTTTTCTTGACTACAATACCAATTATATCCTTGAATTTCTGAGTCCCTTATTTTCTTTGCCATTGGTTATAAATGTAATGCAAATAACGGGGAAAGAGGACACCCTTGCCTGGTTTCTTTGCCCAAGCAGAAATTATCAGAGAGGACCCCACCCACTTTAACTTTCACCTCCGATCTCTCATATATCCTCCTAATCAACCCTATATTTTTGCAGGAAATGCAACTGCTTCCATTGCCCTGCTCTCCTTTCATCCAGGGTGCTGGTACTTCTCATCCTCTTAAAATACTGTTAAACAAAACCTTTGAGATCTTTATCAGTTTTTCCCCTCCTAGCTTATAAGCTTCAACAGGAATACCATCTATTCCTGGGGACTTGCATTTAGATTGGTTATACATCACAGGTTTTAGCTACCTCTAACCTTGGCATATTTAATTCTTCCAGAAACATTTCCATTTGTATCTTTTCTTGATTTCCATATTTTTCCGCTTTATACACACTTTCGAAGAATTTCCAAAATATTTCTAACACCTCTACAGAATCTCCTTACCTTCCTTATAACAGGCTCCCTAAGCTAGGTGACAGCACTTTCTACTTTCTGTTGCCCAAGTCATTCTGCTGAAAGTTTTTGTGCTCTAGCATTACAAAAAACAGCTGCTTACAGCAATCTTTCTAAATTTGTGCATATTATCGAGGTAATCCCTTATTTTCTGCTTAGCATTATACAGTCAATCCTCTTCTTGTTCTGTGAGATTCCCCCTATTCTGCAACACTAACATTTTCAGCCCCTCTAAATAACTCTTGTTACTTCTTAACCATAGCTCCCTTTCTTTTACTTCCACCCTATTTTTAAACTCCACCGTAATTATATCACACTCCTTAGCTATATATTTCAGAAGTAATTTCTATCCTTTTGAATAGCTCCTAAATAATTTCCACCACCAATTCCTTAAATTCCTCTCCTTTCAACAGATAGGTGGGAAAGTGCCAGTGTCTCATTACCTTGTGTTTTTATTTTAGTTACTACTGATGCATGATCTGAAGCAGTTATTGGGTATGAATCAAGACAGTCAATTAAATGCACATGTTCCTGTGAAATGTATAATCTACTTGCCTAGCCCAGTTTTTAAATCTTGGGGAATAATACGTAAATTCACTCTGAAATCACTGAATTCACATTTTCCATGCCAATATTTTCATAAATTTCTTCACAAATCTACCCTTCTTTGTTATACCTTCCCTTCTGGGACCCCAAACACATCTTCACTGCTGCAAATCAAATTCCAGTCCCCATCTATAACTAATATTCCTTGTTAAAAAAACTGATAATTTCTCCCAGAATTTTCTTGAGCTCCATTATAGCAGTTTTAGGTGGAATATAAATATAACCCAATGCAATCCTCCTCCATTGCCAGTAGCTCCTTAGCAATACAAATCTGCCATTATCTTTTTTATCTTCTTCTATCACTACTGGAGCTCCTCTTGCAATTAATACAAGTACTCCTCTTTTCCTTTGTCCCAAATTTTCCACTGAATAACCATCCTGAAAACCTTTCTTTACCAAATTCACATGTCCAGTTCTTTCCAGGTGTCTCCTGTAACATATATATATTTGCACTCTATATTTTTTAATATAGTTTACTATTCTTTCTTTTTTGTATTTACCTGTGAGACCATTAATATTTAAATATGTTAGTGAAAGCATCATTATTTAAAAAGCTATTCCCACCTTTTATATATAAAACATTTTTTAATGTCTACTTTCAACTTTTGTGTTACATGCATACACTATCTGGCAAGTTGAACTTTTATATAGTTGTTTCTTGTTATATCCATTTAAGCCTATATCACATCTTACAAAACTTTTTGTTTTATTGAAAGCCCTCAAAAATACCCTCTAAAACCTATTCATTTAAAACTAACACAAAAAACTATGTACATCTTCAAATATTGAAATTTTACTCTCCTAATAGGTACAAATGTCCCAAACTGGCAGCCACACTCACAGACTTGAGTTAACCTAAAATAAATGTTATCCATGCTAAGATGCACAGTACAGTCTGTGTTTCTACTAAGTGCTAACCAGTTATGCCTCATCTTTATAGCTCTCCCAGCTGGGAAAGCCCCTGAATGCTTTCAGAGAACATTATCTCCTAGCATTTTCTCTTTCCTTTTTTCCCCAGCCAATCACTCTGTACCAGACTGCAACCAATTTCTCTTTATCAGATTGTCTCAATGGGGACAGGAGGGCCAGATACAGAATTGCTACTAAGCATACATTAATTTGCTAGAAAAAAAGCCTCACAATATCCAATATTCTTTTTCATTTACTTGTTTTCTCTTAATACTTTGATACTAAATCAAGCTAATGTCCTCAATCTAGACATTCCCCCATGCAAGAATGAGAAAAAGCACATTAATTTTTCTTTTATCATGCTCTTTTAACCAGGCATTTTTTACACTGCAGTGCCTACATTTCTTAAAACTGAACTAGAAGACAGAAGGGGAAAGAAAGAAAAAAAAAGAACAGCAGCACCTTAAAAATAACTGAGAAAACTTTACAGCACGCAAAGAAAACTACACATCACAAAGATCATACTATTAAGAAAAAAATGTTTTCTTTGCTTAGAAATTAACTTTCTCCCTTCTCTTCCCCTCCCCAAAGCATTTTTCCGAACATTAATGCCATATACTTTAGACTCCCCCACAAGTCCAACAAATTCTGAAAAAGACCAATATTTATGATTTTCTTGTTCTGTCATATTTCACAAATATAATTATTGCACTGTAATCCCACATTAAGTTACTGGTTTTATTACTGCTCATCTCCATCTCCCAAATCCTCTCTCTGCTTCATTTCCAACGTACTCTCGATTCTTCTAGTCAACTCTCATGCTTCCCTCCTTTTCTGCAACATTTTCCATTTAAACCGTAGAAAAGGTTTCGCAGGTACAGTCTCTCTGTAGTATTTACTACTAGAAGGCCAAGAAGCAGAATCTTTTTCCATTTCACAGCTCATTTTTTGTTGTGGGCAAACATTTGCACTTCCTGGTTAGCATGTATTTCATCAAAAAAATGTTTCCCTCCAGGGAAAGATACCTTGAAGACAGCTGGGTACAGCAGTTTGAATCTCACACCTGTGTCTCAACATTCCTTGAATAGCAGAATTAATTTACTCTTCTGCCTGGTGTAGGAGTAATCATTCTCCAAAAATGCTCTGGTGTCTCCCACTTTTAGTATTTTGTCCTTCTGCCACAGTTTTGTCAGAATCACCTCTTTCTGCTGACAAGACTGAATCTTTACTATTAAAGGTCTAGGTAGCTTTCTCATAGCCAGGTTTGGAGCATACAGCCAATGTGCCCTTTCAGCTAACTCTTGCTGTGGAATACCAGCCCAGCTGCTTATTTGTGCTTTCATAAAATTAATGCTGTCTGTTCCTTCTAGCTTCTCTGGTATAGCTGAAAATGTCAGGCTTTCCCTATGTGCTCTGTCCTCTAATTCTATTTTTTGAAACATCTCTTCCTGAGCAGTCTCACATTCAGCCAGCATTTTCTTCATTTCAACCTCTGACTTTTGCAGCTTTTTCACATCTTCTGAGTATATGTTTAAAGCTTCTTCCATGTTTTCCAGCCTTTTGTTGTGCTGATATACTCCATCAGCATTCTATTTATTTTAACTAGGTCTGTGTCCAGTTGTCTTATATCTTCCTGTTGGTTACTGAAATTCGTGTCTGGAGGTTGCATTGATTTTTGCCAAACAGCTGCAAAATTTTCCCCAGTCAGTGTTTCTTCCTCACCTTCTGCAGCTGATTTTTTTTTTTCGAGGTGCACTGTATTTTTGGCATCCGGACAGTACACTTAGTAGCCAGTTACTGAACTGTACCCATAAACACAGAAGTCTACTGGCCTTCTCTGTTGAACTTCTGTTTTCTCACCGGGAGAGCTAGATTCAAGCTGTTACTCAATATGCAGGCATCTTGGAAGTCCTATAACAGAATTATTTTTTATATAATTTAAGGGGAAAACAATGAAGGCAGACCTGTTCAGTGTGTGTATTTTGGGAAGGATTAAGAGTAGCTTTGCTTTCTTAGCATTTAGTAGAAGCTCGAAGTTACTACAGTAGACTCCCTCTTAACCAGTCTCATTTTAACCGGCCATTACATTTCTGCCATAGCAGCAGACAAACTGTCCATTGGTTTACTTCCTCCTTCCAAGTTGCTGCAATGTGCATGCATACGTTATCAAGTATGGTGGTTGGTTCACACACACACACACACACACACACACACACACACACACACACACACACACACACACACACACACTGCAAGCAAACATAGGGCAATATAAAGTTACCAAGCTACCCACCCCATGTCTTTGGTATGTTGGAGGAATCTGGAATAGCCAGGAAAAACAAATGCAAATACATAATGGCAAAAGGAAAGTTCACTGCCCAGGAATGTACTAATGTTTCTGGTGACAGATATCTACTTTGAAGGGTTTGCTCTTTATGCAGTATAAGAAAAGGTGTTCCTAGCTCCCAAGACTACAATACATTATTTCTTTGGATTTAACTTTTCCCCATGGCTCTGACAACATAGGTTTATCAGGCCTAGGCCCTAACAGATGCTACAGATATCTTCTGATTAGCTAAAGACAGCTCAGAGTTTGCAGTCATCAGTATATCCTTAGTCAACCAGAGGCCCCAGATACTAGCTTTGACATCAGCAAAGCGTGGTGGTTCCATCACAGAAGCCTGGGGCATGCCACTGGTGAGAAGTCTTTTACAAGAAACTGTGTCCTCAACCTTGAGAGGGTTATTTTTGCAAGCCAATTAATAAGTTACAGTAGGGGTTATATTCAAATGGGCGAGCTTTTCTACAATGCCAGTGTGTGGAACACTATCAAAGATGATGGCCAGATCCATCTAGGCAGTGTAAGCAGACTTACTTTCATTCAGTGCGTACATGATTTTCTCAAAGAAACTCAACAGGCAAGTATGAAGGTTTTACTTGTCACTAAGCCAAACAGGTTTGGTCATGGGCGTGTAAGTTACCAATATCCTCCTTTATGACTTCCACGGTTACACATTTCATTATTTTCCAAAGAATACTGGTAAGGCTAATTACCGCTCTTTAGTTCCTAGGGTCAAAAGTAGGACAGCCCTTGTGAAGGGGTACCACAACAGCTCACTGCCAGGCCATGGGTACACACCCAATGAACAGGGTGCAGTTGGCAATCGCAGACTATGACCTTGCTTCGTAGACTATGACCTTGCTTGTCCTGGAAGAATTTTGTTGGGTTTACTATAATCAAAAGTGTGACTTGGTCGGCACGCAATTAATCTAAACTAAAAGGTCTAAAGCCTCTCAGGCTGCAGTCTCAAAACAGTGACACTCCCAACATCACAAAACCCACACACACAAAAATCCACCCCATCTGTAGCAACAAGCCCAATAACCTTGAACTCTAAGAATACCAACTCTGAGATTGCACAAAGTGACTGAAGAGGAGGAAGATGGAAATCAAAAGTAATACTCACCTTCTCTAAGTCTACAATGCAGGTAATGTGCAACCTAGGCAGCCCCAACATATTAAATACTGACAACAACAAACCTGAGGTTTTCCAGTTCTGATGCTCCTAGAGTGGATGTTCCATGCTACGGCAACACGTTTCTTAGTCTTGCCATGGAATGAATGGCTAAAGGAGGTGCAACAAGCCACCCAATTAGAAACTGTTTGCCTAAAAACAGATCTGCCCTCTGTACTTTGTGCAAAGGGCACAAAACTTTTTTTTTTCTCCAAATATCACCCCAGCTGCCTATACACATCTAAGGAAGGCAAAAGCCTCTCACCTTTTTATTATAGTATGGGGGGGGGGGGGCTAAAAAACAGGGAGGTGAATGTCCTGAATTAAGGATACCTCAGGCATGATGGAAAGATTACTGCAAAGTGCGACTGCTACATTGTGATAGATGACAAGGTGCTCTCTACAGGAATGCCTGCAGTTCTGACACTCTCGTCAAAATGATGTAGACTAAAAACAGTTTTCCAGCACAAACACTTGAGGGGAGCAATGGCAGCTGGTTCAACGGGAGTCAAAGTTAGCTTTTATAGGACATAACTGAGAGCCCACAGTGGTGAGAGTTCCTTCTTATGAAGCCTCAAATGCAGGACCTTCCTAAGAAATTGCTTTACAGGTAATCTGTTTCCTAATGAGGCATAAGACAATCATGATTTGAAAAAGTCTGATGGGTAGTTTAGGACCAGGTAATCTGTGGACTGGATAAGGCCTTGACTCATCCTTTGACAACAATGAAGACAGGAAGAAAAAAAGTCTGACAGCTATGACTTGCACAGGTACTGGACAAACACCAGCCAAATGCAGGAGAAAAAGGTGTCAGTGACCGATAACGGTTATTCATAAATGCGACTAAAGAACAGGGGCCATAATTGTGAGCCATGTGTCCATTTCCAGGAATGAGCCATAGGCAGACCAGAGGAACAGGACTTCTTTCCCATACACAAGACATCTCCTAGAGAAGCAGGCATTAGTGACCAATGTCTGTTGACTACAATTTGTGGACTGAGGGAGGCATCAGTACAGTGTATATAGATCCACTTTCCAGCTTGAACCTAATCCACTAAAGTCTTGGGTAAAACACACCTACAGAACCCATGAATGGGCCTGGACATGTACGGCAAAAGAATGGAGAATCTGACTTTCGAAAATTTTCTATAAATATATATATATATATATATATATATATATATATATATATATATATATGCAAACACACATATACATACACACACACACATATACATACAATGGATATAAAATGTTTACACATCCCTGTTAAAATGGCAGGTTTTTCTGATATAAAAAAATGAGACCACAATAAATCATTTCAAAACTTTTCCCACCTTTAATGTGACCTATAACTTGTACAATTCAACTGAAAAACAAAAAATCTGTAAGGGGGGAAAAACATAAAAAAATAAAAAATGTACAATACGCTGGTTGCATAAGTGTGCACACCCTTAAACTAATACTTTGTTCTGTGTGCACACCCTTAAATACTTTGTTGAAGCACCTTTTGATTTAATTACAGCATTCAGTCTTCTTGGGTAGGAGTCTATCAGCATGGCACATCTAGACTTGGCAATATTTGCCCACTCTTCCTTGTAAAAGCATTCCAAATCTGTCAGACTGCGAGGGCATCTCTAATGCACAGCCTGATAGAGATTGTATAAATTAAAATGCTTTCCCCAAAATTATACAGTGTGTGCAGTAAAAGAAAATATGGCTTGCTTTGCAAGAACAGTTAAGTGACCTTTTATTAAAAAGATTTCTTGTAAATGTTCAGCTTAGATATTAATAACATATAGGTGTGGGCTTACTGTAAATGGCATCCTGTTAGAGAAAAAAGGAAGTTGACTTTCTGTGAGCTTTCAGATGCAGAAATAAATGAAATAAAGTACATGCACTTCAGATGACGCGGAAAGACTTTTTGTGAAGTCTTCAGATACAGCAAAGAAAATAATCAAAGAAGGACATATTTGTCATTTCAACAGAAACTGTCCAGGCTAGAAATAACCAATGGACTTTTTCATGACACAATCATGCAAACCAGAAGAACAAGTCACAAGGACATTAAAAATAACATTGGTTGACATTTAAAAGAGTATATAAACTGGACAGTATCTTCTCTCTTTAGTGACGTCTATAACGGAGTGTGCATTAGTCATTACTTTGTGTCTAGCTGTGTTATAATAGAATTGAAATAACTCTAACACTATTAACTGTTTGGCAAGAATTTGTACTAACAAATGAATATTAACGGATACAGTAGTACAGTGTCTGTCTGGTCACTGCTGATAATATTTTACACAGCCCTCTTCAGGTCACCCCACAGATTTTCTATTGTATTTAGGTCTGGGATCTGGCTAGGCCATTCCAAAACTTTAATTTTCTTCTGGTGAAGCCATTCTTTTGTTGATTTGGATGTATGCTTGGGGTGACTGTTGTGTTGAAAGGTGGAATTCCTCTTCATCTTCAGCTTTCTAGCAGACGCCTGAAGGCTTTGAGTCAAAAGTGACTGGTAGTGACTGGTATTTGGAACTGTTGATAATTCCCTCCATCTTGGCAAAAGCCCCAGTTCCAGCTGAAGAAAAAAAAAACCCAAAGCATGAGACTGCCAGCACCATGCTTCACCATGGGGAGTGGTGTTCTTCTGGTGATGCAAAGTTTTTGTGCCCAAATGTACCTTTTGGAATTGTGGCCAAACAGTTCAACCTTGATATCATCAAACCATGACACATTTTCTCACATGCTTTTGTGAGACTTGATGTACTGTTTTGCAAATATTAGCCAGGCCTGGATGTTTTTCTATGTAAGAAAAGGCTTTCGTCTTGCAACGCTACCCCATAATCCAGACATATGAAGAATATGGAAGACTGTTGTCACATGTAGTACACAACCAGTACTTGCCAGAAATTCTTGCAGCTCCTTCAGTGTTGCTGTAGGTCTCCTGGCAGTCTTCCTGACCAGTTGTCATCTTGTCTTTTCATCAATTTTGGAGGGATATCCAGTTCTTTGCTACGTCACTGTTGTCCCATATTTTCTCCACTTTTTGGAGACTGTCTTCACTACGTTCCATGGTATATCCAATGCTGTGGAATGTTTTTGTACCCCTTCTCCTGACGGATACCTTTCAACAATGAGATCCATCTGATGCTTTGTAAGCTCTCTGTGACCCATGGCTTTTGCTGTAGCAGGCAACCGAGTAAATGTCAGGAAAATCCTACTAGGACGGCTGAACTTTTTTGGGGAGGGGGTGTTAATCAGAGTCTCTTTAATTGATGGCAGGTGTGTACCCAAGAAGACTGAATGCTGTAATTAAATCAAAAGGTGCTTCAACAAAGTGTTAGTTTAAGGGTGTGCACACTCAACAAAGTATTAGTTTAAGGGTGTGCACACACTTATGCAACCAGCGCATTGTATGTTTATTTTTTTTTACATTTTACCCCTAACAGATTTGTTTGTTTTTCAATTGAATTGTACAGGTTATAGGTCACATTACAGGTGGGAAAAGTTTTGAAATGATTTATTGTGGTCTCATTTTTTTTATATCACAAAAACCTGGCATTTTAACAGGGGGGGTGCAAACTTTTTACATCCACTGCACATATGGAGCTATCTATCTATCTATATATATATATATATATATATATATATATATATATATATATATATATATATATATATATATATACATACACATACATACGTATGGATATACTCCCTTTAGTTTTATGTATAGGTCAGGTCAGGCATATCTTTATCAACCAGAGGAAAAGTTGTTGACAGTAATTATTAAATAGTTGAAATGTATCTCTTTGATGCCGACATGGTCTTCCATCTGTTGGGGAGACCAAACTCCCTAGACCTTGCTGTTGTTGAAGAAGCTCCCAATGCAGATCTGAAGCATCTGTGCACAGCTCCTGAGTGTGGGAAAGAGCTCAAAAAGTGAGATCTGAGGAATCTAGCACAGTAAACACTCCTGTCTGAGACAAGACAAGAGAGGAATGGGAAATTCCAGAGGATGACAATGTTGAAGCCAAACTGTCTTTAGATACCACTGAAGCTTCCACATGTAGAAGTCTGGGGAAAGGAACCATGAGAATGGAGGAAGCCATATACCACAGAGCTCGCAGAAATTTTTTTGAAGACATCACTTGTAAAGAGAGAACAGTCTATAAAAAAGACTTGCTCAGTGCTGATTAAAATAAATGAAATATTGAAGGAGTAAAGGCTGGAAAAATGAAAGAAGCTTTGAACAGGTATTTAGATGAGCTGATAAAAACTGCAAAAATCAGTGATCAAAATGAAGAAAAGGCTGGCTGAGTACGAGTCTGCTAAAAAGATGTTTCAAAAATGGCAGAATCAGAGGACAGAATACAAAGGAAAAACTTGAGATTTTCTGCTGTACCAGAGAAACTGAAAGGAACAGACTATATTAATTTTATGAAAGCACAAATAAATAACTAGACTGGTACTTCACATCTGGAGTTGTTAATTGAAAGGGTACATCGTGTGTATGCTCCAAACCTGGCCATGAGAAAGCAGCCAAGACCCGTACTAGCAAAGACACAATCATAACAGCAGAAAGATGATTCTGACAAAACTGTGGCAGAAGGGCAAAGTACTAAAAGTTGGAGATTGTAGAGTATTTGTGGAAAATGATTACTCACTGTACACTTGGCAGGAAGAGGAGAAACTTTATTCCAGCAATCATGGAATGTTGTCATGCAGGTGTGAGATTCAAGCTGCTGCATTCAATATTTTTCCTGAAGGGTCACAGTAATTGTTTGATTCAGAACATGCTAAGGATGAAATACAAAAGTATGTCCAACAAAAAGTGAGCTATCAAACAAAAGAGGACCCTGCTTCTTATTCTTCTGATAATAAAGCTCATAGAGAGACTGTAAGTGAAACATTTTCCAATGTTCCAAAGAAAAATGCTTGAGAGACAAGAGAAAAGCACTGGACTTGACCAAAAGAATCAGGACTATGGTGGAAATGAAACAGAGACTGGAGCTGGGAGATGGAGATCTACAGGAAGAAAACCAGCAGCTCAGAAATTAATGAATAAATGTGGTATTACAAAGCATCAATCACATTTGTGAAATGTAGTGGAATAAGAAAACTTGGAAATACTGGACTTTTTCGACTCTGTTAAACATATAGGGGACTCCAAAGCATATGCCCTACTTCATGTCATTAATGTTTAGAAGAACATTAAGGAGAAGGGAAGATGAAGGAAACAGGTTACTAAGTAAAACACTGTATGTTACAAAGTAAAGCATTTTCAGTTATTTGTGTGTGTTATAAGGTGCGATTTTTTTCCATTCTTCCTTTTTTCTTCTTGTTTAGTTTTAAGACGTGTAAACACTACCACGTAAAAAGAGAAGAAAGCCTGGACAAAAGCATGTTTAAGATAATAGGCTGTAATCTTAGGTTACAGAGGCGAGGGACTGATTGCAAATGTATACAGAGCATGGCAAGTAAAATCAATATGCTTTTTCTTACTTTTGCATGGAGGAATGGCTGGATTAAGGCCTTTGTCTTGATCTAACAATAAGTTTTAAATGAAAGCAAGCAACTAAAAGAACACTGAATGTAATGAAATGTTTTCTTTTAGCAAATAAATGTTCACATGCAACATGAGAAGCTCATAGCTGAAGGTAACTGTGTATCTTTTTCTCATTCTTCTACGGAGACAAGCTGATAAGAGGGCAATAAAAACAGAATTTTGTTTCTTTCAATTGCTAACAGACAATATTTTCTGAAAGCATTCAACTTGTTTTCTAAATCTGGAAGAGGAATAAAGATAAGATGAAAAGAGGCAGCACTTAGTGTAAGTAGAAGCACAGGCTGTACCATACGTTTCAGCATGAACAACCTTCATTATAAGTCAATTAAAGCTTGTGAGTGTAGCTGTCAATCTGGGACAACTGTTCCTATGAGGAGGGTTAAACTTCATTATCTGTACATAGCTTCAGGTGTTTGTATTAAGTTAACAGGTTTTCTGGGAGGGGGGTGTTTATTTTTTGAGACTTTTCATTAAACAAAATGTCTTGTGAGTCATAGGTTCAAAGGGATATGACAAGAAATAACTGTATAAAAGATCAACCTGTCAAACATTAGTGCATGCATGTAATACAAAAACTGAAACTAAACATTTTTAAAAAATCTGATGTACACGACAGGTGGGAATAACAACTTCTTATCATAATGCCAACACTTTCCATATTATCTTTGAATATGGATGGTCTGACATATATACAAAAAATAATAAGTATGAACTATATTAAGAGATGCAGAGAGCAATGCTACAAGAGATACATTTGGAAAGAATTAAGCATGAGAATTTGATAAAGAAAGCACTTCAGGAGGGTTACTCAGCAGAATATCTGGGACAAAGGAAAAGGGGAGTACTTATATTCATTGTCAGAGGAGCTCCAACAGTGACAGAAGAGGGGAAAATGACAATAATGGTAGAGTCGTAGTATTAAGGGGCTACTGACAAGCGAGGAGGATTACACTGGCATGTATTTATATTCTACCTCAAACTGCTATAGCTCAGCTTTAAGAAAACTCTGGGAGAAATAATCATCTTTCAGCAAGAAATATTACTTCTAGGTGGGTACTGGAATGATTTGCAACAGTGGGGACGAGGTCTACACAGGAAAAATATAGAAAAAGAAGGTAGATTTTGAAGACATTTATGAAAATATTTGGCAAGGAAAATGTAACTTCAGTAGTAGGGAGCTTGGAGAGAATTTACATATTCCCCAAAGGACAAAACTGGGGCTAGGCTAGACAGAAATTATATTTCACAGACACGTACATTTAACTGAAATTTTGATACACATCCAATAACTACTTCAGATCAGGCATCCATAATAACAAAAATAAAAATGACACACCGGCACGTTTCCCACCTATCTGTTAAACAGAGAGGAATTTAAGGAATAGGTAGTGGAAATTATTTGTGAAGATAGAATTTTCTTCAGAAAACATAGCTAGGGAGTGGGATAAAATGAAAGTGGAGTTTAAAAACAGGGTAGAAATAAAAGAAAAAGAAATACAATTAAGAAGTAACAAGAATGATTTAGAGGGACTGACAAGGGTTAAAGTACTACAAAATAGGGGGAATTTCACAGAACAAGATGCACAAATGCAGAGTGCTGAAGAGAAAATAAGGTACCACCTGGATAATATGCATGAGTTTAGAAAGACTGCTGTTAAGCAACTGTTTCTTGATAATAACTCCACAGCACAAAAAAAGCTTTAGGAGCAACAGCTCAGCCAACAGAAAGTGGAAAGGGCTGTTGCCAAGCTTAGGAAACCTATAACAAGGAAAATAATGAGAGATCCTGTAGTGGTATTAGAAATATTTTGGAATTTTTATGAAAACCTAATCCGAAGAATGTGGAAATCAATAAATATGCCAAGGTTACAGGTATATGAGACTCAATTATTAACAGGCTAGGAGGAGATCAGGGTTCCACTTTATAATCTCGAAATACTGAAATCTCGAATTTCAGTATCTCGAGACCATAAAGTCGAATTTTTAAAATTGCGAAACTCCATAACCGTGAATCCAGAAATGTTGAATTTGTTGCAGGATGAAGTGTGTGCAGCATGTATGTTTTAGTGTGTGGATTTGGCTGGTATGTAAGATAAGTGAGTATTTTGTTAAGGGTTTTAGTTATATTTTTGAGTGTATGTGAGTGTGTTTGGAAGTTTTGTGTGTGGGTTAGTGTAGGCAGGTAAACGTATGAGTGTTTAAGTGGTGAAAGTGGTGGTGTTTGCATATTTGTGATGTGTGTGAGCGAGGGTACTGTAGAGTCTCTAGGGGTGAGTTTGCTGTCTTTTTCTGTTTGGTGCGATCTCGGAGTTAGTATATATAAGTGGGGGGAGCAGCCCCCCACATGGGGTGTGCAGGGGGGCTTGCCCCCCCTGCTTATATGTAATGTAGGTTTGTTTATTTGTGTTTGTGTGTGTGTTTTGTTTATTTGTTGTAGTGTGGGTAGGATAGTGTATGTGTTGTGTGGTGCATGGTGTGTTTATGTTCATGATTTTGTATTTCATGGTCTTGGGGTTTCGGGATTTCAAGAGTTTGACTTTATGGTCTTGCAATACTGAAATTAGAGATTTCAGTATTTCGAGATTATAAAGTGGAACCAGAGAGGACATAAAAATGGTGATGTATAACCAATCTACACGACAATCTCCATTAGATGGCATTCCTGTGGAAGTTTGAAAGCTAGAAGGGAAGAAACTGATAAAAATCTGGAGGGTTTTGTTTAACAGTATTTTAAGAGGAGGAAGAAAAGTACCAACATCCTGGAAAAAAGCAGAGGTGCCTGTAACACCTAAAGATAGTAAAGACCCATCATACCCAGCCCCATGTTGGAGTTAAACCAGGACTATAAAGTGTTTATGTCTATAATGGCTAAAAGAATGGCAAAAGTGATGACAAAATTGATAGCTATTAATCAATGTGATTTTGTGGAGGGGAGACAGATTTGACAATATTAACAGAGCGATGATGATCCAAAGGGAAGCATAACTTAAGAAAATACCACTGAAGTTGGTGGGTCTTAATACAGAGAAAACACTCAACAGAGTAGAGTAAACTGGGATTTTAGGAGTACGGCAATTAAGTATTTGCATTTCCTGACACAATAACAAGGAGGATATAAGAGGGATCCAAGGTGAAACATAAAGTGGGGAGTTTCTCTCTAAGTTCTGTTTGAACAGAGAAACCAGGCAGGAGTGTCCCTTTCCCTTTTGTTATTTGCATTACATTTAGAACCCCTGGCAAACTAAATAAGGGACACAGAAATTCAAAGATATAATTAGCATTTTAATCAAGAAACGTTGGTTTTATTTGTAGATGATGTTACTTTGTACCTGATAAAACCAGAAAAAGGCAGTTCAGTATTGTGGAACATTCTGAGACAGTTTCAAGTCTTTTCACAATACAAAATTAATGGAAATAAAACAAAGGCAATAGATGTAAACTATGTACCCACACATGAATTGGTTCAGCAACACCCTTATTTATGGGGACATGCAAAATGAAGTACTTAGGAGCATAAGTTAAAAAGCATTCAATTATGGCAGCTAAGGATATGTGGAAAGAGACCAAACAAAAGATAATACAAAAACTGAGAAACTGGAAGCTCGGTTTTATGTACAGTAAAATACAAGCAATGAAAATGTTTTTAGTCCCTTTAGTTTTATCCACAGGTCAGGCATATTTTTTTTTTATCAACCACAGAGGTTGTGGACAGCAATTAATAAACAGTTGAAGGATTTTATCTGGGAGGGGAAGAGGGCAAGATTCAAGTGGGATAAGTTGATCCTTCAAATAGAACAAGGGAGTTTACAATCACCTGATTTGAAGGTTTATCTCACAGCTACACAGTTAGGGCTCCTATACAAACACAAGCAGAAAGCTATAATTCAAAGTGGAAAGGGATGATGATGAAACAGGGGGCAAGCTCAAGAAATAAGGAGAGAATGTCATTTTGGGGGCAGATCCTTAAGGAGAATAGCAATAACCATACAGAATATTAAATTCATAAAGTAGCAGAAATTATTCTAATAACTAAGCCAACACAGGAATGGACAAAGCAGATTCTGCTGATAGGGATGACTGCAATTAGAGGTATAGAGAATAGGCAAGAGGAGGATTGAACTTGCTGGAGAAAGTGGCAAAGAAACCTTGCTTGGGATTGCCTTATCCATGCAGTCCTGCAGGTGCTGGTAGAAGGCATTTGTAAGTGATTCAGCGGCTTGAATACTGTTTTCCGCCGGCTCGGGGGCCTTAAAGGAGACCACACTAGTCTTTAGGAGTGTGAAGTCAGCTTTCGAGAAGTTCTTTACTGTGGTCTTTTTTATTTCAGGTGGGGGTGGGATGAGGACCTCCAGCGAGATTAGTTTGTGATCTGATCTCACCAGTGAGGGGTATACTTCCGGTGTTGAACATTGTGCTCCCATGTTCGTGATGATGAGATCAAGTATGTTTTCTCCTCTTGTGGGGATGGTGACTAGTTGTTCCATGGCATTTGAGTTTATGAATTCCAGGAACATTTGGGCTAGGGTGTTTGGGCTCGAGTAGTGTTCCCAGTCTATATTAGGGTAATTGAAGTCACCTAGTATGATGGTGTTTGGAGATACATTTATCCCCTCCAGTGTTTTCAGGAAAGCCATGTGAGGTTCCTGAGTTTGTGAAGGTGGCCTGTAACATGCTACAATTTGCAGAGTAGTCTTGCCTATGGTTAATTGCACCTGGATGGTCTCCGATGCATCGTGCGTTGCCACCAGTCTTGAGGTGTGGGTGTCCTTGATGAATATGGATACCCCCCCTCCTTTCTTGGTATTGTCCGGATTTTGGGGCTGGAACGCATGATATGAGGTAAAACCTGATAGTGCTGGGTTGCTCTCAGGAGCCTTGAACCAGGTTTCTGTCACAGCACAGACATCGATGTTCTCCATACTGAGAAGGGCCTCGAGTGCGTGCATTTTGAGATTTAGACTTATGGCATTGAGCAGCATTACCCTTAGTTGTTTTCCTTTTTTGTGTTCTAGGGTGGTAGGTTTAGAATTTGAGCCTTGCCTAAAAAAGGCACTATGGGGGTGGCAAGAGCCTTTGCCAATATCCGGAATCCCAGGGGTGACAGGTGCAAGCCGTCCCTTGCGAAGCAGCGTGGCTTGTCCAGCATGTCATCCCAGGCAGACAGACATTGGATCCCCTTGAATGACACCAGAGTTTAAGCCACTAGCAACTGATCCCTCTCCTGCTCAGCTGGTGAACCTGGGAATATTGAGGCAATGTTACAATTGCCTCAAGTACACAGACAACCCTCTCCTCCTCTCACAAAACACAAATACATGCGAGAGATGCAACTATACGGCCAAACTGGAGGCTGAGCTCTCTCAACATAGGACTGGCAAGACCAGACAGGAGGAGAAGGTTACCACACACACTATAGACCCAGTCTCACATAGTACCATCACAACCTCAAATCATACACATAAACACACAAAGACATACTCGGAGGCTCTGATCAAAAATCTACCAAAACAGCAGAGGCCACCAAAGCAGACACCCAAACAACCACCACTTCAGAACACAACACCTGCAACACATAGACCTCACAGTCAGAGTGTCAAACAGTCACAGCCCTTAAGGCCAAACACAATGCCAGACACACTAGTCATTGGTGACTCCATAGTCAGACACACTGATGTCCCGCTCACAAGACTGAGTAAGGAGAGAGTTACAGTAAGCTGCCTGTCGGGTGCTAGAATCCGCCACATAACGCAAGCACTCAGGTCTCTCAACAGCAGGTACAAATACGACTCAGTCATTGTCCACGCTGGTGTAAACGACCTGAGACGTACCTCCTTGGACTACATGAAAAGAGACATTGAGGAGCTCTCTGATTATGTAGCCCAGGCAGGTATGACCCTGACCTTGAGCAATATCCTACCTTCACCAAGAATGATGCCACAATACAGAGATAAGATGATCAGCTTTAACAATTGGCTTAAACTCTGGTGTCATTCAAAGGGGATCCAATGTCTGTCTGCCTGGGATGACATGCTGGACAAGCCATGCTGCTTCGCAAGGGACGGCTTGCACCTGTCACCCCTGGGATTCCGGATATTGGCAAAGGCTCTTGCAAGGCTCAAATTCTAAACCTACCACCCTAGAACACAAAAAAGGAAAAAAACTAAGGGTAATGCTGCTCAATGCCAGAAGTCTAAATCTCAAAATGCACGCACTCGAGGCCCTTCTCAGTATGGAGAACATCGATGTCTGTGCTGTGACAGAAACCTGGTTCAAGGCTCCTGAAAGCACCCCAGCACTATCAGGTTTTACCTCATATCATGCGTTCCGGCCCCAAAATCCGGACAATACCAAGAAAGGAGGGGGGTATCCATATTCATCAAGGACACCCACACCTCAAGACTGGTGGCAACGCACGATGCATCGGAGACCATCCAGGTGCAATTAACCATAGGCAAGACTGCTCTGCAAATTGTAGCATGTTACAGGCCACCTTCACAAACTCAGGAACCTCACATGGCTTTCCTGAAAACACTGAAGGGGATAAATGTATCTCCAAACACCATCATACTAGGTGACTTCAATTACCCTAATATAGACTGGGAACACTACTCGAGCCCAAACACGCTAGCCCAAAAGTTCCTGGAATTCATAAACTCAAATGCCATGGAACAACTAGTCACCATCCCCACAAGAGGAGAAAACATACTTGATCTCATCATCACGAACATGGGAGCACAATGTTCAACACCGGAAGTATACCCCTCACTGGTGAGATCAGATCACAAACTAATCTCGCTGGAGGTCCTCATCCCACCCCCACCTGAAATAAAAAAGACCACAGTAAAGAACTTCTCGAAAGCTGACTTCACACTCCTAAAGACTAGTGTGGTCTCCTTTAAGGCCCCCGAGCCGGCGGAAAACAGTATTCAAGCCGCTGAATCACTTACAAATGCCTTCTACCAGCACCTGCAGGACTGCATGGATAAGGCAATCCCAAGCAAAACAAAGACTCTTTGTACCAAAGGCAAGCATCCAGTCTGGTGGACCCCAGCCATAAACAAACTCTACAACAAAAGGAAGAAGCTACTACAAGATAGAGCAAAATCCTTAAAAGGTAAGACACTTTGATCACTATAATTAAAAAACTAAGAGCTCTCATAAAATCATCCAAAGCAAATTTTGAGAGAAAAATAGCTAAAGACTCAAAAGACAATCATAAGGCCTTCTTTAGCTATGTTAGAAACCTGGGAGGAAACTCCCAGATATGCTCAGAACTAGTTCAAAATGATGTGAAGATTACTGATCCTACAGACATTGCCAACATACTGGCTGACAGGTTCAGTGCAAACTTCTCCCCTCCCCAAAAGGAGAGATATCTATACCAAACGATTGCAGGCCCCCAAACATCTCTAACGCCCAAGTGAGAACTGCTCTCTCCAAAGCCAAAAACACAGCATCCATGGGACCTGATGGTGTCCCCGGCTGTGTGCTCCATGAACTCAACGAGGAATTAAACCCACAGCTAGGACAGCTGTTTAATCATAGTCTCACCTCTGGATACGCACCCAGGAGTGGCGACTGCGACTGTGGTCCCACTTCACAAAGGCGGTGCCTCCACCGACCCTGGAAATTACCGCCCATTAGCTTGACAAGCCTTATCTGCAAAGCCATGGAGAGGATCATAATGGACCTCATAAATAAAGACATAGGGAATTTGCAGACTTTGGATCCAACCCAGTTTGGCTTTGTCAAAGGCAGATCATGCCTTTTAAACTTGGTTGACTTTTTCGAAACAGTCACAAAAGCCATTGATGAGGGAAAGGCAGTCCATACAGCCTACCTCGATCTGGCGAAGGCCTTCGATACAATACCCCACTCGGGTATCATTGAAAAACTCATCAGCTTAAATGTTAACCCATACATCACAAGATGGGTTGCAAACTGGCTGAGTGACAGAACCCACAGGGTCAGAGTTGCTGGCGCCATGTCAGACTCAAAGCCTGTCACAAGTGGTGTCCCACAGGGCTCAGTCCTGGGCCCACTCTTGTTTGGCATCTACTTTTCCAGTACAAGCAAACACAGGAGGGTTATGGCTGACAAAGTTTGCAGATGACTGCAAACTGGGCGCCGTAGTCGAAAACACATCTGACACAGATATCCTTCAGAAGGATCTCACAGAAACGGATAACTGGTGCCAGAGCCATGGCCTAAAGTTAAATGCCAAAAAATGCATAGTCATACCCTTCGGGAAAAACAAGGTTACCCCTAGCTACCATATAGGTGGCAATCCACTGAGCACAGAAGAAGTTATCAGGGACCTGGGGACCCAGGTTGACAGTAGCCTGTCATTCGACACCCATGTAGCTAAAGTAGTTAGGAAGACCTTCTACATTGCCCACCTTATCATGAAGGGATTCACATCTAGATCAAGGGAGGTCATAGTCTCCCTATACTCATCACTCATCAGACCAATGATTGAGTACAATGCCCCATTCGAATGTATCTGACCCGACACTTGCAGCAGCTGGAGAGGCCACAAAAGTTCCTCACCAAAAGGATAAAGGGTCTCAAAATCTGTCCTATGCTGCCCTACTGAAAGAACTCCAGCTCTATTCAGTCGCCACGCTTGCTCAGAGGTGACCTTTGCCTGACATACAAGGCCATGTCAAACCCAGATTTGATGAATATGCTTCACCTCAAAAAATCTAGATCCGTCAGAGCCACAAGGGCGGGAGACTTAAACCTCGACACGGCTATTAATAGGACGTGCTGGAGGGATAGATTCATCACCCAAAGACTCCCTATGCTGTGGAACAAAATCCCGGTATATGTGAGGCAGAGCACCTTGCTGGCCTTGTTCAAGAGAAATCTTGACCAATGGATGGGAGATCGCAGATATACCCCAGGGATTACCTCAGTGTCACTGCTCGACAGAGGCACAGCAAAATAATGGGTATAGTTCCCCATACTTAAGGGGTGGCGTAAGCCACAAAACTATGGGCTAGGCTTGTAAATGCCCTCGGGCAGATAGCCTAGTATGAACCTATGAACCTATAAAGAAGTTTTGCTTAAGTATATTACAAATTTTGGAGGTGTGGTGGGGAAGTAAGAATTACGAACATATTTTTTGGGAGTGTAATAAGTTGGCAGACTTTAAAAATTCCTTGCAGCCTACTCAGTCAGAAATAATGGGCGAGCATACTGATCTAATTAAGGAAATTAATTTTTGAGGTGTGATACAGAATCTGAATTGCGTAGACATACGTAAGGCTTTGCAGAGTTTAATTCTGGTGTCTGTCGAAAAACAATTACTAGAAAAATGGAAATCAAAGTCTAAACCAACAGTATTAGAAGTAGTAAATACTGTAACACAGATAAAAGAACTGGTAGTGGGATCTTTAGAAAATTGTGGGAGAAAATTACATAGAAAAAAATGGAATTGTAGGAACAATACATGCAGAATATTTTGGAGGAGGAATGAGGTTTAAGGGAAGGCAGGAACTGAATGAGCTATGTAATCTTCAACTGACAATGACTGTATATATTATATGAGAAATATGTTTGCAACTGAAATATGTCAACATGGTTTGTTTTCATAAGTGCGGTGGCAGCTGGTGACTTCAAATCAAAGGGGGGGGGGCTACAGGAGACAGCTGAATGGGTGGAGACAAAGAGAAGGGATGTGGCCAACTAGAAAGGGGTGGAGCTACGCTAAAACTACAAAAACTCCCTGGTTGCCAAACTGGCATTATGAGAGTCCAATCAAGACAAAATGAAGTGTAGAAAAAAATATGTCAATGCATTGGCTACATGACAGCTTACTTAATATCTAGATGGAAACAAAACAGTTGTAAGGCATGAAAAAATAAATTACTTTTTAAATACATTACTGGAATGGCAGTCAAAATCAAGTATAACAAAACAAGCAGCACTCAACTCAAACCACTTGTCCTTGCACTGCAGTTCTCATAATTTATATTCAGCTTTATAAAAGTACCAAGTAACATGCTGAAAGTAGCAATCTCTGATAGCCCCACTTGTAAAAATGTTTCTTATCCAAAAAAGACCTGCAGCCAAACAACTATCTACTTGTTTCATGGGGAAAACATTACCAAAATAAAAAAAAATGAACAGCAAACAAGAAACAAGCTCAAGATAAACTGCTTAAAGGATTACTGCACAGGGTATGGACCACACATGATAGATTGGCAATCTGTTTATTTTACAGGTAAAGCCTGCAAAGATGACTGCAAGTCTCCAACAAATGTAATGAGGTTCTGAAAACACTGTAATCCTGTCCTTTATTACAAATACTGTCATATGCATTTCAATACCTAAGGCTTATATGCTATCTAATTATGTAAATATTCTCTGCATGGCAACAACAAAAAGGCTTTCAATGTTGGTAATTCTTTAACAGTATGCTTATTAAAGCTTACTTGCATCTTACAATCTCAGACAAGCTTACCTGATTGGTCATTAAAGCATTGCTACTTAAACACAAACCAACAGGTACTGCAACAACATGCATTTTCTGAATAAGTAGTAGTATAAAATTATGACAGAAAACCAGAACATTCTGCAAAATCATGGACAGATGAAAAGCCACTGTAGCACCTGTGCATACCCTGAATGGGTGGGTGGGGGGTACTCTGCACACTTACACTACATAACTGCTCCTTGCCTTGCTTGGACACATCCCGAGTCACTATATGGGGGAGTGGGGTATGTCACAATTTGAAATGTCTCGGGCTGACGGTGATGGCCCTGACACATTTGTCATACCTCTCAACCTTAGAGCAAGAAATCTGTACAAAGCCATAAATAGATGTGGGACAAAAGCCCTATAAGGACAATTTTAAATACTGCTCTTATAAACTTAGATAATAAAATTGTAGGTCTTGCATTAGTATGAATTTTCTGAAGGGTATGAAATCTGAAACTCAAATGTTTGTCATTATTTTCTAACTTCAATCTTTAATGATTTGCCACTAACTTGCCAGAAAACCCACAATTTTATGAAAAATAGACCAAAAATGTGATGCAAAAATATAAAATAGCCACACAATACAGCTGGGAACCTGTCAAAGAAGGGACACTTTTAATATTAATACTGTTAGCTTGAGCAGCTGACAAAATAAGAACCTACACGCATTTCTCAAATTAAAAGCAATCTATAACTGATCATTACAGTTACTAATTAATTGTAAACCCGCCACAATTTCTTCCAAATTTGCCATTTTGCAGAGGGATTATTAGGGGGAGAGCAACACCTAGAGCCAAAATCGGGGACAGTTGAGAGGTTTGGATATACACAATTCTATAAAGCGATTTATTTGCAAGTACCTCTCAACCTCTTAATGCAGGAAATCTGGACAAGGCCAAATATATTGAGGGAACATACAAACAGTACTAAAATTGCTCTTGTATAAACTTAAACAGTTGACAGAATAACAGGTCTTGCTTTAGCATGTTTTTTTCTGAAGGGTATGAAGTCTGAAACTCAATGTCTGTCATCATTTAGTGACTTATTCCTAAATGACTTGCCAGAAAAGCATAAATTGTATGAGGAGCAAACCAAAAATAAGAAGCAAAAATCTTATTCATTTTGTAAAAATCTGGACAGTTGAGAGGTATAGTTCAGCCGGGGCTGTCAGAGTTTGGTCGAATGGGGCCTCCCCCCTTCAGCCATTACACTGTCCCATTACTTGGCAATTTCGACCCATTTACCATAAACACTGTAATGTGCATACCGCTTTACTTCTATGATGATTTGGATTTCATTTAAAAGTTTTAATTTACATTTTACAGCACACACACTAATAGACATCTGCTAAACAAAGCAATGCAGTCTCACAATGAAAATAGACTTAGCATTAAAACTTCTCTGCCCTTAAAACTCACATTCATTGAAACAGCATTGAAACCTGCATTCAAAGAAAATACACCTGGCCAGGGGCAGATAAAGATTAACTTTGGGCTGTTTTCAAATGATAGGCCCCTTGCACAGGAAACATACATGTGTTCTTTGATACGCCTTCCTGACAGCATTAAATTATATTCCTTGTATAATACAGTACACTTGTTAGAGCGTGTTTTACATTTGTTTTGAATATTTTTCCAGTAAACAATGAAACAAAATGCATGCACCAATAATGACAAAACAATTCAGAACATTTCCATTATAAAAGTCTATTCAAACTTCTACAATCCACCAGTATCAGTAAATATGCACAATCTCTGCAGAACTAAAAGTCATCTAAACAATTCCACATTAAAGAGATATGTAACTAATGAAGAGGTTGATGCTAACAAACAGCTTTACATTTCATTGTTTCATAAGCTAGTAACACTGCAATAGGGAATGAATGGCAAACTAGTTACTAGGTATATCGGCCAAAGAGGGCATTCTCAGGATTGCAGCATCCACCCCCTTTAAACGTACAACACAGTACAGTATCAGCAATGTATCTACATACTGTAGGAGTAGAACTCACAGCCTTCTGCGTCAAAAGCAAATACACTACCTGTTGTGCTATTAACAACGCAAGCAGACTCAGCATAAGCAGCACTTAATTTCTCTTCCCCTGAAGCTCTCAGCTCCTTGCAAAATCCACTTGACACTTAACTGAATCTGCCAACTTTGCAGTACAAGAAATCTGGAAAAAGTCAAAGCCCAACAAGCAGGAACACATTTTAAACATTGCTTGTATAATCTTGGAAAGTTGCTAGAATAAAATGCTGCGTTACCACCATGCATTTCACTGCCAAGTCTTGAACCCAGTACCCTGCTACCTGGACCCAAGGTACAGGGTTTGAGCCCGAGTAATCCTCTAACCATTACTGTTGCCCGGGTGTCTGTAGCCACCAGTGTATGTATCTGGGGCATTTTACTTACACACACACACACACACACACACACACACACACACACACACACAAACTTAATGGGCTATCTCCATTGAAGAAATAAAATAACTCTCCCCAGCCATCTCCGTTGAAGAAATAAGCCTCCCAACTCCATCCCCTGCTTCGTAAACCCCACGATGATAAAGTTACATTCCCGCAAGAGCAGGCTGTATATCCAGCCTGCAGATGTTGCAGTCCAGTCCCCTTCCAGTCTCTGCGGTTGCTGTAACCGCATGGACATTTGGGCATTTCTGTAGTCTGCTGCCTTCTACCTAATCCGGACTGCTCTTAAACCAGTCTGGATTCTGCACGCAAGCATGTGTAGTTCTGGGAATGCACGCACGCATGGGCAGAGTCCGTTCCGGGAGTTTTCTATTTTCTTTTTTCCGTTTCTTTTTCAGCTGGGGGGGCTGCAGTCCTGCAGTTCAATAGCATGAGCCGCCCCTGTATATAAGTGTATGACTGCCTATGTCACAAGTGATAATTCAATAAAGATGTTTCTCGTCTTAAAAAAAAAAAAAAAAAAACTAGGCAAAGACCCCATTGCCCACACCAACTGATTTACAAAGAGGAAACTAGGAGACAGGTGTCCTGATATGAGAATATTTTTGCTTCATACAGACAGAAGAGTGCCACAACCACAGACATGCACTTGGTAAGTACCCTAGGGGGCCAAGATGAGACAAAATACCAAAGTCCAGAAATGATAACGTCTACTCCACCTCAGAAGGGCAGAAAACTCTTTAGGTTCCTTCATGATTTTTTTGCAGTGGACGCAGGTTTTCTGGAAGTCACAAAGTGCATAGCTAGTCTCAACTCTGCTAGAGAAGGAAGAACTGATTGCAAAAGCATCATTCCCTGGGAGAGTACAAGACACTGTCTGCTTTATTAGAAAATGGGGCTACCATATTAGAGTTCTCACATGCAACTTTGACAGCAACCTTAAAAATTAACAGCCAGAAGGGGTGGGGACCAACTCCGGAAAAGTGCTGGGTGTACTCGAAAAGTTTTCTGCAGCATCTTCTGTGGAAAGGACACAGAGTCAGACATTCAGCTCCCCCTACAGGTTCATTCCTAATTTAAGGAAGTTGGGAGTGGGGTGGGGGCATGGGAATTAGCATCCTACTCACTGTCCAACTCATACAGACAGACCTCTATAAAAGAGTTCACAAACTCCCTCTTGCACAGCGCCTTTCCATGAGCCTTTGGAGGAGTTAACTGAAAAGAGGAAGACTTCCCGTTGAGAATGTAGTAGTCTGAGGGAGCTTCTGAAGTGCATCAGTCTTTCTTTGTCTGTCTTAAATGACAAATCACAGAGTGTGAGACACTGTGGCAGCAGACTGGCATCAATGTAGGGAGGTGCCGCAGCAAGGAAGACTGCTGTCTCAGAAATGAGATCTACATCAACACCTGTATAGGTCCTGCAGTGACTCGCCAGATTTACCATCATCAGCACAAAATATGCTTTATGCATCAATGCCTGAAACATGGACAGAATCCAATGCTGAAACCTCAGGAGCCACTATCGGGGCAAGAGTGATGACAGTTATAACTTTGAGACAGTCTTCAGAGCTGGCAATGTCATTACCCATTGATGAGGGTAAGGCAGTTCACACAGCCTACCTTGACCTTGCAAAAGCTTTCGACACAATACCCCACTCGGGTATCATAAAAAAGCTCACCAGCTTAAATGTAAACCCATATGTCACAAGATGGGTTGCAAACTGGCTCAAGGACAGAACCCACAGGGTTAGAGTTGCTGGTGCCATGTCAGACTCCAAGCCGGTCACAAGCGGTGTCCCACAGGGCTCAGTCCTGGGCCCCCTCTTGTTCGGCATCTACTTTTCAGAAGTGCAGGCAAACATAGGAGGATTGTGGCTGACAAAGTTTGCAGATGACTGCAAACTGGGCGCCATAGTTGAAAATCCATCAGACACAGATATCCTTCAGAGAGGTCTCATAGAAACGGATAACTGGTGCCAGAGCCATGGCCTTAAGCTAAACGCCAAAAAATGTATAGTCATACCCTTTGGTAAAAACAAGGTAACCCCAAGTTACCACATAGGTGGCAATCCATTAAGCACAGAAGAGGTTATCAGGGACCTGGGGACCCAAGTTGACAGTAACCTTTCTTTTGACACTCACATTGTCAAAGTGGTTAGGAGGACCTTCTTACATTGCCCACCTGATTATGAAGGGATTCACATCCAGATCAAGGGAGGTCATTGTTCCCCTGTACTCTTCACTTATCAGACCAGTGATTGAGTACAATGCCCCATTCAGAATGTATCTTACCCGACACCTGCAGCAATTGGAAAGACCCCAAAAGTTCCTCACCAAAAGGATAAAGGGGCTCAAAAATATGCCATATGCTGCCCGACTGAAGAAACTCCAGCTCTATTCAGTCGCATACCGTCTGCTCAGAGGTGACCTGTGCCTGACATACAAGGCCATGTCCAACCCGGAATTAATGGACATGCTCCACCTCAAAAAATCCAAATCCACCAGAGCCACAAGAGCAAGAGACTTAAACCTCAACACGGATATAAATAGGACGTGCTGGAGGGACAGATTCATCACCCAGAGACTCCCTATGCTGTGGAACAGAATCCCGGTCCATGTGAGACAGAGCACCTCGCTGGCTCTGTTCAAGAGGAATCTTGACCAGTGGATGGGAGATCGTAGGTTTACCCGGGGATCATCTCTGTATCACTGCTGGACAGAGGCACGGCAAACTAATGGGTATAGTATTCTTCAACCTAAGGGGTGGTGAAAGCCACACAACTCTGGCTAGGCTTATAAATGCCATAGGGCAGATAGCCTAGTATGAACCTATGAACCTATGAAACTGTCAATGCCCAAGATGACACCACTGTCTTTGCAGTCAACACACGCTGGGCCATCAACATAAAAAACATGTCAACGAAAGCCTGTCTGTGCCAAAAATATGGGGACCAACAAGGAAAACTCTGGCATCCTAGCCTGGGAAGTGTAGCTAGCAAATGATTCGGCAGACTTCTCCATGACTTTTGGAATAAAAGAAGACAGACTTTTCTATTACTTTAATGAAAATCTTCTTAACAGCTAGCTAACACGATTTGTGATGCTTTCTCATGTACATAAAAAAATACACTATGTTACTCTTCTTTTTGAAGGATTCAAGTATAGACTCTGTGAGCTGCAAGGCCAAGAAAGCAGTTTTTCTCAAGGCCAAGGATACTCAGGATTTGACATAAGCTTTAGGATAAGGAGTCCGTGTTGAAAAAGATTTCTTGCAAATTTCACACTAGCAGAGATATGATCCTCACCAAACTAACTATGCACTTATTTTGCCTGTCTTTGGGAAGAATTTACTCTCCATAAGAATACCAATGGAATCTTTACAACTTAATGAAACAAAGGGTTGCTACCCAAATACAGTATTAAAGTATACATACATACATATATATATATATATATATATATATATATATATATATATATATATATGTATATACATGTATACATATATATATGTATACATATATATATATGTATATATATATATATATATATATATATACATATATATATATATCAGAAAAAATCAACAAAGAACTACCTGAGCTTTAAAAATAGTGGATAAAGAGTATAAACAGCTACTAACTGGAAAAAGCTACAACAGTAGAGAACTGCCCCCCATACATTTTTTAAATGGAAGATCAAAAGCTAAAAGTGGCCTACTAAGGTAATAGTACACCAGTCAGTAAAAGTTGGTAAGGTGGGCCTCTACCCAAATTTATAAACATATGTTCTGACAGGAAATTTTCTGTAACTTCCTGAACTACTTAGCAAAAACAGTAGAGAATATATATCAGTCACTCACAACCCTTTCAAATTACATATTTTTTAGAAAAAGCAGCCTGGAGCCATCTGACATTTCCTGCGAACTTTACACAGCAACAAAGATATGGACAGGGAGAGCAGAGTGGTGCATTATTGGATGGGGAGGTACTCAACGACCTTAGAAAGTTTGTTTTGCTGAGCACGCCTAATGTTTGTGGTCTTAGTCCTACATGTTACAAATAATGTTATCACTCTTAATTCGAAATGCTGTGACAGAGCAGGAGTGTTACTGATGATCAGGGCAGTGGGACCTAAATCACACTTTACAAGCACTTCTTCATTGGTGTTACGTTTACTGTTACGGCTTTTCCCACCAATGCTGACTTTTCCCCTCAGTATTTATTTATTTAAATAAATACATCTGTTTACTGGAATAGTGCATTGATCAGTACTGACTAACTTCAGGCTCAACCCGGGGGAAATACAAAACATTTCACAAACAAAAAATACATAAATGTAAGCAATAACACTAATTACATAAAAATAACATTCTAGTGAACAAGCACAGGGTAATGTACAATCAAGAACAGTGTAATGTAAGTTAGTTTCTAAAGTGGGTCAATCTTCAGTGAATCTTGAGAGGAGAAGAGACTTGGAAAGGAGACAGGTTAGGTGGTATGTCCTACACTGAAGAAGGAGCATTTGGCTTGGTCGAAGAAGCACATTTTGAGTTGTATTCTGAATATGGAATAACTGTTGCTTTTCTTAAGGTTGATGGGGTGAGCTTGCTGAAGAGTAAGTGGCTGAAAGGAGAAAGTATGTGCAGTACTGTGGAGTTTGGTTCTAGGGATAATGAGAGTTGCTGTGGCTTGTGTCTAGTGCTTCAAGTTGTATGAGTATTTTTTGTGAAGTCTAACTGCAGGGGGAGTAAATGTATGGAATTGGAGTAGCCTGTAGAGTTGGGATCCTAAATGTAGGATACATCTTTGTTTTATAGGTAACCATTTGGCTTTTTCTATGGGACAGGAGTTTGTAATAAACTGGCAGATGCTGTTAGTGATAGTCTGGAGTGTGGCAATGTTTTTCTTGGAGGGAGAAGCAACAATAGGAAGACCATATTTAAGGAAAGGAGAACTCCTTTGCCAATGGCTGCTCTGGTTGGTTGAGATAGAAAAGGGGAGGTCATTTTGGGCCAGAAGAGGTGAGAGTTTATTTTGGCTCTCACTTTGTCTATATGGAAATGGAATTTTAGCAACTGATCAAGCCATAATCCTAGCTACTTGAAGGTGGAGGCTGTCTCTATCAAATGGTTGTGTACGTCAAAGATAGAGTCTGGTGTTTGATGAAATTTCTGTGGCGTTCCAAAAAGCATAGTTTTGTTCATGGTGGAGTTGAGAAGTAGCTTATGTTTATGAGCCATCAGTGGAGCTCATTAAGTCCGAATGGAATTGGCACTGAATGCTGGTGTCAGAGTGACCTGATTGGTAAATGACAATGAATGTCAAAACCTCAAGCAAAGCCCACATAGAGGAAAATGCAGACTTTCACCAAAACTGCCCTGCCACAAGGTCATACTGTTTAAATTTTCAAACACTGTTTTCAAGCTCTGCCTGGTAGAGATTAAACCCCTGAAAATTCCACAAGCTTTAACGCTGTGAGACTGGGTTATGTGCCAGTGGTTACAGTCACTTCCATACATGTGACCATTTTTCTACATTTGTAATACTGGAATGAATCTCTTACAATTATTTTGCTGTATTTAACACAAGAAAAAGGTTGCAAAATAAACATCGCTTGTCCAGGTCTACTCATTTTTTTAAAGAAAAGAAAAAGTAGAACATTTTGATAACAGTGTAACATGCCAGACTTAAGGAAAGATCTAGATTTGCTATAGTTTAGGTATGATCAAGTGGCAACAGATCTGGAAGAGTAACAAATATAAGCAGAAGAACACAGAGATGCCCATGAGGATCTTAAATGCTACTGACCAAATGATGAGTTCTTCAGAATGTGGAATTTTTCATTCACAATAATGTGCAGGCAATGCCCCGGGTTAAGGACAAGATCCGATTTTTAGTCTGTCCTTAAGTCAAATTTGTATGCAAGTTGAAACAAGTACATATAGTTCTTATTAAATATCACTTAGTCAAATGTTTGCCTCAGTCTAGCATTTATTTTACTTTTCTTTGCATATAACACACTTTAGAAACACTTTCAAATAAAAAAAATCTTAAACATAATACCATATACTGTAGTAGTAACAATAACAATACTGTAAGAACAGTATAATAACAGTACAGTAACTATGTTCATACACTACAGTACAGTAGAACGTTACCTACAACAAAAAACGTTAAACTTACCTCTTTTTAAGCTTCACTTCACATTTCTGTACTACAGGCATCACCCACGAATGTCCTCCACTCTTTCCTGAGCTTTCAGACCTCTACCATACCTCCTACAGTCAACCTAGACCCTAGTGAACTGTAATATCATTTGCCCATTCTACTGTACAGTACAGTAACTGCTTCAATACTGTACTGTACAAGACAGCAGTCTTGACCAATCAGATCACCAACACAGTGATCTCTTAACCAATCGGACCTCTTGTTCTCCGTGAAGGTGGAAGTAAATGGTCTAACAAGATGTGCGAGCAGCTTTACAAATGGGGAAAAGGAAAGTACAACATAATTCTTCATTTTCAAGGTAAGATTTGGGCAACTTTAAGGATTTTTATTTACTTTCATGTTATTTCCGACATTGTGGTAGTCCATTCTAATCTATGGGTTGTCCTTAAGTCAGATGTCTGTAACCCGGGGACTGCCTGTACCAAAACTGGAGCCGAGATACTTAAGACACAGAAGTAAGCCAGTGACCCAAATAAACAAATCCAACAAATAAGAAAGATACTGGACAAGGGATGGCGGTAGCATCATAAAGCTACTTTTTAGTTAGGGGGATAATGACAGTACAGAAGCAAGACTGTTTCTCTCCACCAGTGACTACACTTATGACCTTCCCCTGAGGCACAGACACAATTTGTGGCGATGTGCTTTGCAGCTCATTACAGCACATCATGTCTGCATCTTGAAAGGAGAAAGCAGGAATGAACAATGAATCTGGGAAAATTATAAAAGCATCCATCATCTCAGCATTCTATGATGCCAACTAATACCATAACCTCCAAGTGTTGTTTCTGTGCACGTATAACTAACTGTATGTATGTATGCATGCTACTTTTATTAACCAAGGTAGTACACTGATGCATGTGGACTTATTTAATTTTATCATTGCTAGAATCTCCTTGCGTTCTGACAGAGTGCTTCTCAAACAAGCTCGAAATATAGATCTGATAAGTATATTTTCTGGCACTTTAACTGTTCAGTGTTCTGCACTGTCATTTTTGCTTGCCTGAATTATTTATATATTTGCTGGCCGAATTTTGTTTTCTGATCTGTGCTGAAACGTTTCTCCCACAGTATTGCTGTTGTGTTCTTAAAGCTAGTTGCTTTTAAAGTTGCCCACCCCTACTGTATAAATTTGATCTGGGACACTACTCCCAGTCCTATCTCTTTAGCTCATTCTGCCTAATACAGAGATCATTTGGGAAGGCCAAACCCCTTAGTTCCTTAACTTTGAATTATCTTGTGTTCTTGCACTCTCCTTGCTCTCTCCCTTTCCACTTTATAAAATACATTTTATCCAGCTGCGTATATTTTTCTAATTTGTGTTTCTTCCTACTACTCTGTTACTTCATCTTGCTTTGTTTTTTCCTGCTACTTGCTGCCTGTTCTCTAAAGTGTTCAACTACATATTTTCTATTGCATTTCTTACTGCTTGTTTACAGCCTGTCTAAATTGTTTGTTATTCTAAGCTCTTAGTTTTGGTTTCAGCATGTGGGCTTTAGGCCAACCCTTTAGCTCTCCCTGGCCTTTCTCCCTCAGATTCTGACAAATATGGATGGACAATTTCCTATAGTTTCTCCTGCCAGTCTGGTTGATATGGGCATCCTGAGACAGTGTAGCAACTGCTTCATGTACATAGACAACCATCTACTACTACCACCTAGGAACAGAATTTGTGAGAGATGCAATTACATTAGAAACCTAGAGTCCAAGCTCTCTCCCCCTTAAGCCAGTACATTTGACACCAAAAAGGTTGTCAACACAATCACTACACCTCAAACACCACCCACATCTACACAACACACACCTACATATGCGGAGGTCCTCCACATAAACACCCAAACAAAGGAGACCTCAGAGGCAAAAAAAAAAAAAAAAACACACGAGATCCCCACAGCCCTCCACACCACATACCATGCATAGTCCACACACCTGTGCCTGACAGCCACTAACGTTTCACCATAAACCCAACATATTAGTCACAGAAGACTCCACTGTGAGACACAAAGATGTGCCTCTCACCAGGCTGGATAAGGAGAAAGTCACGGTTAGTTGTCTGTCTTGTGCCAGAATCTGCCATATCATATACGCACTCAAGTCTCTCAACAACAGGTAATGTTATGACTCTGTCATAGTCCATGTTGGTGTGAATGACTTGACACATACCTCTCTGGACTATATGAAGAGAGACAGGAGTGAGCTCGCTGATTATGTTCCCAGGCAGGCATGTTCCTAGCCTTAAGCAGCATTCTGCCATCACCCAGAATTATGCCTCAATACAAACAGAAAATGATTGACTTTAACAATTGGCTCAGTTTCTGGTGTCATTCCAGGGGGGATCAAGTACCTGGCAGCCTGGGAAGATTTGATTGACAGACCACAATGCTTTGCCAAAGATGGCTTGCATCTGTCTCACCTGGGCATCAGGCTTCTGGCAAAGGCTCTTGCCTCCCCTATAGTGCCTTTTTTTAGGAAAATGAATGAGGTTAAAATTACCAACATAAAAATTTCAACCAAACCCAAATTAAAGGTCATGCTGCTAAATAGGAGTCTAAACATGAAACTGCACTCACTGCAGGCATTCCTAACCCTGGAGAATGCTGACATCTGTGCAGTCACAGATACCTAGTTCAAAGCTGCGGACAGCACCCCAGCCTTACCTGGTTACTCATCCTATCATACAGTCAGACCCCAAACTGTGGGCAGTAATGCCAAAGGAGGTGGAGTTTCAATACAGATTAAAGACACACACCTCTCTAGGCTGGTCAAACAGTATGAAGCACAGGAGACACTCCAGGTGCAGTTAACCATTGATACGATCCCTATTCAAATCATAGCTAACTACCGGCCCCCAAATCTGACTCAAGATGCCCAATCCGCCTATTTGGACCTGTTAGAATCTATCAAGATTCAACCCTTTACCCTGATCCTGGGTGACTAACATCCCAAACACATATTGGAAGAACTACTCATTCCAGAACACAAATGCCCAGAGATTCATTGATTTTTGCCAATGCAAATGCCTTGGAACAGCTAGTCGATACTCCCACAAGAGGTAATAATACTTTGGACTTGGTATTAACCAACATGAGTAACCACTGCAGCATCCCTATAATATCATCCTCCCTGGTAAGATCCGACCATAAAGCAGTCACTTTCGAAGTCACCATCTCTCCCAACCTCCCCATCTAGTTGGGATCAGACATAAAAACTTCTACAAAGTTGACTCCAGGCTCCTGTGGGATGGTATAAATAGCTTTACAGCCTTCTCCCCCACTGTAGGAACTGGCACCAATATCCAAAACTACACCAAAGTACTATATGAACATTTATATAGATGCATGAAATCAGGAATACCTGACGGGACTAAATCATCCTCCGCAAGGAAGAGTAAATCTGTCTGGTGGACATATGCAATAAATAAACTCTATTAAAAAAAGGAAAACATTGCTGTCTAAGACCAAGGAGCAGCAGGTGCCCAACTGGACGCAATGTCTCCTTAGCCTGAACAAACAAATAAGAGTACAAGTGAAATCCTCCAAAGCAATCTTCGAGTCCAAATTGGCCACATCTACTAGAGACAATCAGAAGGCCTTCTTCACATATGTCTGAAACCTCAAAGGAAGCACCCAGATCTGTTCAGAACTGGTGGTCAAGGACACCACGTATACAAATGCTGTAGATACAGCAAACCTGCTGGCTGACAGATTCAGTGAAACCTTTAACCCTCTGTAACCCATCAGTAAATCAGGACATCACCAGTACCTGCCCCCTTCCCCTTATAGCTAGGGAACAGGTCATCACTGCTTGCTCAAAGGCAAAAAATACAGCCTCCATGGGACCTGATAACATCCTAGGCTGCATCCTACATGAACGCAGGCAGGAACTTGCAGCACCATTAGGCACCCTATTCAGTCAAAGCTCGAGTACTGGCTTCATCCCAGCTGAGTGGAGGACAGCCACCGTCATCCTTTTACACAAAGGTGGAGCGTCCACCGATCTGGGAATTTAGAGACCCATCAGCCTAACTAGCCTGATCTGTAAGGCCATGGAATGGATTATCATGGCCCTCATTAACAAGGAGAGTGGCAACCTCCAATCATTTGATCCCACACAGTTTTGCTTCGTCAAGGGTAGGTCATGTCTGCTAAATTTGGTCGACTTCTTTGAGACAGTCACCAAAGCCATGGATGAGGGGAAGATGGGGCACACCGCCTACCTAGACCTGGCCAAAGCCTTTGACACTATTCCCCACTTGGGCATAATACATAAACTCTCTCAACTAGGCATCAATCCATATGTTTCCAGATGGGTAGCAAACTGGCTCACTGACAGAACCCACCTAGTCAAAACAGGGGAAGCCACCTCAAGCAGTAGACCCGTAAAAAGTGGCATACCCCAGGGTTCGGTTTTGGGGCCTCTGTTATTTGGGATATACTTTTCTGAGGTACAGGCCAAAAACAGTGGGTTATGGCTGACCAAGTTTGCGGAAGAATGCAAGCTGGGTGCTCTCATCAATTCCCCTAGTGATGTGGACATCCTCCAAGAGGGTCTCACTCAAACAAAGGACTGGTGCCAGAAACATGGCCTCAAGCTGAATACTAAAAATGCATCATCACCCCCTATGAGGAGAATGACGTCCTCACAAATTAACACATTAAAAGCAACACCCTAAGTATGCAATCATTTGTCAGGAATTTGGGCACCCAGGTTGATAGTAATCTGACTTTTGACCACCATTTTGCTTCCATTGTATGGAAAACCTTCTACATAGCCCATCTCATAAGTAAGGTTATCTCATCCAGGGACAAGGAGGTCATAACATCCCTGTATTCTTCCCGTATAAGGCCCATTATTGAGTACAATGCCCCTTTTGGCATGTACCTCACAAAGCACATGCAGCTGGAGAGACCACAGAGGTTTCTCACCAGGAGAATACAGGGCCTCAAACATCTACCATACAGCGATAGGCTAAAAGCCCTATACCTCTACTCAGTTTCATACAGACTCCTCAGAGGTGACCTCTGTCTGGCAAACAAGGTGATCACAGACCCCACCTTGATGGGACTGCTGCATACCCGCAAGACAAGCTCCACTTGAGTAACCGGCACACACGGCCTCAACATGGAATGTGACATCAACAAGACTTGTTGGCGGGACGGATTTGTGTCACAGAGACTCCCCCATCTATGGAATAGACTCCCTCTTTACATCAATCAGAGTACCTCTTTACCCCTTTTTAGGTGCAACCTGAATAACTGGATGGGAACACAAAATATACCCCTGGGATTCCACCCGTTTCCCTGCTGGACAGGGGCATCAGGCGCTGATTTGTCTTGGCTAGGCTTATAAGGACCTCAGAGCCAATAGCCTAGTAACCTCCTATGATCCTATGATTCAACCCAGGACAGTGTACAATTATATAAAGTACAAATTCAAATATTCACAAGGTGTGCAACTATACTCCAAATAGCAGACACATTTTATTTAAGAAAATTGAGTAAGCATTAAATTTACATCAAAGATTTACATGGAATTAGAACTTGTATCATTTCTCTGTACTGGGATAAAAAATGCATATTTTGTAGCAGATTACCTAAAACAGAAAGATTAATGCTTGGATAAGACAAGAGATGAAATGTTACAGGAAAGTTATGAAGAGAATGAGTCTCGGACGGATGTTTTAAGGAGACAGGCATTGACAGAAGTGTTACAGCTGGAAAAAATGAAGTTTAGATACAGTAAATTCTCAGTTAACCAGAACTCAAGTAACCAGCAAAAAATATCAAAGAAATACAGTACAATTTTCATGTGTTGCACTTCTGTTTTCCCCCACAGAAACAAACATACCTTTCATTTTATGCGTTTTAGAGTTTTAAAAAGGAACAGAGGAATAAATTCCCTCTCTTCCCAACCTGAGAACAAGTCAAACCAAACAGTATTAGTTGGGCTATTTTTAACAGTAACTCTAAAGCAATGGGAAACTAGTTATCTGGCATCTACCAATCCCCATGGGTGCCAGTTAACTGAGTGTTTACTGTATTCACTTTGCTGTAAGTAAAGCAGCTGACATTAGAAAGTTCATGTAGGTGAGTTTTACGTTGCGGTTTCTAATTCTGATTGGGATTAACTCTGAGATTTTGGGCCAATAACAGAAAAAGAGTGGCATGCACACTAAAAGTTTTCTTTTTGGGATAAGAGAGTTAAGAGTGCAAGCAGAAGTTATTCATTCTTTCCCTTACTAGAAGTCTTCCAACAAAGTAAAGAAATGAGCTTTGTTAAGCAGGTTAACAAGATGGGAGCCTAGGAGTGCAGATCGTTACTGTACCTGAAGACAATGCTTTATTCAGGAAAGATAAACTATGTTCAGATCTGGAGGCTGGACCACAAAAAGTACAGTTTTGTACCTACCATAAATGTAGATGTTCGAGGATCCACATTGCTGCAGTCCTTACTATTGGGTAGTCCGCTGTCCAGTAATACCAGAGCAGGGTACTTCTTTTCTTGCCCCAGATGTCAGAAGACCCTAAAAAGACAAGGCCCAAAATACCTGCACCAAAAATATGTACAATATATACAAAAATATATACAAAAATATCAACATATAACCTCACCTACACAACCACCCCTAAACACAGAGGGAAGGAGGGGACTGCAGCAATGTGGATCCTCGAACATCTACATTTATGGTAGGTACAAAACTGTACTATGTTCTTAGTTCCACATTGCTGCAGTCCTGGGTAGAATCCCAAAGCAGAGGTAAGGGAGGCTGGCAAATCATAAAGAAGTAGGAGCTGACAACATGCCTTGCAAAACAGCTGTGGCAAAACCAGCCCTAGACTTAGAGTAGATAGGAAGGTGATAATGCTTAGAGAAAGTATGCACTGAACTCCAAGTAGCTACCTCCAAAATATCCTTAGTTGCCACCCCTTAGAAATGCTGTTGAAGTGGCAGTAGCCCTAGTGGAATGAGGCCTAATCCCAGCTGGAATCTCCTTGCCATGATGGGAATAACAAAATGCAATGCAAAACCCAATCCACCTAGAAATAGTTTGTTTTGACACAGGCTTGCCCTGCGAACTCAAAGCAAAAGAAACAAACAACTGCTGAGACTGCCTAAAATCCTTAGTCCTGCTTAAATAATAACGCAATTGCCTGTGTACATCTAAAGTGTGCAAAATCTTTTCCCCTTTATTTTGGGGGTCTGCATAAAAAGTAGGCAAATGAATAGTTTGGTTTAAAGCCACACTAGAAACCACCTTAGGCATAAATGAAGGATTAGTTCGTAATGATACCCTATCCTTATGGAAAATCAAAAGGGCTCTACTGCCATAAGGGCCTGCAACTCAGATACCCTTCTTGCAGAAGTAATAGCCAACAGAAAAGCAGTCTTCCATGACAAGTATTTCAATAGAGTAAGTTTTCCAACACAAAATTGAGATCCCAAGCAGGAGTAGATATTCTTGCCCTCTAAGAAACTGCTTGAACAAAGGAAAAACAATGGTGGGTCACAATCATAGTGAGCTGAAATTGCTGCAGCATGAATCTTAATGGAAGAGAAGGACAAACCTTTGTCCAATAACTCAGTAAGATATTGAAGAGCCACACTCAAATTAGGCTCAGAAATCTCCAAATTCTTTGCTGTACTCCAAAATAAAAATCTCTTCCATTTTTACACTTTCCTTGTACTAAGTCTTCTAGCTTCCATAATCACATTTAAAACTTGTTGAGGAAGTTGAGACCTGCTGTGTTTCAACACAGAATATGCCAGGCTGTTAGATGAAGAGAGTGAAGCTTGACATTGAGCAGATGACCGTCCTTCTGAGATAACAGATGAGGAATCAAAGGTAAAGGCCATGGAGGCTTCCTTACCAGACTCCTTAGTAGTGGGTACCAGTGTTGAATCTGGAGCTATCAAAATCATCCTTGGCTTGTCTTGTCTGACTTTTAATAGCACCTTTGGAAGAAGAGGCAGAGGTGGAAAGGCATACACATGAAGGTTTTTCCAACTGAAAGACAGAGCATCCACTTTCCAAGCTGTGTGATGAAACCCCTTTGTGCAAAACTTTGGCAGCTGGTGGTTTAGTGGAGAAGCGAACAGATCTATGTCTGGAGTTCCCCATGACACTGTCAATTTCTGAAATACATGAAGATTCAGTTTCACTCGTGGGGATCCATGATTTGTCTGCTTAACACATCTGCTAAGGAGTTCTGTGCTCCTGGCAGAAACCTTGCCTGAAGAGTTAGTTGCACAGTCTCCCATAAAATCATTGCTTGCCTGCATAGAGGATAAGAATGTGTTGCTTGTTGATGTACCACATGACAGTTGTGTTGTCTGTTAGAATCAACACCTGCCCTGGAAGAAGTAACTCCTTGAAAGCCATTAATGCAAACTGGACTGCTAACATCTCCTTCATGTTGATATGTAGATGCTGTAGTCTGGCAGGCCACTTGGCTTGTATCCACTTTCCATTTAGATGAGCTCCCAAGCAATGTCCGAGGCATCTGTCGTTAAAATCTTTGTTTAGGTGACATTCCTGAGCCCACCACAAAAATTCCTTTTGAAGGCAAGGTATTATTTGAATGACAGTGTCCAAATCCTGGCAGTGCTGTGTCCATACATTTTGAGATACCATTGTAGCTTCCTCATATGCAGTTTGGCATTGGGAAGCACCAGAATACAAGATGCCATGAACCCTAATGCTTGAAGGACTGTCCTTGCAGTCAGCACGGACTGATGAGATAGTTGATGGAAGTAAAGTGATAGACTCTTTTGTTTGTCTGCTGTATTCAGTCTCACACCCAGAAAGCACATGTCTTGAGAGGGTACTAGACTGGACTTTATTTCATTCACAGAATACCCTAGGCATCTTAGCACTGCTATAACATATTCCAGATGCTGTAGAAGGTCTTCCTTTTCTTGAGCCAGAATCAGGCAGTCGTCCAAGTAAGGATAGATTTGAATTCCTTGTAGCCTGAAGTAAGCTATCACTGGAGCCAGAACCTTTGTGAATACTCTGGGCAGTAGATAAGCCAAAGGGCAATGCAGAGAACTGATAATGAGAATTTCCAGCTCGAACCGCAGATACTTCCTGCAACTTAGCCTTATAGGCACATGAAGGTAAGCTTCCTTGAGATCTAAAGTTACCATCCAGTGATCTTTGCCCAGCAGAGGTAAAAGCTGTTGTAACGTCAACATCTTGAACTTGGGAATGTCCAGATAAGTGTTGAGGAGAGATAAATCCAAAATTGGTCTCCACGTGTTCCCCTTCTTTGGTACTAGGAATAGCGAGAATAAAATCCTAGGCCCCTTTCTGATACAGGGACTGGCTGAATGGCCCCATCTGGAGTAACTGAGAAATTTGCTTGTGAGCCTCTTTTCTTTGTGGAGGAGGAACGTCTGGCATGCCTTTGAAAGGGGCAATGTATGGAAATAAAACCTGTAACCGTGGTGAATGATATCCAACACCCATCTGTCTTGAGTAATTAAATCCCAATTTTCTTTGAAAAGAGACAGTCTTCCTCCCAAAGGAGCTGCCAGGCGAGAATCTACTGGCAGCTGAAAAGGCAGGTCATTGGGTCTGTTGGACTGACCCCTGCCCTCACCAGAAGTCTGAGCAGGTGAACTCCCGTTCTAGGCCTAAAAGAACCTTGAGCTCTGCCCTTACCACGTCTAGACCTACCCCTAGACTGGGAATCATAAGCAGGATATGTCCACCCCTTAGCAGGCCAATTTCTACTAAACTTGGTGGCTGCACCTGCAAAAATCTTTAACAGTTTGCATAGACTTAGCTTTGTCCTCCATTTTCTTTAAAACTGCTTCCACAGGTGAACCAAACAACACATCAGACTGTAAAGGAGCATCCAAAATCCTTGTCTTAACATGCTCAGCTAAATTCTGATCCCTCAACCAGGCATGCCTGCGAAGAACAGAACTAGTGGCAGCCACCCTCGAGGAGGCCTGTACAGCATCAAAACCACATTGCAAAGAATGCTTACCCACTTGTTCAGACACATGAACCAAATCCAGCAACTCTTTACACTCAATACCTTCCGCCAAAGCATTCCCCACCTATCCAAAGCCCTTGCCTCTTTATCAGTGGGAACAGGATTTTTAACCACAGAGGCCTTAACACCTTTAGGCCCCTGAGAAACAGTTTCTGGGTCCGCCCTAGGACTCTTAAACAAATACTTATGAGCTTCGGGCACCCTATAGTACCTATCAGGTTTAACAGGAGCAGGAGGCAAAGAGTCAGGGTTCAGGGAAGCCTCTGCAAAAACATCTTCCACCACATTCAACACAGGAGGTATAGCTAAGGGCCTATGCTGGGGTAAAACAAGAATTCCCTAAGCCTTTTCCTGGAATCAGAGTAATCCTGGCCTTCCCATTTAAAGTGCTCCCTCATGGAATGCAGAGTCTCTGAAAATGAGAAATCCTCAGGAGGAGAAGCTGTAGGAGTGGAATCATCCACATCAGAATCAGAATAAGGAGGATACTCCTGCAAATCTTCAGAAGACTCAGAAGCCTCTGAACACTGTTCAAAACTATCAAACTCGGTTCCACCCTAGGCCTCTTATCAGGAGGGCATAGAACCTCTAATCATAGTAATCAAATCTTCTGCCATTTTAAGCATATGTTTCTTAGGTACAGAACCCGAAATGCTAGGAGAAGCCCCCACTGAAGCTGAACTTGGCCTACCTCTCAAAGAAGTTTTGGCAACAGAAGGAGAGGCTCTAACTACCTTGGGAAGAGAGGGAAGAACAGTTACCTGAGAAGCCCCTCAGCCTGGCCTACCTCCTGAGAAGGCACATCCTGTAACAGTAAAGTTTCTGCCTAAGACTCCATAGAAACTCCTGGCAAAACCTCTGGCTCCACTGAGCCTTCTAAAGAACCGACGTCCAGGACTGCCGGTTCATCAACCCTAGGCGCGCTTCTTGCATTTTATAATTGCAACGCTTCCCAAACACTAACCTGGCACAGTCTAACCTCCTCTTAATAGTGCGTTTGTTAAACCTAGCACAAGAGCGGCATCCAACAACGTCGTGCTCAGGCCCTAAACAAGGTATACACAAGGTATGGTAATCCCTATGAGGTATCTGTTTCCCACAAGAAATACAGTTATTCACTTTTTCTGACATCCGGTTAAATACTGAGGCAAGAAAAACCAAAATGTTCAACGGGTACTTAGCCAACTCTGATTCGGTCTGAAACTCCGGTTTCGAAATATTTCAGAACGCCAACCTGCAAAACTGCTTCTGCATCGGACCATGCGGCAAAAGACTGAGGATATGTAGTACCCTGACGTTCTGACGTCAGTTTAATCTGACCTCTGGTATTCGGGCTGACTGGACAGCGGACTACCCAATAGTAAGGACTGCAGCAATGTGGAACGAAGAACATCAGCAGACTAAATTTCAGGAGGTCTACAGGTTTTTTTTTTTTGGGAGGGGTTCTTTTTTAAGGCAGAAATGACCATTAAACCACAGTCTAGTTATATGTGCAAACTCTGTTTGCCTACAGATTGCTTCTCGAGTGGCTAGGGAAAGATTATGTGAAATTCTGCAAGCTGAGAAAGCAGAATTGTGTAAAATCTTACCATAAAAGTAGGCATCCTTCTCTTCACTGTTGCAGTATTCTTTAGAATAGAGATTCCCTGCTAAAGGCAGCCAAACATCCAGCCAGCATACCAAAGCTTTAGATTGCAAAAGAGACACTGTATGTCACATGTATGTTCCCCGTGCCCGGTGTAGGATATAAAGGTGATGTACAGACATACCATCCTCAGAACTGAAAAGTCCCAGGAGGAATGACAGTCGGAAGAGAAAAACAGGGAACACATACATCCAGAAGGAGAAAGGAAACAGGGGGAGGAGGGAGGGAGTGAATACTGCAACAGTGAAGAGAAGGACCTCAACGGTTATGGTAAGATTTTACACAACTGTGCTATGTCCTTCCATATCACTGTTGCAGTATTCTTTACAATAGGGAGAGTCCAAAAGCTCAGGAAGAAAGTTGGGAGGAGGATGGCCCAAGAGAGCACTCAAGAAAGCCATGTAGGATAGCCCTGGCAAATCTGTCTCTAGCCGTAACAACATCCAACTTATAGTGCTTGATAAACGTATGTGCACAGAAGTCCAAGTAGCTGCTTAAAGAATAGAATTAATATCCAAACCTTTGAAAGAAGCACCAGAAGAAGCCACAGCCCTGGTAGAATGAGCCTTAACAGAATAAAATGCTTTTTTATGAAAGAAGTAACAAAAGAAAATGGCTTTAGATATCCAAGAAGAAATGGTTTGCTTAAAAGCAGCCAAACCTAAAAGCCTAGGATGAAAAAGTACAGTTGTGTACACTTACCATAAATGTAGATGTTCTAGTGTATTCACTGTTGCAGTCATTACATTTGGGTAATCCTACTGGCAGGTTGCCCTCAGCCGGCCTGAATTCCAAAGTCTTGGGTCCTGCGTCAGCTGCTGTCACCCCTTCCCTGACGTCAGGTCGTCAGGGGTATAAAAGAAGTAGCCGACGCCATTTTCTTCAGTTTTTCTTGCCTCAGATGTCAGGTACCCCCAAAAAGGGTAGCCAAACTTTATATAAATACACTAATATAAATTTTACCTTCATCTATAAGCAAATACACCACATAGGTAGTATAAATCAGAGAAGGAAAGATAAGATCCAAAAGAAAAAAGGGGGAAGGCGGGTGGATAACGGACTGCAACAGTGAATACACTCGAACATCTACATTTATGGTAAGTGTACACAACTGTACTATGTTCTTCGTGTTTCACTGTTGCAGTCATTACATTTGGGTAGAGTCCCAAAGCTATGGTTGGGAGGCTGGAACTAGACAGCTGTAGGAGTGGCTATGAGGCCCTGCAGAACTGCAGTGGCAAAGCTTGCCCTGGACTTAGAGTAGAGTGGCAGATGATAATGCTTTGTAAAGGTGTGCACTGAACTCCAAGTAGCCGCCTCTAAAATGTCTCTGGTTGGTACTCCCCTGAGAAAGGCTGATGAGGTGGCTGCAGCTCTGGTGGAATGAGGCCTAATTCCCTTAGGCACTGGCTTGCCATGGTGTAAGTAGCAGAATCGAATGCAGTGTCCTAACCACTTAGAAATAGTCTGCTTTGAGATAGGCCTTCCTTGTGATCCTGCTGCATATGCCACTAGTAATTGGTCTGTCTTCCTGAAAGCTTTGGTTCTGTCCAAGTAGAATCTAAGCTGTCTATGTCCAAAGAATACAGAATTCTCTCCCCCTTGTTCTGTGGATTTGGGTAAAAAGTAGGCAGATGGATGGCTTGGTTAAGCGCCACACTGGACACTACTTTAGGCATAAATGTTGGGTTTGTCCTCCGGGAGACCCTGTCTGGATGAAAAATGATGAAAGGTTCCACGGCCATGAGCACCTGCAGCTCTGAAACTCGTCTTGCAGAAGTAATTGCTAAGAGCAGCATTGTTTTCCAAGATAAAAACTGCATATCAGCAGTAGCCACTGGCTCAAAAGGAGGTAGGGTGAGCTTTTCTAAGACATAGCTGAGGTCCCATGCAGGTACTGGTAGTCTCCTTGGGGGCCTTAAATTTTTGGCTCCTCTGAGGTACTGCCTTAATAAAGGATGAGAAAAAAGTGGTGGCTCTGTATTGTAATGAGCCGAAATGGCAGAGGCATGAATTTTAATTGATGAAAAGGATAGGCCTTTGTCCAGCATCTCAGTTAAGTATTGCAAAATCTGAGGAATATTTGGTACCGCTGTATCAGTTCCTTGTGCCTGGTTCCAGGCACAGAATCTCTTCCATTTTCCAGTATAAGACTTTCTAGTACTAGGCCTTCTGGCTTCCAGAATGACATCCATCACAGCTTTACTGAGAGGTGTTTTTTGTATGACTACATTATCTGCCATGCTGCCAAGTTTAATGTCCTGAGTTGGCTGTGCATGATCTGATTGCTTTGCTGGGACAGTAGTCGAGGTATTTGAGGTAAGGTCCAAGCTGGGTATAGAGATAAGTTCCTTAGTATTGGATACCAGTACTGGCGTGGCCAGTCTGGGGCAATCAGTATCATCTTTGGCTTCTCCTGTCTGACCTTTAGGAGCACCTTGGGGAGGAGAGGCAGTGGAGGAAAGGCATATACTGATAGGGCGTCCACTTTCCATGCTTGTCTGTGAGAAGTCCTTGTGCAGAATCTTTTTAGTTGGTAGTTGAGAGGGGAGGCAAATAGAACTATGTCCGGGCATCCCCATTTCCTTGTTATCATGCTGAAGACTTGTGGATCCATCTTCCACTCGTGGGGATCCATGAGGTTTCTGCTTAGTTCGTCTGCCAGAGTATTTTCCTTTCCTGGCAGAAATTGTGCCTGCAGATGTACTTGGTAAGGCAAAGCTGTGTCCCACAAGGTCATGGCTAGTCTGCAAAGGGGGTAGGAATGTGTGCCCCACTTGCTTGTTTATATACCACCTGACCGTGGTGTTGTCTGTCTTTATCAGTAGTTGTACCAGATGAAATAGGTCCTTGAAGGAAGGCATTTTGAACAGCTAACATCTCTTTTTGATTGATATGTAGATGCATTTGGTTTGAGGACTGTGTGCCATGAATGCATCTTCCTGCCATGTGGGCTCCCCAGGCATAGTCTGATGCATCCGTTGTTAGTGTCTGCCTGGCTGGAGGTAATGTGAATGGCTGTCCCTTGTTCTGGTGACAAGCCTTTGCCCACCATCGAAACTCCTGTTGCAGGCAGGGAATGATAGTAATGACTGTTTCCAGGCTGTGGCAATGTTGAGTCCAAACACTTTTTAGGTACCATTGAAGTTTCCTCATATGCAGTCTTGCATATGGAATTAGTAGGATGCAGGATGCCATGAAGCCCAAAGCTTGCAGAATTTTTCTTGCAGATAACTGGGTCTTTGTTGCCAACATTTTGAAATAGGTAGTCAGTTGCCTTTGTTTGTCTGGCTTGAGATAAGCCATCTGGGAAGTTGTATTCAAGCTTGCACCCAGGAATGTAATCTCTTGTGAGGGTACTAGTTTTGATTTCTTTTTGTTGACTGTGTACCCTAGGCATGTTAGAAGTCTTTTCACAAACGCCAGATGTTGAAGAAGAATGTCCTTGTTCTCTGCTTGAATGAGACAGTCGTCCAAGTAAGGATATATCTGTATTCCTCTTTGTCAGCAGAATGCAATTACTTGTGCCAGGCACTTTGTAAAGACCCAGGGCGAAGTAGATAAGCCAAAGGGCAGTGCAGAGAATTGGTAATGCATTGGACCTGCCTTGAATCTTGGGTATCTTCTGCATGGTTGTCTGACTGGAACATGCAGGTATGCCTCTTTTAGGTCTAAAGTCACAAGCCAAGCATTCTTGCCCAGCATGGGCAGAAGCTGCTGCAAAAGTCAACATTTTGAATTTTGGAATATCCAGGAAAATGTTCAGAATAGATGGGTCCAGTATCGGCCTCCATGCCTAGTCCTTTCTGGGTACCTTGTCCCTGCTCTTGCTCTGGTACTTGTTGAATGGCCCCCATGTCCATGAGGGATGAGACTTGTTTTTGTGCCTCTGCCCATTGATCTTTTGGCAGATCTGGCCAGCTGTTTGCCTTTGGCAAAGTATGAAAATGGAACTTGTAGCCTTGTGACACTATGTTTAGAACCCAGTTGTCCTGGGTTATAATGTGCCAATTTTGAGTAAAAAGTGCTAATTTTCCCCCTAAGGGTGCTGCCAGAAGACAAGTGCTTTGTGCTGGCAGGGGGAAGTCATGGAGACTGTTTTCTGTATGTTTGTGATCTGTCTTCTCCAGCTTTGGAGGTAGAAGCACCCCATGGCTTGGGCCTGTAAGAACCTTGCACCTGGGATCTGTCCCTAGGGCATCTGGGTCTGTCCCCTTTGAGATCTGTCCGACACCGGAAAGGACCAATTTTTTGTAGGCCAGTGTCTACTAAACCTAGGTGGCTGTACTTGTAAAAAATCTTTGACAGTTTGTATAGATTTAGCTTTGTCCTCCATTTTCTTCAACACCTCTTCTGCTTAAAACCAAACAAAGTATCATGCTGTGAAGGGGCATCTAGTAATTTAACTTTAACATGATCAGGCAGATTTTGTTCCTTTAACCAAGCATGCCTCCTAATTACAGAACCCGTAGCTGCGGCCCTGCAGGAGGCCTCCAAAGAATCAAATCAACATTGCAAAGTATGTTTTCCAACTTGTTCTGCTGCATACAATAAATCCTGCATTTCCTTGTTTTCTGCACATTCAGAATTTAACAACATTTTCTGTTTAAGCAACCCCATGACATGTTGCTGATACTTAATCATATGAAATTGACAGTTTAAGGCCCTTACAGCCAAAGTTGCAGATGTGTAAACATTTTTTCCCCATCTATCCAGTGCCCTTGAATCTCTGTCAGAGGGGGTTGGACTTTTTGCCATGGAAGCCTTTGGACCCTGTGAAATAGTTTCTGGGTCAGCAGCAGGGTTTTTAAAAAGAAATTTGTGTGAGTCAGGAACCCGGTAATATATATCAGGCTTGACAGGGGCTGGGGGTAAGAAGTCAAGGTTCAGACTAGACCCCGAAAACACATCATCTACAATGTCTAACACATGTGGAATGGCTAGAGGCCTGTGCAGAGGTAGTAAAAGAAAATCCCTGAGCCTCTTTTTAGATTCTGAAAAAATATTGGCTCTCCAAGTGGAAATGCACCTTCATGGTATGCAAGGTTTCCCCAAAGGAATAGTCCTCAGGAGGAGATGCTGAAGGTATAGATTCTTCAGCATCAGAATCGTTATGGGGGGAAGAGAATATCCCTGATCAGAAGAAATAGAAACCTGATCTGAAGATTGATAGTCAGTGTCTTGCCTAGGCCTCTTATCAGGAGGGGGGATGGGAACCCCTGATCAAGGTAATCAAGTCTTCGGCCATCTTGAGCATCTGTTTTGTGGGCATAGAGGCCTGTCCACGTGGCTCTTGAGTTTGTTTCCTTACTTTAGAAGGTGCTTTAGTCTTTGAAGCTGAAGATGTTTTAATGTAAAGATGTTTAGGTCTGAAGACACCCTCAGTAGCCGGTACCTGCTCAGCGGCTCTGGACCCATCTGAGGGATTAGCATCCAAGGCTCCAATACCTTGAGTATCCAGCGGCATGGCCGACTTCATGTGGGAGTTGGTAGCGGCCTGCGACTCTAAAGTAGCGGGCATCAGGGGCTGCGAAAGCGCCTCACTGAGAACCGGCAAACCAGCGACTGGCTTAGGAGAAGCTTCGTCGTCGGTTTTGGGCCTCGGTTGTTTTTCTCTATCCTTTTCTTTGTAAACTCTGGTAGTCGGCTGGCTATCCGACGACATTTCAGGATAATTAAACTGACGTCCAAAAAGTTTAAAGCAAAATCATACTGATGCTTAATAGTGCGTTGGTTAAATCTAGCACAAAATCGACAACCAGTAATGTTGTGATTAGGGCCTAGGCAAAAAACACAGTAAGAATGAAAATCCTTATTTGGTATTTGCTTACCACAAGAAATACAATTAACTTTTTCTGACATCGGTCTGGAGCAAGAAAAAAGTTTCCCCAATGGTACTTAGCTTTATTGAAGACTTGGGATCTGAAACTCAAACACGAAAATTTCAGGAGTCGGACGACCAGCACTTGCGAACTGCTTCTGCTTCGGGCACCAGGCGGTAAGAAAGACTGAAGAAAATGGTGTCGGCTACTTCTTTTATACCCCTGACGACCTGACGTCAGGGAAGGGGTGACAGCAGCCGACGCAGGACCCAAGACTTTGGAATTCAGGCCAGCTGAGGGAAACCTGCCAGCAGGATTACCCAAATGTAATGACTGCAACAGTGAAACACGAAGAACATCAGACAAAGATGATCAGATTTACAAACTGTTTTTTGTTTTATCCAAATAATACCTGAGGTGTCTATGCAAATCCAATGTGTGAAGAACCTTCTCACTAGCAGACTGTGGAGAAGGGAAAAAGTGGGAAAATGAAAAGACCAATTACGAGACAACTCATTAACCACCTTGGGCATAAAAAGAAGGATTAGTTTGAAGTGATATCCTGTCCTTATGAAACCCATAAAAGAAGGAACAGCCGTAAGGGCTTACAATTCAGACACCCGCCTGGTTGAGGTAAGGGCCAAAACAAAGACAGCTTCTAAGGAAGCTAAAGCCCAAGTCAATTTTCCAGGACACAAGTAAGGCCCCAGGAAGGAGAAATAGTCTTTCTGAGGGGGCCTAATATGAAGGATGCCTTTAAGAAATTGTTTGAACTCAAATCTAGAATGTAAAGGGGGAGTCAAAGGCATACAAGCAGAAATGGTTGACAGGTGGGTCTTAACAGAACAGTATACCCACCCAGCATTCAGCAATTTACACAAATGAGACAACCAGAGGAACCCAACCGAATCCAAGGGGGTTCTCGCTCTGGTTCCCAAGCTCTACAACTCTCATAGTTATCTTCCTATGAGCCTATCTAAGCTCTCAACAACTTCTATAGCTTCTCTCTAAGCTCTCACCTCCTACAGCTACCCTCACACAGCCCAACCTTGTAAATATTGTAAATGGCATTCTACTGCTGATGTGTGTATGTAAAGTGTACTTACATTTTCTTAAAAGGTTTGTATGTAATCTGTTTCCACACCTAACCCATATCTGTTTTCCTCAAATGAAACTGTGTGATCACACCTTCAAGCTTAATGAATTTGTTAACTATGCATGATATTGAATGCATTTATGAGTTACTATTCTACATAAGATCTTTAATATTAACTATCATGTGTATCTAAATTGTATAATGCATCTTGGAGCTTTTCTCCCCGGGCCTCCACTGAAAATGGATCAATTCGGCCCAGTGGACTTCCCCGGTAATCAAATTGCAAATAAATAAACTTCAAAGAAAGTTAATCCAGGTTATGAGAAAGACACCAGATAGAAAATATCTTCCATTTGGGTAAATAAGATTTCCTGGTAGTGTGTTTCTTGGCCTCCTGCAGAACCCGAAGCACACCCTCAGAAAAAAAGGTGCCTAAAAGGGATCAAAACTCTATCACCCACAGTGTCAGCTGAAGAGTGGACAAGTGGGAATGGATGACAGATCCCTTGTCTTGTGTGAGTAGGCCCACTTTCTGATGACTACCCTTGGATAAATGCAGAAAAAGTGGGAACTAATGCTGTTTGGGCCAAAAGGGAATTGCCAACAAAATTTTGGGCGCATTCTGTTTTATCTTAAACAGGACCCACAATATGACAGGAAGGGGAGGGAAGGCGGGAAGGCATAAAGAAACATCCCCTTTCAAGAAAAACAGAGGTTGTCTACCTTTCAAGCCAGCAGACATGGGACTCTGGTACAAAACAGAGAAAGTTGCCGATTCAGAGGGGGGCAAAAAGATCTATTTGAGGAGTAATCCACTGGTGAGCAATGTCCAGAAACACATCTTTGTGAAGCATCCACTCGTGAGTTTGTGTTATGGACCTGCTCAAAGAATCTGCCACAATGTTCTGATCTGAAGGAATATAAACACCTTAAAGAGTCACTTGATAATGGACAACTAGATCCCAAACCTGAATAGCTAGCCTGCACAAGAGAATGTTGAAGTACCACATCATTGTGGTGCTGCCTGTGAAGATTTTAGAGGCCCTGATAAGAAGAGAATGAAAGGCTTGAAGGGCCAGGAGAAGCGCTCTCATTTCTTTGATACTGATGTGGTCCTTCTTTTGATGAAGAGACCAAAGGTCCTGCACTTTCAGAGGACTGAAGGAGCCCCCCCCCCCCTACACCCCATGTCTGAGGCATCTGAAAAGAGTTCCTAAGTGGGGAATGAAAGTTGAAAAGCCAGCCCTGGGCAGGACAACTGATGAACCCACCAGTGAAGTTCCAGTTTGAGGCATGGGAGAAGGGGAATAAGAAAATCCAAAGGATGAGAATGTTGAAGCCAGACTGACTTTAGGAACCATCAAAGCTCTCTCATATGAAGCTTGGCCAGAGGAAGCATAAGAATGGTGTAAGCCATGTATCCTAGAGCTCTGAGAAACTCTCTGGCTGCAATGGAGCCCGGGGGAAGAAGGGAATGAAAGAATGCAATCAGAGTTAAAGCCCTGGGAGGAGGGAGTTAGGAATGACTTTTGGAAGTTCACTGTAACCCCTGGGCTTTGCAGAACACAAACAGCAAAGTGAAGATACTGAAGTAAAGTCTCTGGAGAGGAAGCCTGAATGAGCAGGTTGTCCAGACAAGGAAAGATCTGAATTCCCCTCACCTGCAAAAAGCAATCACTGGAGCAAGGCATTTGGTGAAGACCCTTGGGGCAGTAGAAAGGCCAAAGGGCAAAGCAGAAAACTGAAAATGCAAGAAAGAAAAGTACAGTTTTGTACCTACCATAAATGTAGATGTCCGAGAGGTATGCATCTGCAGTCCTAACATATGGGTTGTCCTGCCTCAGGCAGCCCTTCGGTCGGCCAGATTCCAAAGTCTGGGTCTGGCCTCGGCTGATGTCGCACTTCACCCGACGTCATAGCTGCTGTTTATTGGGTATAAAGGCATCAGCCAATGCCATTTTCCTCAGTGTTTCTTGCCCCAGATGCCAGGTGCCCTCTAGGTAGGCTAAATTTGGATAAATGCAAATGGTTCCAAACAGTAGAGAGCAAACAATATAAGCATGTACATACATATATACAAACAAATACACCATAATAGATTCCCCCAGCTAGCTACAAGATGGGCAAATACCCTAGGAGTACCACAGAGGGGAAGGAGGGTGGGTAATCCTGGCTGCAGATGCATACCTCTCGGACATCTACATTTATGGTAGGTACAAAACTGTACTATGTCCTTCAAGGATGCATCTGCAATCCTAACATATGGGTAGAATACCATAGCCAAACTGGGGGTGGAGGCACTAAGATGATTATGGTGTAGTTAAGATCCCTTGCAAAACAGCAGTTGCAAAACCTGCTCGGGATCTGGAGTATAAAGGTAGATTATAATGCTTGGCAAATGTATGCACGGAGCTCCAAGTAGCAGCTTCTAAAATGTCTTTGGTAGCCACTCCTCGAAGGAAAGCTGTAGTGGTGGCTGTTGGCTGTAGCCCTTGTGGAGTGAGGTCTGATGTTTTCTGGAGTTGTCTTTCCATGAAAAGAGTAACAAAATCTAATGCAATTTCCTATCCATTTTGAGATTGTCTGTTTTGAAATTGCTTTTCCTTCCATTCCTGTTGCATACGCTCCCAGAAGCTGGTCAGTCTTTCTGTTGGTCTTGGTTCTGTCCAGATAATAGCGCAATTGCCTGTGCACATCCAATGTATGCAGTAGTCTTTCCCCCCTGTTCTGTGGGTTGGGGAAGAATGTTGGCAGGTGGATTGCTTGGTTCAATGATACCCTGGAGACCACTTTTGGCATAAAAGTAGGATTTGTTCTCAAGGACACTCTATCCTGATGGAAGTTAAGGAAGGGCTGTACTGCCATTAATGCCTGTAATTCAGAAACCCTTCTTGCTGAAGTGATTGCAAGCAGGAAAGCAGTTTTCCAAGATAAGAACTGTAATTCTGCTGTTGCTGCTGGTTCGGAAGGGGAAGTGTTAACTTTTCCAGCACAAAGTTAAGGTCCCATGTAGGCAAAGGTGGCTTCCTTGGAGGCTTTACATTCTTAATTCCTCTCAGAAACTGCCTGAGTAGAGGATGAGAGAAGACTGGAGGATCCATGTTGTATTCTGCTGAAATTGCTGATGCATGAATCTTAATGGAGGAGTAAGACAGGCCATTGTGGAAAAGTTCTGATAAGTATTCCAGGATGTTAGCTATGTTTGCTAATGATACATTTTCTCCTTTTGCTGCACTCCAAATGAGGTATCTTTTCCATTTGGCTGAATAAGTCTTCCTTGTGGAGGGTCTGCGAGCCTCCAGGATAATGTCTTTAACCCTCTGGGATAAGTCTGGGTTATTTTGCTTTATGTAATATTCCAAGCAGCTAGCTGCAGTGTTTTCAAGTTTGGATGTAGGATCTTGTAGTTGTTTTGTGTTAGCAGTAAAGGAACCAGAGGTAGAGGCCATGCGTGTGTCCGAGACATACTCCTCAGTAGTGGGTACCAATGCTGCCTCGGCCAGTCTGGAGCTATCAGGATGATCCTTGGGCGATCTTCTTTGATCTTCAGTAGCACTTTGTGCATCAAAGGAAGAGGTGGGAATGCATATGCTGTCAGGTTTTCCCAACTGAAGGATAGGGAGTCCACCTTCCAAGCAAGTGGGTGGTATGTCCTTGTGCAGTATTTCCTCAATTGGTGGTTGTGTGGGGATGCGAACAGGTCTATTTCTGGTAGTCCCCATTTCTTTGTAATGGTTTTGAAGATGTCTGGATGCAGCATCCATTCGTGGGCATCCGTGGTAGTTCTGCTTAAGGTGTCTGCTAGTGAATTTTCTTTTCCTGGCACAAATTTGGCCTGTAGTTGAATGTTGTGGTTCAGGGCCACATTCCACAGGTCCATTGCCATCCGGCATAGAGGATATGAGTGTGTGCCTCCCTGTTTGTTGATATACCACATGACTGTGGTTTTGTCCGTCCTTATCAGCAAATGACCTTGTTGAAGAAAAGGTCTGAATGTCTGAAGTGCCTGTTTCACTGCCAGCATCTCTTTTTGATTTATATGTAGGTTCAGCTGGTCTTGTGTCCATAGGCCTTGTATACACTTGTCCACCATGTGTGCCCCCCAGCCTAGGTCTGAGGCATCCGTGGTGATAGTCTGGCATGGGTAAGGTTTGTAGAAGGGCAGACCTCTGTTCAACTGACAGGCCTGAGCCCACCACCGGAATTCTTGTATCAGGCATGGAATTATTGGAATCTGGGCTTCTAGACTGTGCTTGTGCTGAGACCATACATTCCTTAGGTACCACTGCAACTTCCTCATATGTAGCCTGGCATGTGGAATCAATATTATGCAGGATGCCATGTATCCCAGGGCTTGCAGGATTTTCCTTGCTGTAAGCTGGTTCTGCGTTGTTAATGCCATGAAATAGAGTGGTAGTTGCTTTTGCTTTTCTGCTGTGAGAAATGCCATTTGATTTGATGTGTCCAGTTCTGCACCCAAGAATGTTATCCTTTGGGATGGTACCAGCCTTGACTTTTTATGTTGACTGTGTATCCCAGGGCTTGCAGTAGTTGTATAACCTTTTCCAAATCTTTTGTTAATTTGGTCTTGTTGTCCGCTTGTATCAGGCAATCGTCCAGGTATGGATAAATTTGAATTCCCTGGAGCCTGCAATGAGCAATTACTGATGCCAGGCATTTCGTGAATACTCTGGGCGCAGTAGATAAGCCAAAGGGCAATGCTGAGAATTGATAATGCTCTGATCCTGCAAGAAATCTGAGGTATCTTCTGCAATCTGGTCGTATAGGGACGTGCAGGTATGCCTCCTTGAGATCTAGAGTCACCAGCCAAGACTCCTTGCCCAGCATGGGAAGAAGTTGCTGAAGGGTCAGCATTTTGAATTTTGGAACAATGAGATATGTGTTCAGAGCGGACAGGTCGAGAATAGGTCTCCATTGGCTTTCTTTCCTTGGTACTAGGAAAAGTCTGGAGTAAAATCCTTGCCCTTGTTCCATAGGCGGTACCTTTTCTATAGCTCTCATCCTTAGTAGGTGGTTGATTTGTGCTAGAGCGTTTGTTTTTTGGTTTGGTGGTAGGTTTGGCATTCCTCTCTTTTTTGGTAGAGTGTGGAAGTGAAACCTGTAGCCTTTGTCTATTGTCTGTAAAATCCATTTGTCTCCTGTAATGTAATGCCAGTTTACGGAAAATAAGGCAAGCTTTCCGCCTAAGGGTGCTTGCAGTTGTTCCCTGGTAGGCGGTATCAGAGTCAAGTCATTGTGTCTGTCCTGTGGGAGTTGTCGTAGCTGAATCTGTGGTAGTACTTCTCTGGTTGTTAGGCTGCCACTGACGTCCCCTGTTGGCACCTCTGGATTGACCTCTGCCTCTAGGGCGCCTATTTCTGCCTCTCTGTGCTCTGGAGATGTCTGGAAAGGACCAATTCTTCGAAGGCCAATTTCTACTAAACCTCGGAGGCTGGACCTGTAAGAAATCCTTGACTGTTTGGACAGATTTTGCTTTTTCTTCCACCTTCTTTAGCACTTGCTGTGCAGGGGAACCAAACAAACTTTGTTTCTCCATGGGAGCATCTAGAAGCTTTGACTTTACATGGTCTGGTAAGGATTGCTCTTTTAACCAGGCATGCCTTTTAATCACTGTTCCAGTCATAGCTGATCTAAAGGAAGCCTCCAGTGCATCATAGCCGCATTTTAAGGAATGATTACTGACCTGCTGAGTGTTATGTACCAAATCCTGAAGGGACTTATTATGGTCTATAGGTTCAGGAGAGGACAGTTTTTTATTTAGCTGGTCTAACAAAAATTCCTGATACTGAATCATGTACAATTGACAGTTTAAGGCCCTAGCCGAAAGAGTAGCAGAAGTATAAACTTTTTTACCCCATCTCTCTAATACTCTAGATTCTCTTTCAGAGGGAGGGTTTTGGCAGAGGCAGCTGCTACAGCTTTGGGGCCCTGTGAAATGGTTTCAGGATCTGCAATAGGAGCCTTATACAAGTGAAAGTGTGTGTCCGGTACCCTGTAATATCTGTCGGGCTTGGCAGGGGCCGGGGGAAGAGAGTCAGGGGCAGTACAGGCATCATTGAAAGCATCATCAACAACTGTAAGTACTGGGGGAATGGCTAAAGGCCTATGCTGTGGTAAATGTAAAAAGGTCCTCAGCCTTTTCCTTGAATCTGAAAAATCCTGGCCCTGCCATTGAAAATGCTCTCATAGCATGTAAGGTTTCCCCAAAAGAAAATTCCTCAGGAGGAGAGGCAGAAGGAATGGAGTCTTCTGCATCAGAATCCTCATAAGGAGAATATGGGCCTTCTGGAGGACCTGAGTTTTCTGAATCATCCGAGGAATAGTCTGTAGAAACAGGATCCGGGGGCTCTGCTCTAGGCCTCTTCTCTGGAGGGGGTTGAGAGGCCCTGTCTGGGTGAGGTTGGGATCCCCTGATCAAAGAAATGAGATCCTCAGCCAAGCTGAGCATTTGGGAACTGGAGGTAGGCCTGTGTGAGGGGGTTTTAGCAGGCAAGGCCTTAGAAGATTTAGCTGCTTTAGCCCTAGAAAAAGCCTTGATAGACATAGATGCAGGGGGCCTAGCAGCTGCACGTGTAGGAATAGATATGTCTAAAGGAATAGTATCTGATAAATCCTGGGAGCCTGCTGCAGCAGGGGTAAGTTCAGTAACGGATTCAGCCATGCTGTGTGAGGCCTCGGCTATCGGAGGCAAGCTTTCGGCCGAAGGGAGAACCGAAGACTCGGTTTCGGCCGAAACCGAGACACTCACGGTTGGCTTAACCGTGGCTTCGGCCGAAACCGCGGACCGCGTGTGTCGGTCCTTTTCCTTATGCTTTTTAGCTAATTGTGAAGTCGGAGTCTCCGACGGCATTTTGTAAGCAAAAGCGGGACCAAAAAACTCCTCTGAAAACTCCGACTGACGTCTAAGTGTCCGTCGGTTGAAGGAAGCACAGGCTAGACAAGCTGATACGTCGTGGTCTGGGCCTAAGCAAGAAAGGCAGTAAGAGTGGAAATCCTTATGAGGTATTTGTTTCCCACAAGTTAAACAATTATTTACTTTTTCTGACATCGGCTGAGGCAAGAAAGAGTCCCCAACGGGGTACTTAGCTTTTTAGAAGTCTTCGGTAGTAGAAATCTCTGGATCTGACCGACCGGCACTTGCGAACAGCTTCTGCTTCGGGCACCACGCGGCAAGAAAGACTGAGGAAAATGGCGTTGGCTGATGCCTTTATACCCAATAAACAGCAGCTATGACGTCGGGTGAAGTGCGACATCAGCCGAGGCCAGACCCAGACTTTGGAATCCGGCCGACAGAAGGGCTGCCTGAGGCAGGACAACCCATATGTTAGGACTGCAGATGCATCCTTGAAGGACATCTGAGAAATGTAATAACCTTCTGAAAAGGGGATGAATAGGGATATGGGGATAGACATCCTTGAAATCCAAACAAACTAGGAAAGCCTGAGGAAGAAGAAGAGGAAACAAGGGTTTAAGGAATAACATTTGAAAGGAATTAACCTTCAAATGGAGTGATATGCAAAATGGGTCTTGAGCTGCCTTCTTTCCTGGGAACCAAAAACGTTCTGGTGTAAAATCCCTTCCCCTTTTAAGTAACCAGAACTTCTTGAATTGTTCCTTGAGACAAAAGGCTCTGAAAACAGAGGAAGCTGAGAAAAGTCCAAAAGGGGGGGGGGGATTTCCAAACCATGTAATACCCCTGACAAATGATAGATATATCCCAAGAACCTGAGTGATATATAAGTAAATTGGCAGGGACATGGAACGATGAAGAGAAAGAGGAATGTGACTGAGGAGATAGGAACAAAGTCAGACAATCTGCATTGTCTGGAAAAGGAGGCTTCTGAGCTGTAGGAGTTTGAGTAGACTTAGCAGAAGGAGCCCTTCTGCCAACCTTTCTACCACTGGGAGGAGGGCGAGACTGTCTGCAGACAAAGGCAGGTTTAGTAGGGTAATTCCTCTGAACGTGGGAAGAGGTGAATCAAAAATATGTTTCAATTCCTGCAAAGCCTTACCCTTTTTTTTTGAAGAGACTTAAAAAGCTCAGTAACACTATTCTCCAGAGGAGCATTTATCAGCTTAGTCTTAATATCATTAGGCAAAGGCTGAAGGTGAAGTCAGGAACACCTCCACAACACAGAACCAAAAGCAGCAGCTCTAAATGAGGCATCAGCTGTGTCACAGCTGCATTAAACAGAATGGCAAGCAACCTGAGAAGATGACCCAAGTAAAGAAAGAGCAGATGACGTCCCCTGAGTCAAGATTATCAGAAATAACTTGACAAGCCTGAGAGAGAAGAGCCAAAATATATCTGGTCATGTGTGTCTGGTAATTCACACCTGTAAAGGACAGAGTAGCAGCAGTTTATACCTACTTACCCAACCTCTCTATAGTTCTGCTCTCCTTGTCAGGGGGGCAGTTTTGTAGAAGGTAAAAGCTTAGATGTATTATCAGAAGCAACAGAAACAACAGATGGGTCAGCAGAGGGGCAACTGTAAAGGAATGTGCAATCCTCAGGTACCTTATAAAAGCTTTCATGTTTCTTAGGAGCAGGGGGCTGGGATTCAGGAGCCTGAGAAGCTGCAGAGAAGGCATCTAACAAGGCAACTAGCACAGGAGGGACAGCAAAGGGCTTGGGAGACTCCATTTGAAGGAGTTTATAATACCTTTGCTGGACATCTGAGACCTGGGTACAGTCCCACTTAAACTCCATCATATGGGAAACTATTAACAAAATAAATCTCCTCAAAAGGGGAATCTGGACTAATAGATTACTCCTCCTCAGAGCCATAGTCCAAGGGACAGGGAACCTGGAAGAATAGGTCAAGGATTCTTCATCAGATAAAACCCACTCCCTAGGCCTCTTAACAGGAGTACAAGACCAAGGAGGAGCAGGAAGAGAGACCCCCTGGGGGGTGGTTAAAGCCATAAGGGCATTAAATAGACCTTGTGTGAAATCTTGCCATTCACACTGAGGATCCTTGGGAGCAGAAGAAAGAAGCTTAATTTTCTGCTTCTTTTTCAATGGGACTTTAGCCCTTAAGATCTTAGGTGGTTTGGACCTAATGACACTCTATAAGAGTAGTGGGAATCTTCTCTCTAACAAGGATTTGCAGTACATCCCTTGGCCCTTTGGAAATAATAAGCCACTGTTCCCCCTGAACATCCAAAACGGACATCTGCAGAACCATCTGGGGAGGTGCAAGAAGCTGGATCCATACCGGCCTCCGAAACAGTCATACCAGAGGATTTCAACTGAGCAAATGGGTGGTCCTCCGAGCTTTCACCAGCCACATTTGGTGGAGGCAATACAACCAAAGAATCTAACCAAGCTTTCTTGGCCTTTTTCTTCTCGGACGGCTGACCCTTATGCTGGTACATTTTCTCCTTTGTACCCTTAGCCAACAATTTAAGACAATGATTCTCTAAGTGAATGGCTAAAGAGGAGAGACGACTACGTAAGGTCTTTGGAACAAATGCCTGATAAATAGAACAAGCTGTATGGTCATGAGAAGCAAAACAAATGCTATTCCTGGGAATGTGTGTCCCACACTGGCATTTCCCCTTTCTGGATGACATGAAACTTAGAACCACAAAATAAAGAAAGACAAGAAAAAACACCAATGGGGAACTTATCTGAAAAACGTCTTGGTATCTAGCAGGCGAACAAGCGTTCAGACTGATGATCAAAGATGGCATTTGGACTGGTGGCACAGAAGTTCTGAGGATGGTTCATCCGTAGGTCAACATTGCTTTGATTTTGGAGGGGTTACAGAGTAGTTTTTTTTTTTTTTTTTTTGAACTAACTGGCAACAGCTTTCTAGTCATTCCTGAAGTTGAGAATTTATGTCTAATGGCCCTCAGCCTGGCCTGCAGATGCCCATTGCTATTGTTAGAGAGTTCCAGAAGCACGGCACTAGATTAAAAAAGGAACAGTAATACAACTGTTACCATCAACGCAACAGATACTTTATAGGAACTCAATACATTTAAGTACTTCAGCTTTTTTTGCAGTGACAGCAGGCAGTTTTGACAAAAAAGACCAAACTCAAAAATCTATAACATTTGCATTATAGTATCAAACTAAACAATTTACTTACACAGTGAAGGAATAATAGCTCTTCCTCCCAGTTCAGGGTAACTTTCTTCAGTTTTGCACACTGCTGTAGAGTAATTTTCAACAGCTTTCTCCTTTGCTGTACATACACTGGCAATATTAATCTCTATATCTTTAGGAGCAGAACTGCAATCTGTCACTAAACAGTTCTTGGTGGATACATCTCCATGGCAAGAGTCTTTTTTTTCAGTTTGATGTGGGGGTCCATTTTCAGTGTCAAACTGCTCCATGGCAGAGTCCTTAGAACACTGGTCCACACTTCGGAACAAGTCCGTAGGGCATTCCTTGCCAACACTCTTGCTGTTAACTTCTGCTTGCACAGGAATGCTGTCACCATTGCACGGACTCTGGGAAATCCTATTATTATCCCCAGTTTTTACACTACTACTGCCCATTTTGTCACTAGTGCTGTCCACCCCTAACTTGGGACTTTTGAGAGATGACTGGGTTCTGGATCCTTGATCCTCCAATAATGCTGATGCCTCTTCCTCCTCATCGTCTTCACTAGAATCATCTTCCTCTGAATCCTCACCCGCATTCTGAAACAATATTGATCAAAACAGAAGAATCAGGAATTAAGCATAATTAGAATATTCTAAAAAATAACAATAACTATCCAATACAGAGTAACACCCTTCTCAGACTCAATATAACTCGCTGAGGACCAACTGTATTACTGCAAACACAGGGTAGCAATAGACTGTTTTACTTTTACAAATGCGCTGCAGTTCAGATCTGTGGAGAGGGGTCCAACTCAAGCATTTCCAAGGAGTATGTCAGCATCCACCCTGTGCTTCATTACCACCTTAATAAAGTCTAATTATTAATTTCACCTACATCAATATTTCTGACATTTAGATTGAAAATTCCAACCTTACACCTTCAATATTTGCATCAGTAAAAGTTTAATGAACTTGCACAAAGCAAATGCTGGCAAAAGCCCAAGTGACAGAAAAAAGCTGGGAACAAAATCAGGAAATAAGCTCTTTAAAAGGGGTAAAGAAAATTTTTATTAATACTGCCATAAGCATCACTTTATTAAGGAAAACTAGTAAATGTACTTCTGACCATTCTGTGATCAATTTGAGATCCACAAACCAAAACTGGGTAGTTCAGATGTTCTAAAGAAATGTGAGGCTGGCAATAAGCACAAAAGGTGTGGTCTATAAGAGGTGGAAAAAAGGGATGGACAGATGGAAGAGGCCTGGTACAAGAAGGTCAGCAGAACAGAAATAAACATACAAGATGAAAAACAGAACAGGAGAGTGGATCACGAACAAAAGGCTTTTTTTAAAATAAGACACAGCAGAAAAGAAAATGAAACTGAACAGTCGAGACAGAATGGAAAGCAAAGGACAATGAACTAAATTTTCTACTTTAGTCTTCACAGTGGAAAAAGGAAGAGTGCTACGACGGATAACAGGCAAAGAAGGGAAGTGGACAGACACCAGTATAGAGAAGAATGAGAGGGCACTAGATGCTCTTGAGCAGGATATCCCCATGGACCTGATACGAGTACCTCAAAGATTCCTTGGTAATCTGACTCTGCAGACCCTTGAAAGAGACCTTCAACAGATCACTGGTCAGTGCAGACGTGCCTGAAGACTGGAAAACATCTTGTTAGGCTTGTAACAGGAAAAGTCATAAACGAAACCACACAGAAAGGCTGATAATGTCAGTCAAACCTGTTCCTATTGAATAAGTCACAGATAAAAGTGACAGAGAACCGGCAGATGTCATCTACCTGGATTTCAGCAAGGCCTGCCAGCCTTAATATGGCAGAAAACAGGAAAACTAGAGGGGTTGGGAGGTAGGACCAAGACAAAAGTGATTCGTACAACATTATGAGGGTCTCTCCTGGGTCCAGTATTCTCCAGGGTATTGCCTCAGATATTATCTGATAAAAATAAGAGCAAGACCAACATCTGCTGATTACACAAAGATGGATGTACCAGATCAGTACATGGAAACAAGGATTTGGAAAAGCAGAACATGTGAGAAGAAATCTGGTGTCTGAAGTTCACTTCAGAAAAATGTGGCAACTGCAAGTGAGCCATAAAAATCTTGGTGTATAGTATCAACTTGGGAGGGACAAAGAGATGACAGAAGAGCAAGAAGAAGATCTGGGGAAGTGTTGAGCGCACCTGGAAGTGGTCATCAAGGAGACAGGAAAAAGGGAGCAACAAACAGAATGGCCTGGTGCAGCCTCAAAGTGCAGACTCCAGAAGCAAAGAGGTAATGCTTGGTCAAACCACATCCCTTAGCACTGTGCATAGTTCTGAAGGCCATAAAAGAAAAGGAACATCAGGATTGTGGAAGGAGTCAGGAGGAAGGTCACCACAAAAGTGCACGGGACAGAAGAGAAAGGAAATAACTGAATACTAAAGGAGCTACAGCCGTTCTCATTGAAGACCAGGAGAAAGAGTGGTGATGTGACACTGGTGCAGGACAACGTCATAGACATACAAAGTGGTAACCTTGAACAGGAATGGCAAACTGCAATGATTAACTAGTCCACAGATCTTTGAAAGCATTCCCTCAGAGAGAAGGAAAAGCAGAGAGGGAGACAGACTTATGAATGGATAATTAGAGTTGATGGTGGACACAGAATCAACACAGACATTCGAGTCAGAAAAGGGATGAGAGGGAAGGTAAGGAGAGAGTATGCACAATGTAAAATGAAGGCACATACTGTTTCTTCCTGCTGTCAGGCTATTATTAAGGCTATAACTACTACACAGTCCAGAATAAAGACTACATCTTTAGACTGTATAGACAAAAAAACAACATTTTAAGCTCAAAATTTCTGAACTGTGAAATTTATGGAAGTAGTAAAATACAAATTTAGAATCTCTCTGGCAAACAACATATCTGCAATGTTTGTGCAAAAACAAGCATAAAATAAAAAAAGCAGCATCAGGAAAAGAATGTCAAACTTAAACTCAATTTAAAGTGTGTTCCATGCCAAAGAGGGATGCAGTCTTAACTAACTATAACCCAGGTTCAAGCAGCAGGCATGGACAATGGAGAAGCAAGCTGGGGATTGGAAATGAAGGGCTTAATAAAAACTTGCTCACCTAAGGAAGGAAGATGGTGACTTTAGTCAAGCCATGCCTTGGACAGTTCCTGATGATTAATGCATCCAGGAAGAGGCTACCCTACTATGTTTGCACTCTTGCTGAGGAGATATCCGGTAAGGCTTGGTACGGTATACACTACACAGCTTCCAGACAGACTATCAACAGAAGAAAGGGAAAGGGGTAAGCCCCTGCTTTTAAGAAAGTTACAACCTGATCCCTAAAATTAAAGCGAATATGGCATACAATGTACATCAGCACAGCACAAAGGGGTGAAGCAAGATGCTAATGGTGGTGCACAGTGCATACGTGTGTGCACATGCAGAGCTAAAAAATTATTTTGAAAGGTAGAGCCCTCTGACAAACATACTTAAAACTTCTCTCAGGTTACATCCCCCTGCAGTTAGGATATACAAGGCAGGGATGGCGATACGATGACTATATCTGGACCTGCAAAGGGCTTTGCTCCCCTGCAAAAAGAAGTGCAGTCTTGTACCCCAATGTATTCTTGTACATCTAGATCATTACAGTTCACTGGAGACAAAAAGACAATGAAGGCACAACTGAACTAAAATAAGCAGTTGTAGTTATGTCTGGACAGAAAGAGAAAAAAAAAATTTTTTTTTTGGATATGGAGGATTTCCTCTTCAACCACATGGTCTCACAACTGCAACTCCTAGCAATATATCACAAACAATCCCTACAATGATGTATAAGAAATAGCAGTCGACAAGTTGCAACTTGTCCAGATGAGGGTCACCAAGTTGTACCATCACCTACTTTACACTTAACCACTACCACATTCACCACTAGTTAACTGAACTCTTATCTGATGCCATATGGTTGCTGATCTACTGTTCTCATTTTATTTACATAAATACACTAAAATGCAAATGCAGTAATTATAGTAACAAATTCAATCTTGTGAGTTTTGACATATCGCACTTCTTATGATTTAAGTTTGACCTTTTGTGCTGATGTTAATTATTCTATATTAACACAAGCCTACAGTAAACTGCCCATACTGTCCTGTACTCAACCACCCTAAAAGTACAGTTGTTACACTTACCATAAACGTAGATGTTCGAGTGTATTCACTGTTGCAGTCATCACATTTGGGTTATCCCTGCCAGGGTAGCCCTCAGTCGGCCCGAATACCAGAGGCTTAGTATTTTTGTGTCAGTTGCTGTCGCTTCAGGACTGACGTCAGGTCGTCAGTAGTATAAAAGTCAAGGCAGCCGACGCCATTACATCAGTTTTTCTTGCCCTGTCAGGAGCCCCCAAGTGGGAGCCAGGATATGGTGGAAGAACCCCACCAGTATAAAGTAAATACCAAAAAGTTCCTTGTAATAAGAGAGAGAGAGAGAGAAAGGGGGATGGAGGGAAACCAGGACTGCAACAGTGAATACACGCAAACATCTACATTTATGGTAAGTGTACACAACTGTACTATATTCTTCGTGTTTCACTGTTGCAATCATCACATTTGGGTTGATTCCTAAAGCTGAGGAAAAGGGTGGAGGCAGTCAAGAAGACTGGGAGCCGGGTAAGATGCCCTGCAAGACTCCAGTGGCAAAGCCTGCCCTGTTTTCGGAGAAGAGAGGCAGGTGGTAATGCTTGGTGAAGGTATGAACAGATGTCCATGTTGCAACCTCCAGGACATCCCTGGTGGGGACTCCTGAGGAAAGCTGTAGAAGTGGAGGTTATTCTCGTAGAGTGAGTTTTGACTCCCTTAGGGGGAGGTTTCCCGTGTTGCTTGTAGCAGAAATGGATGCAGTGTGCTATCCATTTGGAAATGGTTTGTTTGGCTATGGCTTTGCCCTCTGCTCTTGCAGCAAAGCTGACTAACAACTTATCAGTCTCTCTGAATGATTTAGTCCTATCTAGAAAGAATCTGAGTGGTCTCTGCACATCTACAGAGTGCAGTATTCTTTCCCCCTTGTTTTGTGGGTTAGGGAAAAGGGTGGGCAAATGAATGGATTGGTTGAGAGCCACACTGGCCACCAGTTTTGTCATGAAGGATAGGTTAGTCCTGAGGGAGACCCTGTCAGCATGGAAAATGATGAAGGGCTCTACAGCCATTAGTGCTTGTAGCTCGGATACTCTTCTTGCTGTAGTGATGGCTAGAAGCAAGGCTGTCTACCATGAGAGAAACTTTAATTCTGCTGAAGCTGCTGGTTCAAAGGGGGGTAGGGTGAGTTTTTCTAACACAAAGTTTATGTCCCAAGCTGGGGAAGGTGCTCTTCTGGGTGGCCTCAAGTTGCTAGTTCCTCTGAGGAAATGTTTGATGACAGGGTGTGAGAAATGAGGTTGCTCAGTGCTGAAATGAGCAGAGATAGCAGAGGCATGAATTTTAATAGAGGAAAAGGACAGACCACTGTGTAGTAGGTCAGCTAGGTAATCCAGGATGAGAGGTAGGGAGGGCTGTGCCATATCGGCTCCCTTAGCCTGGATCCAGGTGCAGAACCTTTTCCATTTGTCAGCATAAGACTTTCTAGTGCTAGGGCGTTTGGCCTCACGTATAACATCTAGAACCCGTTTACTGAGATTGGCAGCTTGTACAGTGGTCAGGGAATAAGCCAAGCTGCCAAACTGAGGGTCTGCAATTGAGGATGCATGAATTCTCCTTCCCTCTGGGTCAGGAGTGTTGGGATCTGAGGGAGATGCCATGGTGGCAGAGCGGACAGGCTGCACAGCAGTGGGTACCACTGCTGGCGTGGCCAGTCTGGGGCAATCAGGATTGCTCTGGGTTTTTCCTCCTTTATTTTGAGCAGTATCCTGGTAATGGGAGATGGAGGGGGAAATGCATAGACCGAGAGGTTGACCCCCTGGAAAGACAGAGCATCCACTTTCCAGGCCCTGCAGTGAGGCTCCCTGGTGCAGAAAGTACAGTTTTGTACCTACCATAAATGTAGATGTTCGAGTGTCTTCACTGCTGCAGTCATTACACTTGAGTTATCCTGCTGTCAGGTGGTCCCGCAGTCGGCCAGAGTTCCAAAGTTTTGGTCCGGCGTCGGTTGCTGTCGCCTCCTCCCTGACGTCAGTGCGTCAGGGGTATATAAGAAGCAGCCGACGCTATTTTCTTCAGTTTTTCTTGCCCCAGATGTCGGGTGCCCCCAAAAAGATAGGCAATATATATTATTTACACAACATACAGTAAGGTAATAACAAAACCTTCAATAACCAGCAAATACACTACATAGGTAGTAAAGTGTAGAAAGTTATAGATAAGACCCAGCTAAGAAAGAGGGGATGGCGGGTGGGTAACCAGGACTGCAGCAGTGAAGACACTCTAACATCTACATTTATGGTATGTACAAAACTGTACTATGTTCATCGTGTTTCACTGCTGCAGTCATTACACTTGGGTAGAATCCCAAACCTGAGTCAGGGTGGCTCGTTCTATAGAGGATTAGGTGCGGCTATGAGACCCTGCAGCACTGCAGTGGCAAAGCCAGCTCTGGATCTAGAGTAAAGAGGCAAGTGATAATGCTTGGTAAAGGTGTGCACTGAACTCCAAGTTGCAGCTTCCAAAATGTCTTTGGTAAGTACTCCTCTAAGATAGGCAGTAGAAGTTGCAGTTGCCCTGGTGGAATGTGGTCTAATGTTAGATGGTACAGGTTTCCCATGCTGTGTGTAGCAGAACCGGATACAGTGTCCTATCCACTTTGAAATGGTCTGCTTTGAAATAGCCTTTCCCTGTGATCTTGCAGCATACGATATGGGGTACTTAGCTTTATTGAAGACTTCGGATCTGAAATTCGACTTCGAAAATCTCAGGTGTCGGTCGACCGGCATTTGCGAACTGCTTCTGCTTCGGGCACCGCACGGCAAGAAAGAGTGAAGAAAATGGCGTCGGATGCATATTATATACCCCTGGCACACTGACGTCAGGGAAGAAGCGACAGCAACGACGCCGGACCAAGACTTTGGAACTCTGGCCGACTGCAGGACCGCCTGACGGCAGGATAACCCAAGTGTGATGACTGCAGAAGTGTAACATGATGAACATCAATTGTTCAGTTTTTCTGAAAGCTTTTGTTTTGTCCAAATAGAAGCGTAATTGCCTCTGTGTGTCCAAGGAATGTAAAATTCTCTCCCCTTTATTCTGGGGATGCAAATAAAATGTTGGCAAGTGGATAGTTTGGTTAAGAGCCACACTGGATACCACCTTGGGCATAAATGAAGGGTTTGTTCTTAAGGAAACCCTGTCTTGGAGAAAAATGATGAAAGGCTCCACTGCCATTAGTGCCTGTAGTTCTGAGACTCTTCATGCTGAGGTTATTGCCAATAGCAGAGCAGTTTTCCATGATATATATTTTAATTCTGCTGAATTGGCTGGCTCAAAAGGAGGTTTTTCCAAGACAAAATTGAGGTCCCAAGTAGGAGTTGGTGCTCTCCGGGGCGGTCTTATGTTTTTAGCCCCTCTGAGGTACTGCTTTAGCAATGGATGAGAGAAAATAGGAGGATCTGTGTTGTAATGTGCCGAAATGGCAGAAGTGTGGATCTTAATGGATGAGAAAGATAGTCCTTTGTCCAGCATCTCAGTTACGTATTGTTGTATCTGAGGAATGTTAGGGACAAGAGGGTCAAGGCTTTGAGCCTGGTTCCAGGCACAGAATCTCTTCCACTTTTCTGAGTAAGATTTCCTGGTGCTAGGCCTCCTGGCCTCCAAAATGACATCCATAACAGCTTAAGATAGAGATGTTGTCTGTTTGGCTAATGAATCTGCCATGCAGCCAGGGATAAGGTTTTGATCTGACTGTGCAGGATCTGATGGTTTTGTTGAGTCAGATGGTGTGGAATTTGAGGCAAAATCCAAGGTGGACCTTGAGCTAAGTTCTTTAAGATTGGGTACCAATGCTGGCGTGGCCAGTCTGGAGCAATCAGAATCATCTGTAGTTTGTCTTGTCTGGCTTTTAGGAGTACCTTTGAAAGGAGAGGCAGTGGTGGGAAGGCATAAACGTTTAGGCTTTTCCAGCTGAACGAAAGAGCATTCACTTTCCATGCTTGTGTGTGATAAGTCCTTGTGCAGAATTTTTGTAGTTGGCAATTCAGTGGGGAGGCAAAGAGATCTATGTCCGGGCACCCCCATTTTTGCATTATCATGTTGAAAACTTGTGGATTTAATTTCCACTCGTGAGGATCCATGATGTTTCTGCTTAGGTCGTCTGCCAGAGTATTTTTCTTTCCTGGCAGGAAATGTGCTTGCAGATGAACTTGATAAGTTATACCTGTGTTCCACAAGGTCATGGCTTGCCTGCATAGGGGGTAAGAACGAGTGGCCCCTTGCTTGTTTATGTACCACATTACTGTGGTGTTGTCTGTCTTTAATAATAATTGTCCTGGATGCAGAAGGTCCTTGAAAGCTGTTAGGGCATTTTGTACAGCCAACATCTCTTTCTGATTGATGTGAAGAAGCATTTGGTCTGTGGTCCATTTGCCCTGAATACATTTTCCTGCCATGTGTGCTCCGCAGGCGTAATACGAAGCATCTGTTGTTAAAGTCTGCTTGGCTGTGGGAAAAGTGAAAGGCTGACCCTTGTTGAGGTGACATGCCTGTGCCCACCATCGAAACTCCTGTTATAGACAGGGAATTAGTGTTATTACTGTTTCCAAGCTGTGGAGTGTTGAGTCCAAACACTTTTTAGGTACCATTGTAATTTCCTCATATGCAGTCTGGCATAGGGAATTAGTAGAAAGCAGGATGCCATGAATCCCAAGGCCTGCAGAATTTTTCTTGCAGGGAGTTGGGACTTTGTTGCCATCATTTGAAAATACTGAGTCAGTTGTCCTTGTTTGTCTGGCGTGAGATAAGCCATCTGGGCCGTTGTATTTAAGCTGGCACCCAGGAATATTATCTCTTGTGAGGGCACTAGTTTTGACTTCTTTTCGTTTACTGTGTACCCTAGGCAACTTAACTTTTTTACAAACGCCAGATGCTTTAGAAGAATGTCCTTGCTCTCCGCTTGAATCAGGCAGTAGTCCAGGTATGGATATATTTGAATTACTTTTTGTCTGCAAAATGCAATTACTGGTACCAGACACTTTGTGAAGACCCTGGGCGCAGTAGATAAGCCAAAGGGCAGTGCAGAGAATTGGTAGTGCATTGAACCAGCTATGAATCTGAGGCATCTTCTGCAATTTTGTCTGATAGGGACATGCAGGTATGCCTCTATGAGGTCCAAAGTAACAAGCCAAGCTTTCTTGCCCAACATGGGAAGGAGCTGCTGTAGTGTCAACATTTTGAATTTCGGAACATCCAGTAAGTATTTAGAGTGGAAAGGTCTAGTATGGGTCTCCAGGCTTTGTCCTTTCTGGGGACCAGGAAGAGTCTTGAGTAAAATCCTTGTCCTTGTTCCTGCTGTGGTACTTTCTGAATAGCTCTCATGTCCATGAGGGCTGTAATTTGTTTTTGTGCCTCTGCCCATTGATTGTGTGGCAGGTCTGGCATACCTTTTAGCCTTGGTAAAGTGTGAAAGTGGAACCTGTAATCTTGAGACACAATATTCAGCACCCATTTGTCCTGGGTGATTGCTTGCCAGTTTTGTGAAAAAAGAGAGAGTTTCCCCCAAAGGGAGCTGCCAAAAGGGAAGAGTTTGGCATTGGAAGGGGGAAGTCATTGGGACTGTTTCCTGTAAGGTTGTGACTTGTCCTCACCTCCTTTTGGGGTTGAGCACCCCACTGTCATGGTCTGTAAGAGCCTTGGGGCTGAGATCCGCCTCTTGGGCATCTGTATCTGCCTCTTTGTGGCCTGTCTGACACTGGAAAGGACCAATTTTTTGTAGGCCAATTCCTGCTAAATCTTGGTGGCTGTACCTGTAAGAAATCCTTCACTGTTTGCATAGATTTTGCCTTATCCTCCATTTTCTTTAATACCTCTTCTGCCTTAACACCAAATAAAATATCTTGCTGTAAAGGAGCATCCAATAATTTTGCCTTAACATGATCTGGTAAGCTTTGTTCCTTTAACCAAGCATGCCTTCGAATCACAGATCCTGTAACTGCTGCTCTACAAGAAGCTTCTAATGAGTCAAAACCACATCGCAAAGTATGCTTTCCCACTTGTTCAGCTGCATGCAATAAATCCTGCATTTCCTTAAAATCAGGTTGTTCTGCACTTGTACTCATTTTCTGTTTTAACTGAGACAGTAAATATTGTTGATATTTAAGCATGTGAAACTGGCAGCTTAAAGCCCTTACTGCTAAAGTTGCAGAGGTGTAAACTTTCTTCCCCCATCTGTCTAATGCTCTACAGTCCCTGTCTGAGGGAACTGGATTTTTAGCCGTGGAGGCCTTTACCCCTTTGGGACCCTGGGAAATAGTTTCTGGGTCAGCAGCAGGGTTTTTATAAAGAAATTTGTGAGAGTCAGGGACTCTGTAGTACCTGTCGTAGTACCTGTCTGACTTGACTGGAGCAGGGGGTAAAGAATCTGGATTTAAACTGGATTCAAAGAACACATTGTCCACAATATCGAACACTGGCGGAATAGCAAGGGGTCTGTGCTGAGGCAATAAAAGAAAGTCTCTGAGCCTTTTCTTGGATTCTGAGTAATCCTGGCCCTCCCAAAGGAAATGCTCCCTCATGGTATGTAAAGTTTCCCCAAAAGAGTAATCCTCAGGAGGAGAGGCTGAAGGAATTGATTCTTCAGCATCACAGTCCTCATAGGGGGGTAAAGAGTATCCCTGGTCTGAAGAGGAATCGGAATAAATTGAAACCTGGTCAGAGGAATCATAGTCTGTATCCTGCCTAGGCCTTTTATCAGGAGGGGGATGGGAACCCCTGATCAGAGTAATTAAGTCTTCGGCCATTTTGAGCATCTGCTTTTTAGGCATAGAGGGCATGGAGGCCTGTCCAGGTGAATACTGTACTTGCTTCTTTGTCTTTAATGTTGTTTTAGACTTGGCTGTAGATGCAATGGTAAGTTGTGAAGGTCTGAAAACACCCTCAGAAGCAGATGCCTGCTCAGCGGCTCCGGACCCATCTGAAGGGTTAGTCTCCATAGGCCCAACACATTGAGTATCCAGAGGCCTAGGCAACTCCACGTGGGAGTTGGTCGTGGCCTGCGGCTCTGAGGTAGCAGGTGTCAGAGGCTGCGAAAGCACCTCACTGAGAACCGGCGAACCGGCGACTGGCCTAGAAGAGGCTTCGTCAGTTTTGGGCCTAGGATGCCTGTCCTTATCCTTATCTTTGCGTTTTTTGTGAATTCTGGTTGTCGGTTGTTCCTTCGGCATGATATAATTAAACCTTCGGCCAAAGTAATGGCGAGCAAAATCAAACTGACGTTTAATAGTGCGTTTGTTAAATCTAGCATAAAACCGGCAACTTGTGACGTTGTGATCTAGGCCTAGGCATGGAATACAGTAAGAATGAAAATCCTTATGAGGTATTTGCCTCCCACAAGAAATACAATTATTAACTTTTACTGACATCGGTCTGAGGCAAGAAAAAGTTTCCCCAACGGGGTACTTAGCTTTATTGAAGACTTTGGTTCTGAAAATCGAAATTGATATCTCAGGAGTCGGCCGACCGCCACTTGCGAACTGCTTTTGCTTCGGGTACCGCACGGCAAAAAAGACTGAAGAAAATGGCGTTGGCTGCTTCTTATATACCCCTGACGCACTGACGTCAGGGAGGAGGCAACAGCAACTGACGCCGGACCAAGACTTTGGAACTCTGGCCGACTGCGGGACCGCCTGACGGCAGGATAACCCAAGTGTAATGACTGCAGCAGTGAAACACGATGAACATCTTGCTGAGCTGATGGTTGGAGTGGGAAGCAAAGAGGTCTATCTTCAGGGTGCCCCATTTCTGAGTTATAAGGGTGAAGGTTCTTTGGTTTAGCTGCCACTCATGTGAGTCCAGAAGATTTCTGCTTAATTTGTCTGCCAGAGAGTTTAGAGAGCCTGGCAAGAACTGTGCTAACAGGTGTAGCTGCATGGCTGAGGCTGTGTGCCAAATGGTCATGGCGAGCCTGCATAGAGGGTGGGAGTGAGTCCCTCCCTGCTTGTTGACGTACCACATCACTGTGGTGTTGTCTGTTTTGATCAGTAGAGCCCCTGGGGAGAGAAGGGGTCTGAAAGCTGTCAATGGGTGCTGGACAGCTAACATCTCTTTTTGGTTGATGTGCAGAAGTATTTGATGTGGGCTCCATTGGCTCTATATGCACCTGCCGTTCAGGTGTGCACCCCAGGCATAGTCTGATGCGTCTGAGGTGAGGGTCTGGGTGGCATGGGGTGGTGAAAAGGGTAGTCCCTTGTTGTGGTAGCATGCTGCTGCCCACCTAAGGAAATCTTTCCTTAGACAAGGTATCATTGGTATAAGAGTTTCCAGGTCTTGAGAGTGCTGACACCAAAGGCTTTTTAGGTAGCATTGAAGTTTCCTCATATGCAGTCTGGTACATGGAATGAGTAGAATGCAAGATGCCATGAACCCCAGAGCTTGCAGGATTTTCCTTGCGGATAACTGGGGTCTGGTGGCTTGTTGAGAGAAAAAGGCCGTCGGGTAAGTTTGCTTTTCTGGTGTAAGGAATGCCATCTGGGATGCTGTGTCCAGGCTTGCTCCCAGGAATATAATTTTTTGGGTGGGTACTAGTTTGGATTTCTTTTTGCTGACAGTGTACCCTAGGGAGGTCAGCAGGTCCTTTACAAAGGCCAGGTGCTTGAGCAGCTTTTCCTGTCTATCTGAATTAGGCAGTCATCTAAGTATGGGCAAATTTGAATATTTCTTTGGAAGCAGTAGATAAGCCAAAGGGAAGTGCAGAGAACTGAAAATGCAGAGATCCTGCCCTGAAAAGTAGACATTTCCTGCATGATTCCCTGATTGGGATGTGTAGGTAGGCCTCTTTTAGGTCTAGGGTGGCTAGCCACGCATCCTTGGAGAGCATAGGTAGTAGTTGCTGGAGGGTGAGCATTTTGAATTTTAGTATCACCAGGAAGGTGTTTAGAATGGATAAATCGAGGATGGGGCGCCAGGTGCCCTCTTTTCTTGGCACCAGGAAGAGCCTAGAGTAGAAACTTTGGCCAATCTGTTCTGCAGGAACATTCTCTATTGCCCTTGTGGACAGCAGGGAAAGGATTTGCTTTTTGGCCTCTGCCCACTGATTTGGGGCTAGATCTGGGAACCCTTTTGGGGTTGGTAGCGTGTTGAAAGAAAATTTGTATCCCTGGGACACTATGTTGAGGACCCAGCGGTTGTTAGTAATGGTGACCCAGGTGCTTGTGTGGAAGGAGAGTTTTCCTCCCAGGGGCAAGTGCAGCTGGGCCTTAGAACCTCGGTAGTTTTCAAAAGATCAGAAGATGCAAAAGAAGTCGGTTTGTGTCGAGAATCAGTAGTGCAAAGTACTTCCTCAGAAGCCGGTGCCTGCACACCGGCGCCGGACTGATCCAAGGTAGACACAACCGCAGGATCCTTAGTTGATGAAGAGTTTTGCGGCATACCGGACTCCGAAAAGGTCTCGGTAGCGGCCTGAGAATCCACAGAAGCAGGCACCAGGGGCTGCAAAAGTGCCTCACTGAGGACCGGAGAACTGACAACTAGCTTAATGGAAGCGTAGTCCGTAGGTTTGGACCTGTGCGGTCTGTCTCTGTCTTTATCCTTACGTTTTTTTCGGAAGATCTGATGTCGGATGGCTTACCGAAGCCATATCGGAAATAGAAAACTGAGTGTGAAAATATCTAGCTACAATAAGGGCCCGATGACGTATAGTTCTGGCGCTGAACAAAGCACAAAAGCAACAGTGGGGGACATCGTGGTCTGGGCCTAAGCAAGCGATGCAGTGAGAATGAAAGTCTCGGTGTGGTATTTGCCTTCCACAGGCGAGACAATTGTTAACTTTTTCTGACACTGGTTAGAGCAAGAAAAAAGGATCTCCAATGGGGTACTTGGCTTTAGATGACTTCAACTTCAGTTCGGAAAACGAAACTCGGGTAGCGGCCGACCGGCACTCGTGCGAACTGCTTCTGCTTCAGGCTCCTTGGCAAGAAAGACTGATGTAATGGGGTCGGCTGCCTTACTTTATACTACTGACTACCTGACGTCAGTCCTGAAGCAACAGCAACTGACACAGAAATACTAAGCCTCTGGTATTCGGGCCAACTGACGGCTACCCTGGCAGGGATAACCCAAATTCCTTTCTTTCCACCCCACTAACTACCTTGATTATAGCAAGCTCGGATGCTCATAAGGAACTTCTTATTGTAACAATTGTTAATGTTTGTTATGTACTTCGCAGATAAAGATTCTAGTTGTCTACTGATGTACTATGTTCTTCATCTGTAACTATGTTTGTAATTAATTATTATGTTAATCAAATTGTTAATCGCTATGTAAATCCAATGTAACTACTGTCTGTATATTTTAACTGTGGAGCTTTTCTCCCCGGGCCTCTGCTGAAAATGGACCTACGTCCAGTCGGACACTCCCGGTCAACAAATGTAAATAAATAAATAAATGACTGCAACAGTGAAACACAAAGAACATCTATAGATATATGCTTGGACTTCAACCCCTTTTCACTGTTACAGTACTTTCTGGAAGCAATCTTAGATGCTCCTTTTTCCCTCTGTCACCTCTGCCCCAGACTGTGTCTTTCTTGCTTAGCTCGACCCCCACTAGATTTAGTGGCTGCTATGCATCATATAACCAGGGTGAGCAAAGGGGGGTGACCTCTGGGTGCAAACTGCTGGGGGTGTGATCATCAGGTGATGATGATGTGCGACTGCAGAGTCAAAATTCACTTATGAAGCCAGGAGGAAAATCACAGTTTCATAAATGAAAGCCAATACTTAGCTTGCTCTTGTGAAGAACACACAACCAAGTGCTATCAAGTGTAGTAGCAAGGTGCCCGCAACATTTGTAGTACGAGGGAACATACAACAGAGTGCTATCAAGTGTAGTAGCAAGGTACCCGCTACACTTGTAGTAAGCAGCTTGCTATAGTTATAGCATGGAATGTTTTTTTTTTTCTTTTCTTATGCTGCTTAACTTTGAAAGACTTTTTTTGTTTTCAACTTTGGGAGGGAGTGCCAATCAGGGGAGCTGCCTATGGCATTAGACAGACTTCTCAACTGGGATACTTTGGAGGAATGTTCCTATTTTTGGCTCTGACTTACCCTTGCACAAGATGTCTCTGGTTTTGGAGGCATGTCTGTTTTAAGGACTGATTTACCCCTTCATACAATTTTCTGAATTCCTCTTATCACATGTGATTTTTGAAGCTGTCCAGTACAAGGAAAACCACATTACATGACCAAAATTCTAGTGGCAACAACAATTTAAACAAAGAAAACAGACATCTTACATCTCCCTTTTTCTTTAGAGAAAGATAAAGACCTTGAGTAGTAGAATTTGGCAATACAGTTCATTATAAGTCTACAGATTTTACAGTATCCGATGCTTGCACTTCCCTTTTTCTTCAGCAAAAATAAATAGCCTTGCATGTTAGAATTCTACAATGCAGTTCATTAAAGTCTACATATTTTACACCGTCTATCTGACAATGTGCTTATATTTTTCATTATTTTTGTCACTATTTTTAAACATGTTTCTGTGTAGTATCCAACATTTCTAAAGGAAGCAGGAAGCACCGAGTACTACTTGGTACTTACATTTTACACTAATTAAGACATCCACATTTTTTAACTGGATGTTCCTACTTTTCAAGCATCTCTGATATCCACTTTCAATGTGTGCAGGTTAAGAGATATGGCTCCAGATCACCTAGTCATAGTTCTGCTTTGCACCCATAAAATATGCACACATCCCCTTCTTTCATTCTGTATGTACACCCCAAGTACATTAGCTCCCTTACATACTTCAACTTCCTCACCACCCCCACATGGTCCCACTGCTCCAGATGTGATCTCATCAGTGCAATACCCAAAGAAAGGCTGCCCTCTATTTCCCTACTGATGCAGCCTAGCATCCTGCTGTCTCCTACCACAGGCCTTTCCTATTAAGTGGACTGGTTCAACAAAAACATTTGACACCTAGACCCTTCTCTGCTCCAAACATGCTACAACTCCTATGCAGGTCTTTCTCAAACAACCATAAGGTTAAAACTTCTCTGCCCAACCCTGACAGCTATTCTAGGTGCATATTCTAGGTGCAAATGGAAGATGACCCCCCCCCCCCATGACCACTACAGAGAACACTGTTTTTCCATACATTCATGCCTCATTTCAATTCATGAGCCAAACACAATGAAAGCAGTACTAGCCCAGTTCTGACACCAAACGTACTTCATAAAACTCAACAGCTCTTGCTTACTCTCCCGACTACAGCAATACTATCTCTGACTTGTGCAACTTGCTGCTCATTTTGCACTCCTGTTTCTTACTCCCATCGTGAACCTCTCATCACAGATCACTGATACAACAGTACACTAACTCTACGACAGCAGACAGTACTGTTACTACAGAGGATTAGGATGTGAAGTAGCAAGTAAAACTGAAAAGCTAAACATGAACATAAGAATCAAAACTATACATTTGTGCAAAGTTCCTTAAAAATTTTGAGAGGCACAAATATATGAATTGCAATATGGTTATGAGCAGAAATACAGCCTAGTTACTTGCTATTGTGTTTGCATTTTTTGAGACATCCATAGTTCCTTAAAATCAACTTTTCATCTCTGTTTTCGCTACACATGAACTCATTATTACTATTATTATTAGTGAAGTTATCACTTTCACATCTAAATGGATTTTCAATTTAAAAAAACAGAAAAGCCACAGATTTTAGAAACTGCCAACATCCTCTTGCACATTAATTTTGCAATGGACATAAATGAACAGAATGCATTCATGTCATATACTGCTTACATACTTGTATATACACGTCTGTCTAATACTACACCCAAAGGTGTGAACATTGCTACTAGGTGATAGTAACTGCTGAAGTGGCACCCCAAAATCTTGCACAAAATGGGAAAAAAAAAAAGAGTGCTGATATATACATATATAAGCATACACACACACACGCACACATATATATATATATACAGATATATTTATATATATATATATATATACATATACATACATATACATACATACACACACACACATATATATATATACATATATATATATATATATATATATATATATATACACACACACACACACACACACACACACACACACACACATAAAAGCACACAAACATATACACAGACGTATACTAGCCTCCCAAATCCTGCCAGAACCTGATCAAACTGCACCACACTGACCGCTATCAAAACAAAAGTCAAACAGCCTCTCTTGTGGCACAGAGGGATAAAATCCTGACTATGGTCCAGGTGATCTCAGTCCGAGTAGCAGTTTGAGTGACTGGAGAATGCAGAGGAGGAAGGGCTTGCCACCCTGGGAAGACAGGGAGAGTCAATTGCATTGATTGGCCATAACTGCAGGTCTAGAAATACAGACCTTGCACTGGTGGGTGGACGGAGGGGGTAAGGCCATCCAAGCAGGTGTTGATAGCCCTTGCCTGCTTGTGTATGTGAAGAAGCACACATTTGTAGGTCGCGGGACATGGGCAGTCCACATGCCCAAGTCAACACCAAGGAAATGGGAATTAAGATGTATACAAAGTCCTCAGACGGGATGCCAGTGAGGATGTAAACTCTCTTTATGTCAGCAAAGATAACAGCCCCTTCAGACAGCTCTCCCCAATGGATCAGGGACTCTCCCCTGCTCTGGAGAATGAATGGGCTTGACTAAGTAGGAAGAAGCTTCATGGGTAACTTAGCAGATAAGAAAGGCTCCAAAACAAAGTTTCTGCAGTACACACACAGTCATGGTAACATTAGGTTCAGAATCATCATTTGTCTCTAGACTGTCAGTGGACGCCCCCTTCTCTGGGCCAGAAACCAAGGAGCCTGAATCCTCACCACTGACACTGGAGGGGGACGTCACTTGGAACAAATACCATGTGCAGAGCTGTAGTACCTACAGAGGGATTAAACTGATCAGTCACAGCATGAAGTTATGGGTAAGAGTAGTGGAAGCTAGGTTAAGAAGGGGGGTGATGATTAGTGATCAGCAGTATGGTTTCATGCCAGGAAACAGCACTACACGTGCGATGTTTGCTCTGAGACTGTTGATGGAGACGTACAGAGAAGGTCAGAAGGAGTTGCATTATGTTTTCGTGGACTTAGAGAAAGCATATGACAGGGTGCCTAGAGAGGAGTTGTGGTATTGTATGAGGAAGTCGGGAGTGTCAGAGAAGTATGTAAGAGTGGTACAGGATATATATGAGGGTAGTGTGACAGCGGTGAGGTCTGCGGTGGGAGTGACGGATGCGTTTAAGGTGGAGGTGGGATTACATCAAGGATCAGCTCTGAGCCCTTTCTTATTTGCAATGGTGATGGACAGGTTGACAGACAAGATCAGACAGGAGTCCCCATGGACTATGATGTTTGCAGATGACATTGTGATCTGTAGTGAGAGTAGGGAACAGGTGGAGGAGACCCTGAAGAGATGGAGATATGCTCTAGAGAGAAGAGGAATGAAGGTCAGCAGGACTAAGAATATATGTGTGTGAATGAGAGGGAAAACAGAGGAATGCTGAGGATGCAGGGAGTAGAGGTGGCGAAGGTGGATGAGTTTAAATACTTGGGATCAACAGTTCAGAGTAATGGTGAGTGTGGAAGAGAGGTGAAGAAGAGAGTACAGGCAGGATGGAGTGGGTGGAGAAGAGTGTCAGGAGTAATTTGTGACAGACGAGTACCAGTAAGAGTGAAAGGGAAGGTCTACAAGAGGGTAGTGAGACCAGCTATGTTATATGGGTTGGAGACAGTGGCATTGACAAAAAGGCAGGAGTCAGAGCTGGACGTGGCAGACTTAAAGATGTTAAGATTTGCATTGGGTGTGACGAGGGTGGACAGGATTAGGAATAAGTATATTAGAGGGTCAGCCCAGGTTGAAAGGTTTGGAGACAAAGCCAGAGAGGCAAGATTATGGTGGTTTGGACATGTGCTGAGGAGGGATGCAGAGTATATTGGGGAAAAAGATGCTAAGGATGAAGCTGCCAAGTAACAGGAAAAGAGGGAGGCCTAAGATAAGGTGTATGGATGTGGTGAGAGAGGACATGCAGGTAGCTGGTGTGACAGAGCAAGATGCAGAGGACAGGAAGAAATGGAAACCGATGATCCACGGTGGCAACCCCTAACGGGAGCAGACGAAAGAGGAAAGGACAGATACAGACAGTATTTTGAGCTCTTTGCATCAAGCACAATTTCCCTTGACAGCACACAGGGAACACATTCAGTCCAGGGTCTGGATTTCTCTCTGTCCCCCTCCAGGCCCCTAATAAGACTCCCCACTGGCACAGCTATAGAGCGGAGTCCTCAGTCGAGTGTCCAAGCAGTGGCCACAGAGTCACCAAATAGATACGAGTACACACAAAAAGGTTAAATATTCTCTAAAGGACCAGCCACAATGAAAAGTTTAAGAACATGAAAATACTAAATATCCATTTACAATAAACACCACAGTTTCAGTCACTGGAAATATTACAAAATAACACAGATGAACAGATTCACACAGATACAGAAAAATAGTACTTAACTAATCTCACTATATTTTCCTAACTGATTTAAAGAATTACTCTTCCCTGGTCACTTACTAGAGCAATACAAGATGAAGTAAGTGAGGGGGTCTTTCTTTGTCAGGTTCCAAAGAGTGCGCTCCGAGACTTCAGTCTCATCTACTATTAAAATATCACTACAGAGCTGTCTTACAGAATGGCATCACACACATCTGGTCATATGACTTCTGGCTCTCATACTACCCCCTTGGCAAGAAGATGCCAGGATTTCACACACACACACACACACACACACACACACACACACACACACACACACACACACACACACACACACACACCTTTACTAAGATCTGCTGCAGCTTCTGGAAGCCATAAAACACTTCCAATCTTCGTACAGGAGCTAATAAGTCATTCTCTGGCACAGACATTTTGTCTGTGGCTGCAGTAAGAACTGTAGGATACAATGTTTGTGACCTAAATTAACTAATTTAATTTCTTACTATTTTTCAAAGTTAGCTGGAGTGAGATAAACTTCTTCTCTTCCAGAATCCTCTATTAACATATATACATTCCCTCAACTACAACAGTACACTGCAATATAAATACATATTTATTTTCTGTCCAGCAGGACACACTTTTGGTACATCTTTAACACAAGCAGCTTTACAAATACATTTTTCAACACAAGCACCTGTACAAATCAGTATGACATACAAATGACATACAATTCTTTATGAAATTCCAGCTAGCTGTGCTGGGATATGTTACACATCCACTGCCCTACTTCTCCTGGCATAGATGGCACTACCTCACATTGTCAAAGTCAGTACATGTTCTTTCTCATAAAATGTAATGCAGGATGTCACTGTTCCAGACCAGGCAGAAAAATACTGCAATACCATATACTGCTATTTGAAATTATTTTAAAATACTGCACATTATTATACTTTATAACAATAGAGAAGTAAAGACTATTACATCCCTCCATTAGCGAAGCACAACAGTTTGGGTACTTCAGAATATACTTATTACAACAGAACAGTGTTGTCTTTATCAACAAGTATGAGCTCTGTTGGATAAAATGCAAAGCAGCATGTTGCACCTCCAGTTACATAAGTACTTCAGTGTGAAATGCTGTTTCTGGAATTAGTAACACACACAAACAGACTCACAAACTCAAATGTGTGTGTGTGTTTGTGTACGTGCATGTACACGTATTCATGCAGATCTGAAAAAGGATGCACATTCAATGATTACTACTGAAAATTTTAAGTATATGAAATATTCATGTATAAACAAAGAAGGGGACTATTTTAAGACCAAGAAGTAAACAAATTATTAGTTATGTACTGACCAAAACTTGCCATCTGTGTTGTCCAATTTCATTCTTCCTTATCAATGGGTTTGGATCAGATCCCCGGATGCGACTTGGCCACATTCAATAGCCTTCTGATCCCAGCTCTTGAGCTCATCCCTCTATCCATAATGTTCTATTCCATCACCAACACCTCAGATCGAGTTTGCTGCCTAGTCTCCCATTGTACAGCAGAGACAGACACAGACAGAAGATGGACAGAAGAAATAGAGGGCTCAAACCATGAATTGAATAGTTCCAATACAGTCTAAACAGTTACTTCCAGGAGTGACAATGATGGGGAAAAGATGGGAGGGAAGGTGACGAAGAATGAAAATGGACAACACAGATGCCAAGTTATGGTGAGTGCATAACTAATATATCTGACGCTGTCCTTTTCATTCTTCCTCTCTAATAGGTCAGAGTCCCCACCTACATAACCCTCGGGAGGCCCTCATGGAAGGACCTGCCGGAGCACTGCCGAGCTAAAAGAAGCTCTGCTTCTAGAAATTATACCCAATTTATAACATGTAACAAAGGTGCAAGTCTTTAACCAAGTAGCTGCAGCACAAATGTCATCAATGGAAGTCCTTGACCAAAAGGCAAATGAAGTAGCTATGGACAGAGTAGAATAACTTGAGGTGGTTGTGGTCAGTTTAGTCTTTTTTGACAATAAACCAATGAAATGCAATCAGTAATCCACTTGGCTAGAGTAAAGTACAGTTGTGTACACTTACCATAAATGTAAATGTTCTAGTGTATTCACTGCTGCAGTCATCACTTGTGGGTTATTCCTGCTGGGTAGCCCTCGGCCATCCCGAATACCAGAGTAAAGTGTGTCCCTCCTGTGTCGGCTGCAGGTTGCCAGGGACTGACATCAGGTCGTCAGTGGTATAAAGCAATGCAGCCGATGCCATTACATCTGTTTTTCTTGTCCCAACTTATAGGAGCCCTGCCCAGGGGCCTGAGGAGGCCAAACTGGAGGATGACCATAGGTATAAATTGGCATGAAGGAAACAGAGAAAGAAATAAAGGGGGGAGGAGGGAGGGAAAAAGTACAGTTTTGTACCTACCATAAATGTAGATGTTCGAGTGCTCATACAGCTGCAGTCATAACAGATGGGTTATCCTGCCGTCAGGCGGGTCCTCGGTCGGCCGAATTCCAAAGTCTAGGTCTGGCGTCGGTTGTCGTCGCTTCTTCCCTGACGTCAGCGCAGCAGGGGTATAAAAGAGGCAGCCGACACCATATTCTTCAGTTTTTCTTGCCTCAGATGTCAGGTGCCCCCAGAAGGTAGGCAAACATAATGTTATGCAAAGATGCAATGTTCATAAATCAAAAACAGTAGTTGCAAGCAAATACACCATAAAAGAATACTCCAAAAAGGTTATATGAAAAGTGTTTGTCATAAGGCCTGTCCTAAGAGGGGATGGAGGGAGGGATACCTGGACTGCAGCTGTATGAGCACTCGAACATCTACATTTATGGTAGGTACAAAACTGTACTATGTTCATCGTGCATACAGCTGCAGTCATAACAGATGGGTAGAATCCCAAAGCTAAGTAAGGGTGGTAGGCACGAAGTGAAACTAGGAGGGGCTAGGATGCCCTGCAGGACTGCTGTGGCAAAGCCCGCTCTAGATTTTGAGTATAGTGGGAGGTGATAGTGCTTGGAGAAAGTGTGCACTGAACTCCAGGTGGCTGCTTCCAAAATGTCCTTGGTAGGGACCCCCCTGAGGAAGGCTGCAGAGGTAGCTGTGGCTCTGGTGGAGTGGGATCTGATGCATGCAGGCACAATTTTTCCATGAAATGAGTAACAAAAGCGTATGCAGTGGGCTATCCATTTTGAAATTGTCTGTTTGGAAATAGCCTTTCCCTGAGCACCTGCTGTATAGGACACAAAGAGTTGCTCAGATTTCCTGAATGGCTTTGTTCTGTCCAAATAGTAACAAAGTTGTCTGTGAATGTCCAAGGAATGTAGTAGTCTTTCCCCTTTGTTTTGTGGATTAGGATAAAAGGTAGGTAAGTGGATAGTCTGATTCAAAGCTACACTGGATACTACCTTTGGCATAAAGGTAGGGTTGGTTCGTAAGGAAACTCTGTCCTGATGGACAATGATGAATGGTTGCACAGCCATGAGGGCCTGTAGCTCCGAAACCCTGCGTGCTGAGGTGATAACCAGAAGAAAGGCTGTTTTCCATGACAAGTACTGTAACTCTGTTGAAGAAGCTGGCTCGAATGGAGGAAGGGTCAGCTTTTCCAATACGAAGTTGAGGTCCCAAGCAGGGACTGGTGGTTTCCTTGGGGGTTTTATATTCTTTGCCCCTCTGAGGAACTGCCTTAAGAGAGGGTGAGAGTAAAGGAGGATCTGTGCTGTATTGAGCAGAAATGGCTGAAGCGTGGATCTTGATGGAGGAGAAGGAAAGTCCGTTGTTTAACATCTCAGCTAGGTACTGTAAAATTTGAGGTATATTTATTACCCAAGCATTCTGTCCCTTTTCTTGATTCCAGGCACAAAATCGCTTCCATTTGGCGGAGTAGGCCTTTCTAGTAGAGGGTCTTCTGGCCTCCAAGATGACATCCTGCACCTCCTTGGAGAGGAGAAACTGTTGGGAAATCAAGGAATTCTCCATGCAGCTAGATTTAGAGTTTTGAGATTGCTGTGAAGGGTTTTGTAGTTGTGCTGGGACAACAGAAGAGGGACTCGAGGTAGGATCCATGGTGGGGAATGTGTCAGGCTCTTCAGGAGCGGATACCAGTGTTGTCTTGGCCAGTCTGGAGCAATGAGAATCATTTTCGGCCTCTCTGCTCTGGCTTTCAATAGAACTTTGGGCAGCAGAGGAAGCGGCGGGAAGGCATAGACTGTTAATGTTGCCCAAATGAAGGAAAGTGCGTCCACTTTCCAGGCCTTCAGCTGGCAATTTATGTGGGTAGCAGAGAGATCTATGTCTGGCTGTCCCCATGCCTGAGTTATCTTTGTGAAAACTTGAGGATGCAACTTCCATTCATGCGGATATGTCATATTTCTACTTAAGTTGTCTGCCAGTGTGTTTTCCTTCCCTGGCAGGAATTGTGCCTGTAGTTGAATTTGCAATTCCAGTGCTGCGTTCCATAGGGTCATGGCTTGCCTGCACAGGGGGGTATGAATGAGTTCCCCCCTGTTTGTTTATGTACCACATCACTGTGGTGTTGTCTGTCCTTATCAATAGCTGGCCTGGATGCAGTAGGTCTTTGAAGGTCATAATAGCCTTTTGCACGGCTAGCATTTCCTTTTGGTTGATGTGAAGGTGCTTCTCTTTTTGGGTCCATTTTCCCTGAATGCACTGATCTGTCATGTGTGCTCCCCAGGCGTAGTCTGAGGCGTCTGTTGTGATGATTTGAGTTTCTTGAGGTATGCAGAAAGGGAGACCTGTGTTTCTTTGGCAAGCTTGAGTCCACCATAAAAATTCCTTTTGAAGGCATGGAATGAGTGGTATAATTGCTTCCAAGCTGTGGCTGTGTTGAGACCATAAGTTTTTCAGGTACCATTGAAGTTTCCTCATATGCAGATTTGCACATGGGATTAGTAGGATGCAAGATGCCATGAATCCCAGAGTCTGCAGGACTTTCCTTGCAGTTAGCCTGGTGTAAGTTGCCATTTTTCTGAAGTATTGAGACAGTTGCCCTTGCTTGTCTGGCGTGAGGTAGGCCATCTGGGTGGTTGCATCCAAGCTGGCACCCAGGAAAATTATTTGTTGAGAGGGTATTAGTTTTGATTTCTTTTTGTTGACTGTGTATACCAGGAAGTTCAACAATTTTATTACAAACGCCAGGTGCTGCAGTAGTATGTCCTTGCTGTCCGCTTGGATCAGGCAGTCGTCCAGATATGGGTAGATTTGTATCCCTTGTAGTCTGCAGAAGGCGATTACTGATGCCAGGCATTTAGTAAACACTCTGGGCGCAGTAGATAAGCCAAAGGGCAATGCAGAGAATTGGTAATGGGTTGAACCTGCAAGAAATCTGAGGTATCTTCTGCAATCTTGTCTGATAGGGACATGCAGGTATGCCTCCTTGAGGTCCAATGTTACCAGCCAAGACTCCTTGCCCAGCATGGGAAGAAGCTGCTGTAATGTGAGCATCTTGAATTTTGGCACCTGTAGATATGTGTTTAGGATGGATAGGTCTAAGATAGGTCTCGCATCTTGAATTTTGGCACCTGTAGATATGTGTTTAGGATGGATAGGTCTAAGATAGGTCTCCAATCTTTGTCTTTCCTTGGTACCAGGAATAGTCTGGAACAAAACCCTTGACCTTGTTCTTTTACAGGTACCTCTTGAATTGCTTTCATGTCCATGAGAGCTGAAACTTGTTTTTGTGCCTCTGCCCTTTGATTTTGTGGCAGGTTTGGCATGCCTCTCATTTTTGGAAGGGTGTGAAAGTGGAACCTGTAGCCTCTGTCTATAATGTCCAGAATCCATTTGTCTTTTGTAACAATATGCCAATTTTTTGAGAATAATGTCAGCTTTCCGCCTAAAGGTGCTGCCATTAAAGCTTTGCTTGGCAGGTGTAGGGGGAAGTCATTGTATCTGTTTTCTAAAAGACTGTGATCTATCTTCTGCGCCTCCTGGGGTTGGTGCTTGCCACTGTCTGGCTCTGAAAGATCCTTGAGGTTGCCCTCTACCCCTTGGGCGCCTGTATCTGCCCCTTTGAGGTCTGTCCGTGGCTGGAAAGGACCAATCTTTTGAAGGCCAGTTTCTGCTGAAACGTGGAGGCTGTACCTGCAGGAAATCTTTCACTGTTTGCATTGATTTCGCTTTTTCCTCCATTTTCTTTAGCACCCCCTCAGCTTTAACACCAAACAATACATCTTTTTGAAGAGGTGCATCTACTAATTTAGCTTTGACATGATCTGGTAAGGTTTGCTCTTCGAGCCAAGCATGCCTACGTATAACAGACCCCGTAACAGCAGCTCTACATGAGGCCTCTAAAGCATCAAAACCACACTGCAAGGTATGTTTACCCACTTGCTCTGCACCATGCAACAAATCCTGCAACTCTTTTAAATCTGGTTGTTCTGGTTGTGTCATCTTGCTTTTCAGCTGAGACATCAAAAACTGTTGATACTTTAACATATGGAACTGACAGTTTAATTCCCTCATGGTTAAAGTGGCCGAGGTGTACACTTTTTTCCCCCACCTTTCTAAAGCTCTGGAATCTCTCTCTGAAGGTAATGGGTTTTTAGCAGTACAGGCCTTAATTCCCTTGGGACCCTGTGAAATTATTTCTGGGTCAGCAGTATGGCTTTTATATAGGAACTGGTGGGAATCAGGAACCCGGTAATACCTGTCTGGTTTAACAGGAGCTGGAGGCAAAAAATCTGGATTAAGGCTGGCTTCTGTGTACACATCATCTAATATATAAAAACAGGAGGGATAACCAGAGGCCTATGCTGAGGAAGCAGAAGAAATTCCCTGAGCCTTTTCTTGGAGTCTGAGTAATCTTGGCCTTCCCAATGAAAGTGTTCCCCCAAAAGAGAAGTCCTCAGGGGGGGGGGGGTGAGGGAATAGACTCCTCTGCATCAGAGTCTTCGAAAGGAGAATAGGCATAATCCTGGTCCTCAGATAGTTCTGAGGTAATAGAAGCTTGATCTGAGGAAGGGTAGTCTTCCTCTAATCTGGGCCTTTTGTCAGAGGGGGTTGAGAACCCCTGATAAGAGTAATCAAATCCTCAACCATTTTAAGCATCTGTTTTTTAGGCATGGTGCCTTGAGAGGGGGTCTGAAAAACCTGTTTTTTGGTTTTCATGGCTGCTTTGGATTTAGTGAAGGCTTTAATAGAGAAGGAGGAAGGCCTGAAGACCCCTTAAGAAATGGAAGGCCTGTCTAAATTCTGAGTTTCCCCGCCAGAAGTAGCGTCGGGATCTGTATTAGGAATGGGGGCTGAGGAGCCTGCGACCTCGGGTACTGAAGACACAGGTAATGCATTGTCATTGGTAGTCAGGGGCTGCATAGGCACCTCGCTGAGTACCAGAGAACCAGTAGTCGGCCTTAGCGTGGTTTCAGTAGGTGGTGCGGACCTCGAATGTCGGTCCTCATCTTTGCGTTTTTTGCTAAAAACTGGAGTCGGAGTATCCGACGACATAATATAATTAAATTTTTTGCCGAAAAAGTGAAGGGCGAACTCCGCCTGACGCTTAACAGTGCGTTTATTGAATCTAGCACAGAAACGGCAGGCCAAGACATCGTGGTCTGGTCCTAAGCAAGGTATACAGAAAGAGTGGAAATCCTTATGCGGTATTTGCTTCCCACAAGAAATGCAATTATTAACTTTGTCTGACATCGGTCTGAGGCAAGAAAAGTTTCCCCAACGGGGTACTTAGCTTTCAAGAAGACTTCGGCTGAAATACTTTCGTAAATCTCAGGAGCTGGCCGACCGGCACTTGCGAACTGCTTCTGCTTCGGGCACCGCACGGCAAAAAAGACTGGAGAATATGGCGTCGGCTGCCTCTTTTATACCCCTGCCACACTGACGTCAGGGAAGAAGCGACGACAACCGACACCGGACCTAGACTTTGGAATTCGGCCGACCGAGGACCTGCCTGACGGCAGGATAACCCATCTGTTATGACTGCAGCTGTATACACGATGAACATCAGGACTGCAACAGTGAATACACTCAAACATCTACATTTACAGTAAGTGTACACAACTGTACTATGTTCTTCGTGTCTCACTATTGCAGTCATTACTTGTGGGAAGATTCCCAAAGCTGAAGGTAGGGTGGAAGGTAGGAAAGGAAGGAACAGAAGAACAGGCTTGCACGGTAAGTGTACACAACTGTACTATGTTCTTCGTGTCTCACTACTGCAGTCATTACTTGTGGGAAGATTCCCAAAGCTGAAGGTAGGGTGGAAGGTAGGAAAGGAAGGAACAGAAGAACAGGCCTGCACTGTTCTAAGTAGGACCCAGCATGCCCTGCAGGACTGCAGAGGCAAAGCCTGCCCAGGTTTTGAAGAAAAGAGGCAATTGGTAGTGTTTGGTGAAGGTATGGACAGAAGTCCAAGTGGCAGCTTCTAGGACGTCCTTGGTAGGGACGCTCCTGAGGAAAGCAGTGAAGTACATGCTGCCCTAGTGGAATGGCTTCGGACAGGCTTGGGAGATATTTTCCATAGAAGTGGAATTGGATACAGTGGGATATCCATTTTGAAATGGTCTGCTTGGAAATAGGTTTCCCCTCTGCCCTTGGGACGAGGTCGACCAGCAGTTGGTCAGTCTTTGAGAAACTTGGTTCTATCCAGATAGTATCCAAGTTGTGTGTACATCCAGTGAATGAAGGATTCTTTCCCCGCTATTTTGAGGGTTAGGAAAGAGGGTGGGAAGATGGATAGCCTGATTCAATGTCACGTCGGATACCACCTTAGGCATAAAAGAGGGGTTAGTTCTAAGAGACACCTTGTCTGCATGGAAGAAATGAAGGGTTCAATGACTATGAGGGCCTGCAGCTCGGAAACCCTCCTGGCTGAAATTATGGCCAGCAGGAAAGCAGTTTTCCAAGAAAGGTGTTTCGGTTCTGCTGAAGCAGCTGGTTCACAGGGGTGTAAGGTCAATTTCTTCAAGACATATTTCAGGTCCCAAACAGGGATGTGTGGCCTTCTGGGAGGTCGGATGTGTGATGCCCCTCTAAGGAATTGTTTTAGCAGGGGGCGAGAGAAAGTACAGTTATGTGTTGTGTACACTTACCATAAATGTAGATGTTCGAGTGCATTCACTGTTGCAGTTATCCCATTTGGGTTATCCCTGCTGGGGTAGCCCTCGGCCGGCTTGAATACCAGAGACTCAGTATTTCTGCGTCAGTTGCTGTTGCTTCAGGACTGATGTCAGGTCGACAGTAGTATAAAGTGAGGCAGCCAATACCATTACATCAGTTTTTCTTGCACTAACCTGTCAGGAGCCTCCAAGTAGGAGCTGGGTTCTGGTGGAAGAACCCCACCAGTGAAAAATAAATACTAATATGTGTCTTGTAAGGAAAGAGACTAAAAGGGGGATGGAGGGAGGGAAACCAGGACTGCAACAGTGAATACGCTTGAACATCTACATTTATAGTAAATGTACACAACTGTACTATGCTCTTCGTGTTTCACTGTTGCAGTCATCACATTTGGGTTGATTCCCAAAGCTGAGGAAAAGGGTGGAGGCAACAAAGGAAACTAGGGGCTGCCTAGGATGCCCTGCAAGACTGCAAAGGCAAACCCTGCCCTGGATTTGGAGAAGAGAGGCAGGTGGTAATGCTTGGTAAAAGTGTGAACAGATGTCCAGGTGGCAGCCTCCAGGATGTCCCTGGTGGGTCTCCTCTGAGGAAAGCTGCAGAGGTGGAGGCTGCTCTTGTGGTGTGCGTCCTGACACCCTTGGAGGTAGACTTTCCATGTTGTTTGTAATTGATGTGGATGCAGTGTGCTATCCATTTGGAGATGGTTTGTTTGGAGATGACTTTGCCTTCTGCCACTGTAGCAAAGCTGACCAGCAATTGATCAGACTTTCTGAAGGATTTAGTCCTGTCTAGACAGAATCTGAGCTGTCTGTGCACATCTAGAGAGTGCAGGATCCTTTCTTCCCTTGTTCTGTGGGTTAGGGAAAAAGGTGGGCAAATGAATGGACTGGTTGAGAGCCACACTGGACACCACCTTGGGCATGAAGAATGGGTTAGTTCTGTGGGATACCCTGTTAGCATGGAAGATGATGAAGGGTTCCACAGCCATGAGCGCTTGTAGCTCAGAGACTCTTCTGACTGAAGTGATGGCCAGAAGGAATGCTGTTTTCCAGGAGAGAAATTTTAGCTCTGCAGAAGAAGATGGATCAAAAGGGGGCAGAGATAGTTTTTCCAGTACAAAGTTAAGATCCCAAGCTGGTGTTGGTGCCCTTCTTGGTGGCCTCAAGTTGCTGGTCCCTCTTAGGAACTGTTTGATCAAGGGGTGTGAGAAAGGGGCTGCTCAGTGAGAAAATGAGCAGAAATAGCAAAGGTATGAATATTTATAGGTAGAAGAGTTTCCAGATCTTAAGAGTGTTGACACCAAAGGCTTTTTAGGTACCACTGAAGTTTCCTCATATGCAGTCTGGCATATCGAATTAGTATGCACAATGCCATGAACCTCAGAGCTTGCAGGACCTTCCTTGCAGATAGCTGGGGCCTGGTGGCTAGTTGAGAGAAGTAGGCTGTCAGGAAAATTTGTTTCTCTGGTGTAAGGTATGCTATCTGGGATGCTGTGTCCAAGGCTTGCTCCCAGGAAGATAATCCTTTGGGTGGGCAGCTGTTTGGATTTCTTTTCATTGATTGTGTACCCTAGGGAGGTTAGTAGTGTCCTTACAAAGCCCAGGTGCTTGAGTGGCTTTTCCTGGCTGTCTGCCTGGATAAGGAAGTCATCTAAGTATGGGTAAATCTGAATATTTCTCTGTCTGCAAAAGGCAATGGCCAGAGCCAGACATTGTGTGAAAACTCTGGGAGCAGTAGATAAGCCAAAGGGAAGTGCGGAGAACTGAAAGTGTTGAGATCCTGCCCTGAAAAGGAGATATTTCCTGCATGATTCCCTGACAGCGATGTGGAGGCAGGCCTCTTTTACATCTAGGGTGGCTTGCCAAGTGTCCTTGGAGAGCATGGGAAGCAGCTGTTGGGAGGATGAGTATTTTGAATTTTAGGATCGCCAGGAAGGTGTTTAGAATGGATAGATCGAGGATGGGGTGCAAGGTGCCCGCTTTTCTGGGTACCAGAAAAAGTCTGGAGTAGAAACCTTGGCCTATCTGTTCTGCAGGAACGTGCTCTACTGCCCTCATAGAGAGCAGGGAAAGGACTTGCTTTTGAGCCTCTGCCCACTAGTTTGGTGGTAGGTCTGGGGAACCCTTTAGGGGTTGGAAGGGCGTGGAAGGAAAATTTGTATCCCTGTATCACTATGTTCATTACCCAGTCGTCACTGGTAATGGCGGCCCATGTGCTTGCGTGAAAGGAAAGTTTTCCTCCTAGGCGTAAGACAAAGTGGGCAGAGGAAGGGGGTGAGTCATTGTGAGTTCTTACCATAAGGGAGTGGCTTACAACTCCCTGGTTTTGAAGTGGAAAAAGTCCACTGCTTAGATCTCTGCATTCCCTGTAGCTGCTGTCGGGGGGGTGGGGGGGGTCTGGTTCCCTGGGGTCTAGGCTGGACTGGCTTACTGGGAGCAGGAAAGGACCAATGTTTGGTGGGACAATGCCTGCTGAACCTAGGTGGCTGGACCTGCAAGAAATCCTTAACTGTTTGCATACATTTTGCTTTTTTTTTTTTCCATCTTTTTTTAAGACTTCTTCTGCCTTAGTGCCAAATAAGTTATCTTTGTGCAAGGGGGCATCCAACAATTTAGATTTGACAAGGTCTGGCAGGGGCTTGTTCCTTAAGCTATGCATGCCTTCTAATTACAGATCCAGCGACTGCTGCCCTGCAAGAAGCTTCTAGGAAGTCAAAAGCACAGTACAAGGTGCGTTTAAGTTAATTGACTTGCAGAATGCATTAACTCTTGTAATTCTTTTGATTCTGCCCAAGCAGGAAAGGAAGACCTTTTTTGTTTAAGGAGTTCCAGGGTATGTTGCTGAAATTTCAGCATATGTAACCGACAATTTAGTACCCTGATTGCAAGAGTAGCTGAGGTGTATACGTTTTTACCCCATCTGTCCAGTGTTCGGGAATCCCTATCTGAGGGGATGGGATTCTTAACAGAGGTTGCTTTAATTCCCTTAGGCCACTGAAAAATTACCTCAGGGTCAGCAGTAGGATTTTTAAAAAGAAATTTGTGTGAGTCAATGACTCTATCGTATCTGTCTGGTTTTCAGGGTGCAGGAGGGAGGGTGTCAGGAGTCAAGCTGGATTCAAGGAAAAAACTTCCTCCACAACATCCAGGACTGGGGGGATGGCCAAGGGTCTGTGCTGTGGAAGATCTAGGAATTCTCCGAGTCTTTTTTTAGACTGATGGTAGTCTTGACTCTCCCATTGGAAATGCTCCCTTAAGGTATGGAGGGTTTCTCCAAAGGAAAAATCCTCTGGGGGGGCGGCTGAAGGAATGGAATCCTCATAAGTAGAGAGGGGTTGCATGTTTTCATATTCAGATGCATCAGATTCATCTGACTCTTGCTCAGACAAAACTACAGGGGGCAGATCTCTTTTCCTTTTGGAGGGGGTAGCCTGGCTTCTCCTGATCAGCATGATAAGGTCTTCCGCCATTTTAAGCATTTGAGACTGAGGCAAGGAAGCAGGCGCCTGAGTGGGTCGTCAGTTTCTTGGGTGTGGCTCTTAACCTGGGCCTTAGAACCTCGGTCATTTTAGAAAGGACGGTAGTCGCGAGAGAAGACGTCAGTCTGTGTCAAGAATCTGTACTGTGAAGGAGTTCCTCTGAAGCCAGTGGCTCAGGACTCATCCAAGGTAGAGACGATCGCAGGTTCCTTAGTCGAAGAAGCGTTTTGTGGCATACCGGACTCCAAAAGTGTCTCGGTAGCGGCCTGCGAATCCACAGAAGTGGGCATCAGGGGCTGGGAAAGCACCTCACTGAGGACCGGAGAACTGACGACTAGCTTAACGAAAGCGTCGTTGGTAAGTTTGGACATGTGCGGTCTGTCTCTGTCTTTATCTTTACGTTTTTTCAATAGATCTGCTTTCGGATGGCTTACCGAAGCCATATCGGAATTCTAGGACTGTAAGCGAAAATATCTGGCTACAATAAAGGCCCGATGATGGATAGTTCTGGCGTTGAACAAAGCACAGAAGTGACAACGGGGGACATCGTGGTCTGGGCCTAAATAAGTGACACAGTACGAATGGAAGTCTCGGTGTGGTATTTGCTTTCCACAGGCGAGACAATTATTAACTTTTTCTGACATCGATTAGTGCAAGAAAAAAAGATCCCCAACGGGGTACTTAGCTTTAGAAGACTTCAACTTCAATTTGGAAGAAGAAAACTCAAGTAGTGGCTGACCAGCACTCGTGCGAACTGCTTCTGCTTCAGGCTCCTCGGCAAGAAAGACTGATGTAATGGCGTTGGCTGCCTTATTTTATACTACTGATGACCTGACGTCAGTCCTGAAGTGACAGCAACTGACGCAGAAATACTAAGTCTCTGGTATTAGTGCCGGCCGAAGGCTACCCTTGCAGGGCTAACCCAAATGTGATGACTGCAACAGTGAAACACGAAGAACAGCAAAGGTTCCTCTGTATGGGAATGGGCAGAGATAGCAGAGGCATGAATTTTGATGGAAGAGTAAGATAATCCTTTTTGCACTAGCTCCACCAGGTAGTCTAGAACCAAAGTGAGGGTGGCAAGGAAGCTGCTTGTACATTTAGTTTGGCACCAGGCATTAAATATTTTCCATTTTGCAGAGTAGGATTTCCTGGTTCTGGTCCTCCTGGCCTCCTTAATTATATCCAGAACCTGCTTGCTCAAAGTTGGGCTGGTATCCACCTCTGGGGTATAAGCCATGCGGATAGGCTGAGAGTTTGCAGATTGGGATCCAGTACTAACCCTTTTTCTTGGGTTAGAAGTCCTTCTGTGAGAGGCAGGTTCCTGGGCAGCTCCTTGGTCAGACTGAGCAGCAAAGGGTACCAATGCTGCCTGGGAAAATTAGGAGCAATGAGTATAGCTCTTGGCCCATCCTCCCTGGTGTTTAGCAGTACCCTTGGGATCATTGGCAAGGGTGGGAGGGAGTAAACAAACGGGTTGCCCCAGTAGAAGGAAACAGCATCCACCTTCCAGGCTCCTGGGTGGAACTCCCTGGTGCAGAACTGGTCCAACTGTCAGTCCTCTATGGATGCGAAGAGGTTTACCTCTGGGGTCTCCCATATTTGGGTGATGTTGAGGAAGGTCTCCTTCCGAAGCTGCCATTAGTAGGGGTCCAGGACACTTATGCTGAAGTGGTCTGCCAGGGTGTTGTCCTCTCCTGGGATGTACTGGGCTATCAGATGAAGGCCCATCATAGAGGCAGTCTGCCAGAGAAACATGGGTAGGCAACAAAGTGGGTAGGAGTGTGTTCCCCCCCTGTGTGTTGATGTACTACATGACTGTGGTATTGTATGTTTTGATGAGGAGCACCCCTGGTTTTAGGTGGCTCTTGAAGGCTGTGACAGCCCTGCGTACCACCATCATTTCCTTCAGGTTGATGTGGAGGTCTAGGTCTCTGAGGTCCCGGGTGCCTTGGGTGCACGTCTCCTAAGTGGGCCAACCAGGCCGCTTCTGAGGCATCCATGGTGATGGGCTGGACATGGGGAAGAATGAGAAATAGTAGGCCCTTCTTCAGGGTACAGACTTCTGCCCACCATAGGAGTTGCTCCCTTAAGCAAGGAATCAGAGGTAGTTGTAGCTCCAGTGCAGAGTGTTGGCACCATAGGATTTTTAGGTACCATTGCAGTTTTCTAATGTGTAGTCTAGCCAAGGGCACCAAGAGGATGCCATGTACCCCACAGCTTGCAGGAACTTCCTTGCTGTGAGATGTGTCCTGTGAGCTAACTGGGTGGCGTTTTGGGGCAGAAAACTTTGTTTTTTGGGAGAGAGGAAGGCTCTTTGGGTGGATGTGTCCAGGAGAGCTCCCAAGAAGGTGATCTGTCTTGTGGGCTGGAAATGGGATTTTACCTTGTTGATAGTAAATCCCAGAGAGGTAAGGAGGGGGTTGGACAAAGTTGAGGTTTTGCAGTAGCTTTTCCCTGCTGTCTGCCTGGATGAGACAGTCACCCAGACAGGGGTAAATCTGTATGTTTTTCTGTCTGCAGAAGGCAACGACAAGGGCCAGGCATTTGGTGAAAACCCTGGGAGCAGTAGATAAGCCAAATGGCAGAGCAGAGAATTGAATGTGTTGTGAGCCTGCTCTGAAGTGAAGGAACCTTCTGCAAGACTCCCTTACAGGGATATGGAGGTAAGCATCCTTCAGCTCTAGGGTGACTAGCCAGGCATTTGGAGTCAGCATGGGCAATAGTTTTTGAAGTGTAAGCATTCTGAATTTTGCCAATAGCAGGGAAAGATTTAGTGTGGATAGATCTAAAATAAAGCGTCAAGCGTCCTCTTTCCTGGGTACCAGGAACAATCTTGAATAAAATCCCTTTCTGGCTTGTTCCTGAGGTACAGGCTCCTCTGCTCCTTGAGCACAGAGTTTCTGAATTTGGCAGAGGGCCTCTGCCTGCTAATTTGCTGGTATGTCTGGGTACCCTGCTAAGTTTGGGTTCTCTTTGAATGAGAATCTATATCCTTGGGAAATTATTTTGGGACCCACTGAGCTAATGTGATGGTTTGCCAGTTGTCTTTGAAAAGGGATAGCCTACCTCCTAACCTTTTGGGGGGGGGGGGGCAGAGGGGGGAAGTGGAGTTATTGTGAGTCCTTAAGGTAGGGATTGGACTTGAACTCCCTGCCCAGGAAGTTGTAGAGGTCTACTGGTCCGCTGTTCACCTTGTAGTTGCTACCTGGGGGGGTCTACCCCTGCGGCCTTTCCTTTGCACAGGTTTGGATTGGGAAGGAAATGACCAGTGTTTGGTGAATGTCCCTGCTGAATCTGGGAGGTTGGACTTGGAGGAAATCTTTTACTGTTTGCATTGACTTAGCCTTATCTTCCATTTTCTTGATCACCTCCTCCGCCTTAGATCCAAACAAGCGGCCCTTACCTAGGGTGCTTCTAGGAGTTTGGATTTAACATGATCAGGCAGAGGCTGCTCTTTCAGCTATGCATGTCTCCTAATGACTGACCCCACAACAGCACCCCTGCTAGAGGCTTTTAGGGCATCGAATCCACAGTGGAGGGAATGCTTTGCCACTTGAGAGCTGGTGTGTAAGAGCACTTCCAGTTCTCTGGAAGTTGAACTGTCTGTCAAGGAGTAAGTTTTCTGCTTTAATAGTTTGAAAGTATGTTGCTGATATTTAAGCATATGGAACTGGCAGTTAAGAGCTCTGATAGCTAAGGTAGCAGAGGTGTATACCTTTTACCCCATCTGACTAGGGCTCTGCTATCCTTGTCAGAACGTACTGGATTTTTGGAGGAACTGGCCCTTGACCTTCGGGTCGGCTGAGGGTTTTTGAATAAATATTTGTGGGTGTCTGGTACCCTGTAATACTTGTCTGGCCTTCTGGGTGCAGGAAGTAGGGCATCAGGGGTGAGGCTAGACTCCATAAAGACATTCCCTACCACATCCAAAATGGGAGGAATGGCTAAGGGTTTATGCTGGGGTAGGTCCAGAAACTCTCAGACTGGGGGTAGTCCTGAGCTTCTCAATGAAAGTGTTCCCTGAGGGTATGTAAGGTCTCTCCAAATGATAGGTCTTCGGGGGGGATGCAGATGGGATGGATTCCTCTGCATCAGAATCCTCAAAGGTAGTAAGGGGCTGCTGTTCATCGTTGGAGTTCAGAAAGTCCGATTCTTCAGTGTCAGGTTCTAAGAGAATCTCTGGGGAAAGGTCCCTTTTTCTTTTGGCTGGGGCAGTCTGATTACCAATGATGAGTGTGATCAGATCCTCAGCCATATTAAGAAGCTGCTGTGTCTGAACAGGCTGGGCCTGAGGAAGATGGTGACTGGGAATTGTTTTTCTAGGAGTGGCCTTGCTTTTAGGCCTCAGTGTTTCAATGGGCCTGGGTGTGGCTGTGGCTGGTGGCATGGCCGTCGATCTTTGTCTGGTGTCGGCTATCCAAAAGGCCTCCTTGGAAGCCGATGCCAGCAGAGTGGCTCCAGACCCAACCGCGACAACTGAAAACTCAACAGGTGTAGTCTAATCCGGAGGCGCACCGGACTCCGAATGGGTCTCGGTAGAGGGCTGTGGGGCTGCCGTCAGGGGCTGCGCATAGGCACCTGACTGAATTCCACTGTGCTAGTGGCTGATTTCAGGTTAGCGTTGTCTGTAGGCCTAACTTTTTGTGGTCTGTCCCTTTCTTTGTCTTTTCTCTTTTTGGGGATATCCACTGGAGGCTGACCGACGGACAACATTTAGTACTGTGAAGGACTCTCCTTAAAATGTCTAGCTACAAATTCGGCTCTATGGCAGATGGTCCTAGCGTTAAAGAGAGAACAGAACTGACATCCGGGGATGTCATGGTCTGGGCCTAAACAAGTTACACACAGGTTATGGAAGTCTGGGTGTGGCATTTGTTTTTCACAGCGGAGACAATTACTTACATTTTCGGACATCAGTTAGTGCGAGAAAATGATCCCCAATGGGGTACTTAGCTTTAGTCGTTTTTCTTCTACACTCTGGCAATGGCCAACCGACACACACACACACACACACACACACACACACACACACACACACACACACACACACACACACACACACAAACTGCTTCAGGCACCACGGCATGAAAGACTGATGTAATGGCGTTGGCTGCCTTGCTTTATACCACTGACAACCTGACATCAGTCCCTAGCAACCTGCAGCTGATGCAGGAGGGACACTCCTTACTCTGGTATTTGGGCCAGCTAAGGGCTACCCAGCAGGGATAACCCACAAGTAATGACTGCAACAGTGAATCACGAAGAAAATCTTTAGATACTGCCTAACCCAAGCAATTTGGAGAGATGGATACAAAGAGTTGGTCAGACTTCCTGAATTCTTTTGTTCTGTGAAGATAAAAACAAAGTTGTCTGTGCACATCTAGGAGATTAAGCATGTATTCCCCCTTATTCGTAAAATTTGGAAAGAAAACTTGTAATTGTATGTACTGGTTGATGTTATTTTCAGATGCAACCTTAGGAAGAAAGAAAGAAAGCGTTAGTGCGCAGAGACACCGTCTTTATGGAAAATAATTTAAGCAGGCTTCGCTGATAGAAGATGCCCTTTTTTGCTGAAGTAATAGCTACTAATCATTTTCCAAGTAAGGCACTTCAGATCACATTTGTTTGCCGGTTTGAAGGGTTTTTGAGTTAAACCCTAAAGAACCACAGTAAGGGCCTAAGGAGCAGAAGGATCCTTTACTGGGGGTCTGAGGAGAAAACTCCTCTTCCTGAAGACCCTACCTAATCTAGACAAAGCCACAGAAAAGGATTTCTTTCCAGGATAGAAATTTGAAATGGCTGACAACTGAACTTTAACTGTAGAAAAGCTAGCCCCTTCTTTAAAGAGTTTTTAGAAAAAGAATGACCAAAGTTGGTGCTGAAAAGGGGTCTACAGAGGCCAAAACAGAAAATCTTTTCCATTTGCATCTGCAGACTTTCTTGGCAGAAGCTTTATGGGAGGCCAAGATAATATTGAAAACTGGGGAAGACAGCCTGGACTGTTTCACTATGGCTGGAATAAGAGAAACCATGTGGTTAGCTTGACAGCGCGGAGACTGGGGTGCTGAATTCTCGATGGGTGAGACAGGAGATCCTATTTGGGCTCCAGTATCCATGGAAGACATTGCAGTGTGAGACCACAGGAAGGGGAACCATACCTGCCAACGTCAGAAGGGGGCAATGAGAATGACTGAGCTCTTCAGCCAGACTGCTTTCTGTAAGAACTTTGGAATCAGTGGAAGAGAGACCAGGGGGCCAATCGTGAATCGCAGCATCTCTTGGCAACTCCCCTGGAGTGGGAATCAGAGCAAAGTACTTGCTGTACTTGTTGTTGAGGGGTGAGGCAAATAGGTTGCAGCAAGGCTGGCCCCAGCGGCTGAAGATCATATTCGCTACTGATTGACTGACTGAGAGACCACTCATGAGGCATCAGAATGCATCTGCTGAGCCTGTCTGCTAGTGTTTGGTTTCCCCGGGATATGCGTTGCAATTAGAAAGCGATCTGAAGCAACTGTCCATTCCCAAACCCTCATGGCATCTCTGCACAGTGGTTGAGATCGGATTCCTCTTTGCTTGTTGATGTACCAAACTACTGACATGTTGTGTGTTTGAATAGCAATATTCCCTAGAAGGAGAATGTCTTGAAATGCTTGCAATGCTAGAAGGACTGCTCTCATCTCTAGGACGTTGATATGCAACTTGGGTCTCCAGAGGGGACCACTTGCCTTGGACCATCTTTCAGACCCCCCCCCCACACCTCAGATGGGAAGTGTCCATGATCACTGTGGCAACTGGGAGCGGAAGGGTGACTGGTCTGTTCAGAAATAGGTCATCAGACTGAATCCTCCAACAAATATGATGTCTGCAGATTGAAGCAAGTCTTATGGGAAACGGCAGGGGCTGGTAAAGCATGGACCACTGTACTGCCAAGGTCCACTGAAGGATTCAGATAAAGAATCATGCTAGAGGAACTAAAAGTATGGCAGCTGACATCAACCCCAGAGCTTGTAGTACTAATCTTGCTGGAGAGATGGGTGGGATAGCACAGACCAAACCTGATACCTCAAAGAGGTGATGCGATAGAGAGGTAAGGAAGCCTCTTAAATTGACGTATTCAAGAGAGTCCCTATGCATTCCAGGGAGTGTACCAGGAATAGGCTTGACTTGGCATGGTTTACTGCGATGCCTAAAGTGCTGGAAACCTAGAGCAAGTAGTCCCTGGCTTGCAAAAGTTGATACTTGGATGGGTTGGTGAGGAGCCAATCATCGAGATATGGAAACACCTGGAATCCCTTGAGTCTCAAGTGAGCTGCCACAACTGCCTGGGGGCTGTGGTAAGTCCAAAGGGCAGCGCACTGAATTGGTAAATTGGTTCCCAACCAAAAGCACAGACATCCACTGGGTCAACTGTCTATTTTTAAGTGGTAGTACACATCCAGGAGATCTATAGAGCACATCAAATCGAGGCAGGATGGACTAAAAGTACAGTTGCGCACCTACCATAAATGTAGATGTACGAGTGTATTCACTGTTGTAGTCATTACAATTGGGTTATCCTGCTGGCAGGCTACCCGCAGTCGGTCCGAGTTCCAAAGTTTAGGTCCGGCATCGGTTGCTGTCGCCTCCTCCCTGACGTCAGTGCGCCAGGGGTATGAAAGATGCAGCCAATGCCATTTTCTTCACTTTTTCTTGCCCCAGATGTCAGGTGCCCTTAAAATGGTAGGCTAAATTATGCCAATAAGCATGCATACACAAAAAACAACTTTTCCTTCATCTACAAGCAAATACACCACATAGGTTGTATAGGATAGAGAAGTACAGATATGTCCCAGCAAGGAAAATGGGGATGGTGGGAGGGTAACCTGGACTGCAACAATGAATACACTGGAACATCTACATTTATGGTAGGTACACAACTGTACTATGTTCATCGTGTTTCACTGTTGCAGTCATTACAATTGGGTTGAATCCCAAAGCTAAGGTTGGGAGGCTGGAGCTAAATAGGATTAGGAGAGACTATCAGGACCTGCAGAACTGCAGTGGCAAAGCCTGCCCTGTATTTAGAGTAGAGAGGTAAGTGATAGTGCTTTGTAAAAGTATGCACTGAACTCCAACTCCAAGTAAGATGTCTTTGGTTGGTACTCCTCTGAGGAAGGCTGCTGCTCTGGTTGAATATGGCCTAATGCCCTTAGGCACTGGTTTGCCATGCTGTGAATAGCAGAAATGAGTGCAGTAATCCATCCATTCTGAAATAGTCTGTTTGGAGATAAGCTTTCCTTGTGATCCTGCAGCATATGCCACTAGAAGTTGTTCAGTCTTTCTGAAAGCTTTGTTTCTGTCTAAGTAGAAGTGTAGCTGCCTGTGAATGTCCAAAGAATGCAGGAGTCTCTCACCCTTATTCTGTGGGTTTGGGTAAAAGGTAGGCAAATGAAATGTTTGGTTAAGGGCCACATTGGACACTACCTTAGGCATAAATGTTGGGTTTGTCCTTAGAGAAACCCTGTCAGGATGGAAGATGATAAAAGGTTCCACAGCCATGAGTGCCTGTAACTCTGAGACTCATCTAGAGGAGGTTATTGCTAGGAGCAGAGCTGTTTTCCAGGATAAGAATTTTATATTAGCTGCAGAGGCTGGCTCAAACGGAGGAAGTGTGAGTTTTTCCAAGACATAGTTGAGGTCCCATGCAGGTATTGGTGCTCTCCTTGGAGATTTTATGATTTTGGCCCCTCTGAGGTACTGCCTTAGTAATGAATGAGAAAAAATAGGTGGTTCTGTATTGTAATGAGCTGAAATGGCAGAGGCATGAATTTTAATTGATGAAAAGGAAAGGCCTTTATCCAGCATCTCAGTTAAGTATTGCAAAACCTGAGGAATATTTGGAACAGTCGTGTCAAAACCTTGTGCCTGGTTCCAAACACAGAATCTCTTCCATTTTTCTGCATAAGATTTTCTGGTGCTAGGCCTCCAGGCCTCCAAAATAACAACCATCACTGCTTTAGAGAGAGGTGTGTCTTGAATGGCTACATTATCCGCCATGCTGCCAGGTTTAAGGTCCTGAGTTGGCTGTGCAGTATCTGACTGTCTTGTTGGGTCAGTAAGTGAGGAATTTGAGGTAATGTCCAAGCTGGGCATTGAGACAAGCTCTTTAGGACTGGGTACCAGAGCTGGCGGGGCCAGTCTGGGGCAATCAGTATCATTTTTGGCTTTTCTTGTCTGACTTTGAGGAGTACCTTGGGGAGGAGAGGCAGAAAGGCATATACTGTTAGGTTTTCCCAGCTGAAAGACAGAGCATCCACTTTCCATGCTTGCTTCTGATAAGTCCTTGTGCAGAATCTCTGTAGTTGGCAGTTGTGAGGAGAGGCAAATAGGTCTATGTCCGGGCATCCAAAGTTCCTTGTTATCATACTGAAGACTTGTGGATCCAATTTCCACTCGTGGGGGTCCATTAGGTTTCTGCTTAGTTCGTCTGCCAGAGTATTTATCATTCCTGGCAGGAATTGTGCTTGCAGATGTACTTGGTAAGTCAGTGCTGTGTCCCACAAGTTCATGGCTAATCTGCAGAGGGGATAGGAATGCGTGCCCCCCTGCTTGTTTATGTACCACATGACTGTAGTATTGTCCGTCTTTATCAGAAGTTGTCCTGGATGAAGTAGATCCATGAAGGCTGTCAGAGCATTCTGAACAGCTAGCGTCTCTTTTTGATTGATATGCAGATGCATTTGACTTGCGGACCATGTGCCCTGAATACATCTTCCTGCCATATGGGCCCCCCAGGCATAATCTGATGCATCTGTTATCAATGTTTGCCTGGCTGTGAGTAAGGTGAATAGCTGTTCCATGTTGAGGTGACAGGCTTTTGCCCACCATCAAAACTCCTGTTGCAGGCAAGGAATGAGGGTGATTATTGTTTCCAGGCTGTGGTAATGTTGAGTCCAAATACTTTTGAGATACCATTGAAGTTTCCTCATATGCAGTCTTGCATATGGAATTAGCAGTATGCAGGATGCCATGAAGCCTAAAGCCTGCAGAATTTTTCTTGCAGATAACTGGGTCTTTGTTATCAACATTCTGAAATACGTAGTCAGTTGTCTGTGTTTGTCTGGCATGAGATAAGCCATCTGGGCAGTTGTATTTAACCTTGCACCCAGGAATATTATCTCTTGAGAGGGTACGAGTTTTAATTTCTTTTCGTTTACTGTGTACCCTAGACCTGTTAGTAATCTTTTTACAAACGCCAGATGCTGTAGTTGAATGTCCTTGTTCTCTGCTTGAATAAGGCAATCATCCAAGTAAGGATATATTTGTATTCCTCTTTGTCTGCAAAATGCAATTACTGGTGCCAGGCATTTTGTGAAGACCCTGGGTGCAGTAGTTAAGCCAAAGGGCAGTGCAGAGAATTGGTAGTGCATTGAGCCAGCTTTAAATCTGAGGTATCTTCTGCATAATTGTCTGATTGGGACATGCAGGTATGCCTCTTTTAGGTCTAAAGTCACAAGCCAAGCCTTCTTGCCCAGCATGGGCAGAAGCTGAGAGTTAACATTTTGAATTTTGGAATATCCAGGAATGTGTTTAGAATAGATAGGTCCAGTACTGGTCTCCAGGCTTTGTCCTTTCTGGGTACCAAGAATAGCCTTGAGTAAAATCTTTGTCCCTGCTCTTGCTGTGGTACTTTCTGAATGGCTCTCATGTCCATGAGGGATGAAACTTGTTTTTGTGCCTCTACCTATTGATTGCGTGGCAGGGCTGGCATACCATTTGGCCTTGGCAGGGTGTGAAAGTGGAACCTGTACCCTTGAGAAACAATATTTAAGACCCATTTGTCCTGGGTGATCATATGCCAATTTTGTGAAAAAAGTACTAGTTTCCCCCCCAAAGGAGCTGCCAGAAGATAAGTGCTTGGTGCTGGCAGGGGAAAGTCATTGAGACTATTTTCTGTATGGCTGTGATTTTTCCTCTCCTCTTTTGGAGGTAGAAGCACTCCACTGTTTAGACCTGTATGAGCCTTGGGGTTGTGATCTGCCTCTGGGGTGTCTGTATCTGCCTCTTTGAGGCCTGTCTGACGCTGGAAAGGACCAATTCTTTGTAGGCCAGTTCCTGCTAAATCTGGGAGGCTGTACCTGTAAAAAATCCTTCACTGTTTGCATAGATTTAGCTTTGTCCTCCATTTTCTTTAACACTTCTTCTGCTTTAACACCAAACAAGGTATCATGTTGTAATGGAGCATCTAAGAGTTTTGCTTTAACATGATCGGGTAGATTCTGTTCTTTTAACCAAGCATGCCTCCTAATGACAGAACCTGTAACTGCGGCCCTGCAGGAGGCCTCTAGAGAATCAAAACCACATTGCAAAGTATGCTTTCCCACTTGTTCAGCTGCATGCAATAAATCCTGCATTTCTTTGTTTTCTGCACATTCTGAATTTATCAACATTTTCTGTTTAAGCTGTGACATTAGATATTGCTGATATTTAAGCATATGAAATTGACAATTTAAAGCTCTTACAGCCAATGTAGCAGAAGTATAAATCTTTTTCCCATCTGTCCAGGGCCCTTGAATCCCTATCAGAGGGGATAGGGTTTTTTGCAGTGAAAGCCTTAACCCCCATGGGACCCTGAGAAATAGTTTCTGGGTCAGCAGCAGGGTTTTTATAAAGAAATGTATGTGAATCAGAAACCCTGTAGTATCTGTCTGGCTTAATAGGAGCTGGTGGTAAAGAGTCAGGAGACAGACTGGACTCTGAAAATACATCATCTACAATGTCTAAAACAGGAGGAATAGCAAGGGGCCTGTGCTGAGGTAATAAAAGGAAGTCTCTGAGCCTTTTCTGGATTCAGAGTAATCTTGGTTCTCCCAGTGGAAATGCTCCCTCATGGTATGCAGGGTCTCCCCCAAAAGAATAATCCTCAGGAGGAGAAGATGAAGGGATAGATTCTTCAGCATCAGAATCCTCATAGGGAGGAAGGGAATATTCCTTTTCAGAAGAAGAATCAGAGGAAACGGAAACCTGATCTGAAGATTCATATTCTACCTCTTGCCTAGGCCTCTTATCAGGAGGGGGATGGGAACCCCTGATCAAAGTAATTAGGTCTTCGGCCATTTTAAGCATCTGTTTTTTAGGCATGGAGGCCTGTCCAGGAGAATGCTGTACTTGTTTCTTTGTCTTTAGAACTGCTTTACTCTTTGCCTTTGAAGCTGAAGATGGTTTTACATGTAACTGTGTAGGCCTGAAAACACCCTCAGAAGCCAATGCCTGCTCAGCGACTCTGGACCCATCTGAGGGAACAGTTTCGAGTGTCCAATACCTTGAGTTTCCAGCGGCCTAGTCAGCTCCACGTGGGAGTCGGAAGCGGCCTGTGGCTCTGAGGTAGCGGGTGTCAGGGGCTGCTAAAGCGCCTCACTGAGAACCGGCGACAGGCCTAACAGAAGCCTCGTCGTCGGTTTTGGACCTTGGATGCTTTTCTTTTTCTTTGTGCTTTTTATAAACGCCGGTCGTCGGCTGTTCCAACGGCATTATATAATTGAATCTTCTGCCAAAGTAATGAAATGCAAAATCGTACCGAAGCTTAATAGTGCGTTGGTTAAATCTAGCACAAAACCGACGACTAGCAACATCGTGGTCAGGGCCTAGGCAAGGAATACAGTAAAAATGAAAATCCTTATGAGGTATTTGCTTCCCACAAGAAATATAATTATTAACTTTTTCTGACATCGGTCTGGAGCAAGAAAAAAGTTTCCCCAATGGGGTACTTAGCTTTAATGAAGACTTTGGATCTGAAATTCAAATTTGAAAATCTCAGGAGTCGGCCGACCGGCACTTGCGAACTGCTTTTGCTTCGGGCACCGCGCGGCAAGAAAGACTGAAGAAAATGGCATCAGCTGCATCTTTTATACCCCTGGCATACTGACGTCAGGGCGGAGGCGACAGCAACTGACGCTGGACCTGGAGCCGACTGCGGGTAGCCTTGCCAGCAGGATAACCCAATTGTAATGACCGCAACAGTGAAACACGATGAACATCCATAACCATGTGGAACTTTGGAAGCAAGTCGAACCAATATGTAAAGAAGACAAAATGGGTCTTAAGTCCCCTATTTTCTTTGGCACTAAAAAGAAGCGTTAAGTTCCAATCCTATCTAGTCAGTGGGACCTCCTGAATGACTCTCTTCTGTCGCAGCTTTTGCATGCGTCCTTCCTCTGACTGGGAGGAACATCGGTAAGTTTCCTCTTTTGAGTAGGTGGAGGAAGGAAAAATGGTATGCAGTAACCTCTGGATATGATTCTTAGCACCCATGAATTTTTGTGAAATCTGTCCAGGTGTCTAGCTGCAAAGAGAAACAACCCCCAACTGCCTTCAGAGTTGGACAGTTGGGCAGCACTTCAGGAATGCTGATAGGGCCCATCAGAAAAGGAATCTCTAAAACCCTGGTTCTGCAGCCCCCCTCTGCCTCTAGGGCGATGTCTACCATTAAAATTTCCTCCTCTGCCCCTGGGGCAATTATCCCCAAGCGAATCCTGGTAAGGTCCCTGAGAATTTCCAAATCACATCTTCTTGCCGCCTTGTTGGCTTCTAAAGAAGGTCCGTTGAGGGGTAGCAAACTTGATTCCTAAGGCAGACAGGGTCTTTCCCTCTTGTTTGGTGCGTAAGAGTGTCCTTAAATGATGGTCTGAAGAAGGAAGTGCCATCAAAGAGGGCATTGGCAAAGAACATCCTAAAGGGTTCCATAAAATTGCATAGCCGCATCCAGACATGTCTCCTTATGGCTATACCTGAACTAGCTGCTCGAAAAGTACCTTCCGCTGCACTGGACATCAGCCTAATTGATGTAAATGTAATGGACAGGAGAGTGGGCAGTTGACACAAAGTCTTTTTGAAATCCTCAGCAGACATGGGCTACAAGAGTGTATTTGATAACACATCAGTCAAATCTCGATGTACCTTAGTGAAATGTGCCAAGTAGTTTGGAGACCTCACCACGAAAGTAGCTGAAATGAACACTCGCTTTCCAAATCTGCCCATCGCTCTGGACTCCCTGTTTGACAGATGGACAGAAGAGCTCTGTTCAGCTGGCTCCTTCTTGGTGGCTGCTGCCATCACCATAGCATCAACAGAGACTCCTTTGCTCCAGTGAGGTCTATTAACAGGAGGGGACAGAAATTTGTCCAGGTGCTTGCCAATAGGTTCAACAGTGTCCAGTTCCTTCCAAACCTGGTAAAAAACCAAGTTACTCAGTTCATCCATTGGGGGGGGGGGGGGTCACCCAAGATGTAGATGGTCTAGAACCGAAAGCCTCCAGAAACACTGATTCTTCAGGAGGAGACTGGGAAGACCAGCCACCCTTCTGTTTGAGGATATCTCCACAGGAGATCTCTTAAGGTGGCGATCTGGGGTATCCTTATCCCTCTTCAAAATCTGTGTCTTCTGTGAGAAACCCCGTGGTCGAGTCTATATGTCTTCTCTTACACATCTTCTTCTGAGGAACCGCCTCTGTGGGATGTTTGGGAGAGGTATCAGAAGAGGGGGGAAATTCCTGTAGAAGGTAGGTCGGGGTTGCCCCCAGATCAGAGCCCCAAGAGGAGAATCGTATCTGAACTGTCCAAGACCGAGACTCTGAGAGGAAGGGATGGGTCTGGCAAAACTGGAGTAGAACCCAACTCCTTGGACCTGGCTCAGATCCGACAACCAGTCAGGGACACCGTCGCAGTCAAAGAAGGTACCTTCCTCAGATCAGACACTGAACCTCTCAGGAATCTCGTATCCTGAGACTCTGACACCACTGGTCAGATCACAGAAGGACAGAGAATACCTTAGTAGATGGATTCACGGATCCAGAAGGAGACGGAGCTGGCAGGATCCCCATCAGGATCGGAGCCTCTGACAAACTCGTAGAATACCTGGAAGATGCTGTTTGGTAAGGGTCTGGAAAATTTGGACTGGCAAAGAAGGAGATACCGGCTTAATGGTACACTCTAGAGTTTGACTCCTGCAGGCAGAGCTTGAACTCTGATCTGAGATCTTGGGATCCAATGAGGAGGTAAGAAGGGGAAAAAAAATCACTACTGGAGCTGAGACTGTAGGACCTGAAGGAAGGATCCCAGGTTTAGGATCTGTAATGGTCAGATCCAAGATTTTTTAGATCTTCTCCAATGGTTCCGAAGAAGCTCAGGGAGACTTCAGTGGACACCTTTTTTTTGGTTTCCGAAGAAACAGATTTTGCTGGTTTGGTGGGGGTTTCAGCCCCAGAAGAAGCAGGCAAAAGACCTTTAAGTATTAATTTATTGTGCCTGTTGGCTAATGCTCTGGGATCAAAGGTAGAGCATGCCAGATAGGCTGTACTAAGGTGGTGAGGTCCTAAACAATAAACGCACGGCTTGCAGGTATCTGAATTGAGGATCTTATGCCCACAAGAAGTGCATTTCTTGAACCCCATCGGTTTCTCAGGCACAGCTGAATACAGAAAAAAAATAAATAAATCCAGCAGACACAACTATAAGCCAAAGCAAAAAAGTTTTTTTTTTTTTTTTTTGAAGACAGCTGAGAGTAACCCCAAAGAAATACGATAAGTAATACCAGTTATGGTATGTTATAACTACCTAAAAAGGTAAGGAAAATATACCAACAAATGGTATTTTACAGATGCTACAAAAACAGAAGAATAAAAGATAAACACTAACTCCTAACCACACTAACACCTGATACCAAAGCAACACGAAGGGGGAGGAAAAAGGAAGTAAAAGAGTATAGTAGGAAGAAAAAAAAGGAAATAGAAGGACTATCCAAAAGTTTTTGACTCAAAAAACAATCACTTACAGCTCGAAACCAGAACCTACATCTAACCATGATGGTGGCAAGCAAGATCTGAGGTATTGCTGATGGAATATAACATTATGGGTAGAGGGAGGAGCTCGAGAGCTGCATCTGAAGTCTACTGAATGTAGCTGAGCTGGATCTGAGGATTGGATCCACTCCCACATTGGTGAGAAAAAATAAAAAAGACAATATCAGACACCTGATTTAAAAAAAAAAAAAACAGACATGGACTGATTTGTAAAGCCAATAATGCTATCCAAAGACTCTGCAAGGAAATAACAGATACTCCAGGAGTGATGAAGCCTAACACTTCCTCACAGCACCCAGTCCTGTATTTCCATGTAACGCTCACCTTGTAAGGCATTACTTCTCATGCACATAAACATTATATTTTAACACAGATATAAACCCTTGGGACTCAATGTCTCCTAAAGAATATTTAGTAGCCATTATTGCAACAAAAATTTAAAACTAACCACATGATTTACAAGCGACCTCATTAGCAAAGCAACTAGTCTGATAAGCCATTATCTCACAAGATAAAAGGGTATACAAGCTTGGACATGTACACACAAGGAAACTTTACACACCAGTATGCTTAACCTTCATGTAGGTGGGCGCAGGCCTACAGGTTCCAAATCTGCAACCTGTTCTCTGAATTCTCTCAAAGCTCTAATTTTATCAAAAAATAACTAAAAGGAAAAAAATCAGGGAAATGTTAATAAAACACTACCATTTAACTCATGAACACATCTTTATACATATTAAGATATTTATCTATGTTCTTAATACTAAGAACAGATAATTAAGAAGCCAAATCAGCCTTAATGACTTGTTTGTGAAGTTCTAACAAGAAAAAGGGACAGTGTAGTTTGCTCAAAGAGCAAAATCAGAAAAAGGATATTAAGACATACCCTACAGCAACATAAATAAAGTCTGTATCAAAGATGGAGTGCTTAAAGTCAAAATGAATGACTGGATAAACATGAGCCTGACATCCTCTATTCAATGAAATAAAAAGGATTTTTTGTCACAGTACCCCAGACACAAAATATAATAACCATGATTATGTTTGGCCTGGTCCACATCATGTCTTTTTTCAAAACAATACTTAGCATTCTTTGAGAAATTTCTGTTTTTTCCAATATCATTTCTGGAGTATTAGCTAATGTTTAGATCATTTCCAATTTCATTTTTGGAGTATTAGCTAATGTTTAGGTCATTTCTGGGCAACACCAAGTACTTTCAAGTCATTTTATTTCTGTTCGCTGTCCTCGTTTTTTTTTCAGTTTATTAACAAAAAACAAAGATTAACCACTTCACTGAGGACCATTTTCAAGAAGGCTCTGTACTGATCACAGACTGAATGAACAACTTTCAGTCCCTGCTTAATATAGACAGCATCTCCAAAATAACTTGATGCAATTTCATGGAACTATACTTGAATAATAACACATAACATATCTATAGACTTTGTTCCTGTCTTCAAAGACAAAGGACCAGCTGCATCATGAAATTTTAATTCCGTGGATAAACAAAGAAATAATGTTTATACCACAGCACATAAAAAGACTGAAAATTCTCACTTCCATATAGAAATACAGAAAAACATAGACCCAATGTTGTCACAATACTATATATTTATGTTTTGACAGTTTTTATACTTTTTAATTTGAAAAGAACACAGAGCCATTCTTCTGCTTTAAATAAATCAGTGTATTGAAAAAGTTCCAGATTATTAACTTCATATTACTACTCTGACCTTAACTTAACCCTAACTACAGATGTCAGTAGCTATCTGTACTACTTTTACATTTTCTTATAAATACCGCTAAGACAATAAGTTCAACTTTTTCTGAAGATGAGTCGTATCAGTTCTACACACACACAAAAAAAACAGGAGTCTGGTGAGTTTGTCAGCCAGAACACGTATGTATATCACCTACTTGGAAAAAAGAAACAATTTAGTGGTTATACAAGTCATACTGATGTTCAAAAGTGTTTGAAATTTTCTAACAAAATTACTCTTTTAATCAGATAAATTAAGTGGCTAATTTCAAAATCGTTTCAGCCATGAACAGAGCCATAAGGACAGGAATAACTACAACTTTAATTTATTTATTGATTCTGTTTACTGGGAAAGTCAGCTGGGCACTGACCCATTTTTAGTGGACTCCCTGTCAGAAAGACTCCAATGTACAAACAGTAATAACAGAACGACACTAACATTTGAAAGGCAATAATATACAACAGTCTTTATGTTCTTCAAAAGAGGGAGAACTACATTTCAAATTTGATAATGTATACCCACAGCCATATTGTTGCTACTTGCAACAGAAAGCAATATGTCTTTCTTACAAGAGGTATAGGGGTGAGAGAGCTACAACTGAAAAACAGAAGACAAGTGCAGTCCAGGTTGAAAGAGTATAACGGGGGGGGGGGTTAGAGTTCAGGTAACAGAAGGATATGGAAGGAAGTGAACAATGACAAGGTTGAAGAGGAGTGACATTTTATCCTGGTGTAGCACATCTGCAGCCAGGAGAGGAGTAAATGAGAGTTTAGTAATAGTGTGAACGACTTCAGCGAATTAGGGGGATGGAGTTCCAGGTTTTCGACACTTGATGGGAGTACAGAGGGCAGTCTGCAGAGTTATTAGGTTTTGATATATGTAGAAGATCTTTGTCAGAAGGGTGCTGACTTCTGGGTCTGGGTGACTTGTATGGTTGTATAAAGCTGGCTAGAGATGGACAGTCATTTGGTTTGTTTACTAGATTGTGAATAACAGAAAACTAGGACTACGCAGGTATACATACTATAAATATTTAGTACAGCCAAACAATAGTACAGTTGTGTACACTTACCATAAATGTAGATGTTCGAGTGTATTCACTGTTGCAGTCATCACATTTGGGTGATCCCTGCCAGGTTAACCCTCGGCCAGCCCGAATACCAGAGACTTAGTAGTTTTGCATCCATTGCTGTCACTCTAGGACTGACATCAGGTCGTCAGTAGTATAAAGTAAGGCAGCCGATGCCATTACATCAGTTTTTCTTGCTCTAACCTGTCACGAGCCCCCCAGTAAGAGCCATGTTCTGGTGGAAGAACCCCACCAGTGGAAAATAAATACCAAAATGTCCCTTGTAAGGAAAGAGAAGAAAGGGGGGTGCAGGGAGGGAAACCAAGACTGCAACAGTGAATACACTCGAACATCTAAATTTATGGTAAGTGTACACAACTGTACTAGATTCTTCATGTTTCACTGTTGCAGTCATCACATTTGAGTTTTTTCCAAAAGCTGAGGAAAAGGGTGGAGGCAGTAAAGGAAACTAGGGGCTGGCTAGGATGCCCTGCAAGACTGCAAAGGCAAACCCTGCCCTGGATTTGGAGAAGAGAAGCAGGTGGTAATGTTTGGTAAAAATGTGAACAGAAGTCCAGGTGGCAGCCTCCAGGATGTCCCTGGTGGGGACTCCTCTGAAGAAAGCTGCAGAGGTGGAGGCTGCTCTGGTGGAGTGTGTCCTGACCCCCTTGGGGGTAGGCTTTCCATGTTGTTTGTAGCAGAAATGGATGCAGTGTGATATCCATTTGGAGATAGCTTTGCCTTCTGCCCCTGTTGCAAAGCTAGCCAGCAGTTGATCTGACTTTCTGAAGGAAGTAGTCCTGTCCAGATAGAATATGAGCTGTCTGTGCACATCTAGAGAGTGCTGAATCCTTTCCCCCTTGTTTTAGGGATTAGGGAAAAAAGGTAGGCAAATGAATGGATTGGTTGAGAGCCACACTGGACACCACCTTGAGCATAAAGGATGGGTTAATTCTTAGGGATGGATATCCTATCAGCATGGAAGATGATGAAGGGTTCCACAGCCATAAGCACTTGCAGCTCAGAGACTCTTCTGGCTGAAGTGATGGCCAGAAGGAATGCTGTTTTCCAGGGTGTGAGAAAAGGGGCTGCTCAGAGGGAAAATGAGCAGAGGCATGAATTTTTCGAGAGGAGAAAGAGAGGCCACTGTGTAAATAGGTCAGCTAAATCCAGGATGAGAGGGAGGGAGGGCTGTGTTATATTGGCTCCTTTAGCCTGGATCCAGGTGCAGAACCTTTCCATTTGTCAGCATAAAACTTTCAAGCGCTAGGGCATCTGGCCTCATGGATAACATCTAGGACCTGTTTACTGAGGTTGGCAAATTAGTTCGAAGTTAGGGAATAAGCCAAGCTGACAAACTGAGTGTCTGCAACTGGGGATGCATGAATTCCCCTTCCCTCTGGGTCAGGAGGTTTGGAATCTGAGGAAGGTGCCATGGGGGCATTGGTGACAGGTGACAGGTTGCGCAGCAAAGGGTACCAGTGCTGCCGGGGCCAGTCTGGAGCTATCAGAATGGTCCTTGTTTTTTCCTCCTTTATTCTGAGCAGTACCCTGGGGATGAGAGGTAGTGGACGAAAGGCATAGACCGATAGACTAACCCAGGGGAAGGACGGGGCATCCACTTCCCAAGCCATGAAGTGATGCTCCCTGGTGCAGAATTTGCTGAGCTGATGGTTGCTGAGGTAGACCTCCGGGGTGCCACATCTCTGAGTTATCAGTGGGAAGGTTCTTCTGTTGAGCTGCCACTAGTGTGGGTCCAGAAGATTTCGGCTTAATTGGTCTGCCAGAGAGTTGAGAGAGCCTGGAAGGAATTGTGCTAACAGGTGTAGTTGCATGGCAGAGTATGTGTGCCAAAGGGTCATGGCCAGCCTACATAGAGGTTAGGAGTGAGTCCCTCCCTGTTTGTTGATGTACCACATTACAGTGGTGTTGTCTGTTTTGATCAGGAGAGCCCCTGGAGAAAAGAAGGGGCTTGAAAGCTATCAATGCGTGCTGCACAGCCATTATCTCTTTTTGATTGATGTGCAGAGGGATTTGCTGTGGGCTCCATTGGCCCTGTATGCACCTGCCGTCCAGGTGTGCACCCCAAGCATAGCCTGATGCATCTGTGTTGAGCGTCTGGGTGGAGGGGTGGTGAGAAAGGCAGTCCCTTGTTGTGGGAGCATGCTGTTGCACACCAAAGAAAATGTTTTCTAATGCAGGGAGTTACAGGTAGAAGAGTTTTCAGGTCTTGACAGTGTTGACACCAAAGGCTTTTCAGGAACCACTGAAGTTTCCTCATATGCACTCTGGCATATGGAATGAGTAGTATGCAAGATGCTATGAACCCCAGAGCTTGCAGAATTTTCCTTGCAGATAGCTGGGGATTGGTGGCTAGTTGAGAGAAGTAGGCGGTCAGGAAAATGTGTTTCTCTTGTGTAAGGTATGCCATCTGGGATGCTGTGTCCAGGCTTACTCCCAGGAAGATAATCCTTTGGGTGGGTACCCATTTGGATTTCTTTTCATTGATAGTGTACCCTAGGGAGGTTAGTAAAGTCTTGACAAAGGTCAGGTGCTTGAGCAGCTTTTCCTGGCTGTCTGCCTGAATCAGGCAGTTGACTAAGTATGGGTAAATTGGAATATTTCTTTGTCTGCAAAAGGCAATGGCCGGAGCCAGACATTTTGTGAAAACTCTGGGAATGGTGGATAAGCCAAAGGGAAGCGCAGAGAACTGAAAGTGCTGAGATCTTGCCCTGAAACAGAGCTATTTCCTGCAAGATTCCCCTGATAGGAATGTGGAGGTAGATGTTTTTTATATCTAGGGTGGCTAGCCAAGAGTCCTTGAAGAGAATGGGTAGCAGCTGCTGGAGGGTGAGCATTTTGAATTTTGGAATCACCAGGAAGGTGTTTAGAATGGATAGATCGAGGATAGGGCGGCAGGAAAAGCCTGGAGAAGAAACCTTGGCCTATCTGTTCTGCAAGAACGTGCTCTACTGCCCTCATAGAGAGCAGGAAAAGGATTTGTTTTTGGGCCTCTGCCCAATGGTTTGGAGGTAGATCTGGGAACTCATTTGGGATAGGAAGGGTGTGGAAGGAAAATTTGTACCCCTGAGACAGTATGTTCAGAACCCAGTGGTCATTGGTAATGGTGGCCCAGGTGCTTGCATGAAAGGAGAGTTTTCCTCCTAGGGGTAAGTGAAGGTGGGCAGAGGGAAGGGGTGGTGGGGGTGAGTCATTGAGAGTTCCTACCATAACGGGGTGGCTTAGAACTCCTTGGTTTTGAAGTGGAGGTAGTCCACTGCTTAGATTTCTGGATTCATTGTGGCTGCTGTCTGGGGTCTGGTTCTCCGGGGTCTACGCTGGACTGGTTTACTGGAATCAGGAAAGGACCAGTGTGTGGTGGGACAATGCCAGCTGAACCTAGGTGGCTGGACCTGCAAGAAGTTCTTAACTGTTTACATAGATTTTGCTTTTTCTTCCATCTTTTTCAAGACCTCTTCTGCCTTAGTGTCAAATAAGTTATCTTTACTCAAGGGGGCATCCAACAATTTAGATTTGACATGGTCTGGCAGAGGCTGTTCCTTAAGCCATGTATGCCTTCTAATGACAGATTCAGTGACTGCTTGCCCTGCAAGAAGCTTTTAGGGCATCAAAACCACAGTGGAAGGTGTGTTTGGTTACTTGACTTGCTCTTTACATTCTGCCCAAGCAAGAAAGGAAGACATATTTTGGTTAAGGTGTTGCAGGGTATGTTGCTGAAATTTCAGGATATGGAACTGACAATTTAGTGCCCTGATAGCAAGAGTAGCTGGAGGTGTATACTTTTTTGCCCCATGTGTCCAGTACTCGGGAATCCCTATCTGAGGGGGAGGGATTCTTAGCACATTTTGCTTTAATTCGTTTAGGCCCTTGAGAAATTACCTCAGGGTCAGCAGTAGGATTCTTAAAACAGAAATTTGTGAGAGTCACGGACTCTATAGTACCTGTTTGGTTTTCTGGGTGCCAGAGGGAGGGTTGTCAGGAGTAAGTTGTATTCCAAGAAGACATCCTCTACAACTGGGGTGATGGCCAAGGGTCTGTGCTGTGGAAGACCTAGAAATTCCCTGAGTCTCTTTTTAGACTGAGGGTAGTCTTGACTCTCCCACTGGAAATGCTCCCTTAAGGTATGCAGTTTCCCCAAAGGAAAAATCCTCTGGAACAGAGGCTGAAGGAATGGAATCCTCCGCATCAGAATCCTCATAAGTAGAGAGGGGTTGTATGTCTTCATATTCAGATGCATCAGATTCATCTGACACTAGTTCAGACAGAACTATAGGGAACAGATCTCTTTTCCATTTGGAGGGGGTAGCTTGGCTTCCCCTGATAAGCATGACAAGATCTTCCGCTATTTTAAGCATTTGGGACTCAGGCAAGGAAGCAGGTGCCTGAGAGTGGGTCGTCGGTTTCTTGGGTGTGGTTGGTCTCCCTGCTAGACAGGGGTTCAGGGATGTAAATAGTGTGGAAAGAAATAGCCAGGGAATTGTTATGGCTAGGCTTGTATAGGCCCTAGGGCTGACAGCCTAGTACTAACCTATGAACCTTTGAACCCTGGGCCTTAGAAACTCTGTCGTTTTTGAAAGAACGGTAGTCACGAAAGAAGACGTCTGTTTGTGTCGAGAATCGGTAGTGCAAAGGACTTCCTCGGAAGTCAGTGCCTGCTAAGTGGCTCCGGACCCATCCAAGGTAGAGATGACCGCAGGATCCTTAGTTGAAGAAGAGTTTTGCAGCATACCAGACTCCAAAAGTGTCTTGGTAGCGGCCTACAAATCCACAGAAGCGGGCATCATGGGTTGCGAAAGCACCTCACTGAGGACCGGACAACTGCCGACTAGCTTAACAGAAGCGTCATCGGTAGGTTTGGACCTGTGCGGTCTGTCTCTGTCCTTATCTTTACGTTTTTTCGGAAGATCTGCTGTCGGATGGCTTACCGAAGCCATATCGATGTTAGTGGACTGCAAGCGAAAATATCTGGCTACAACAAGGGCCGACTGCAGACAGTTCTGGTGTTGAACAAAGTGCAGAAGCAACAGCGGGGGACGTCACGGTCTGGGCCTAAACAAGTGACACAGGAAGAATGGAAGTCTCGGTGTGGTATTTGCTTTCCACAGGCAAGACAATTATTAATTTTTTCTGACATCGGTTAGTGCAAGAAAAAAAGACTTCAACTTCAAGTCGGTAGACGAAAACTCAGGTAGCGGCCGACCGGCACTCGTGCGAACTGCTTCTGCTTCGGACTCTACGGCAAGAAAGACTGATGTAATGGCGTCGGATGCCTTACTTTATACCACTGACAAACTGACATTCGTCCTGGAGCAACAGCAACTGACGCAAAAATACTACATCTCTGGTATTCGGGCTACTGAGGGCTACCCTGGCAGGGATAACCAAAATGTAATGACTGCAACAGTGAAACACGAAGAACATCAGTATGTTTCAAAGAGCTGGAAGTAGCGAAAGACAGACAATACTGGTAAAGAAAGAACGTGTCAACTTCATACACTCACTGGAGGTCAGGAATGAACCACAAAGCTATGAGGTAGAAACCTTAACCACTACGTCATCGTCCTGTCCAATGTTATGTAAGCCATTTTATGCAAGTCCAGATTGGGGAGGTGCTAGCATACTTCCTCTTGTAGAAAATGGTCACTTCCAAGAAGCACTATACATGACTAACTTCTGATGTAAAGAGAACTTAAAAATCAGGTGCAGAGACTATTCAACATCCTTGACAAACAGAATACAGCTACCCATTCTCAAAACCCAATTAAATCCGACCCAGCAGGCAGTAACAGTAACATGACTCACAAGGCTCTGACTACCTTAATTATGTTTTAAAATTTCTGAGAAATTAAAGTTGGATCATGAGGCAGATAATGCACCCACGAATGCCACTGTCTGTCTAAGAATTTACAAGTAGATCAAAGTTAGTCAACAGGGTCATTTTACCCTTGTAGCCACAAGAATAGGGGGTGGATTATCTTCTTTGGTGAAGAAAAAATGTCACTTTTATAGAAAAATAATAATTTTACTTCTTATGTAATACCAATTTAACACAGATATTTCTGGACAAATGGACTTGTGCTACATTCCCTGTCCTGACAAATAGAAATTAAATGATCCTCTACAAAACCGAATATAATGCAACTTGGTGAAATTACCACATAGCACACTCCATACAATACATATGTGCAAGATAAATCTCAATTACCCTTTAACAGTTCTTAGTGAAAATTTCAATGAATCATACCTGGACTCTCTGGTACATTCCTGTGATCCGGTCTACATTCTAACCTTAAGAACCTATGTGGAACTCAGAAGGTGGACAAGTGATTCTGTCCATATCAAAGCACAAATGCTTGTGAAAATTTTCTAGTAATAAAAAATGTAACATTCTGGAGAAATACACAAGATGTTTTACTTCTGATTTAATGTTAACCCAGTATAGAGACATCTACTGCATACCCTATGCTGAAAAGTAGTAATAAACTCAACCCTTCCAAAACCTAATTACAATGCTGTTTCACAAACTGTAACTGTAAAATAACAAATAAAACCAGTCTCTATTGCTTATGCACTGCAGCCAATAATCAATCACCCTAAGACAATTCATAGTGAAAGCTTCAGGGCACTATATTTTATCCGGCACAAACTGCTCACAAGATTGTCATTCCTTAAAAAGTACTACAAATACTTGCTTCTAAAAGTGCAGTAACAAACCCTTTGGTTGAGAGTAACCTCATTGCCACATACAATGCCAAACTATATAGTTTTTGTTTCAATGTAAAAAGCATCAATGGTAGAGTTTTGTGTTAAAAATGAACAAGTTGTGATGGTGGAGATATTCTCTAGAGAGAAGAGGAATGAAGGTCAGCAGGACTAAGATAGAATATATATGTGTGAATGAGAGGGAGGATAGAGGAATGGTGAGGATGCAGGGAGTAGATAGAGGTGGCGAAGGTGGATGAGTTCAGAGTAATGGTGAGTGTGGAAGAGAGGTGAAGAAGAGAATACAGGCAGGATGGAGTGGGTGGAGAAGAGTGTCAGGAGTGATTTGTGACAGACGAGTACCAATAAGAGTGAATGGGAAGGTCTACAAGAGGATAGTGAGACCAGCTATGTTATATGGGTTGGAGGCAGTGGCATTGACAAAAAGGCAGGAGTCAGAGCTTGACGTGGTAGAGTTGAAGATGTTAAGATTTGCACTGGGTGTGACGAGGATGGACAGGATTAGGAATAAGTATATTAGGGGGTCAGCCCAGGTTGGAAGGTATGGAGACAAAGCCAGAGAGGCAAGATTACGTTGGTTTGGACATGTGCTGAGGTGGGATGCTGAGTATATTGGGGAAAAAGATGCGAAGGATGAAGCTGCCAGGTAACAGGAAAAGAGGGAGGCCTAAGATAAGGTTTATGGATATGGTGAGAGAGGACATGGAGGTGGTTGGTGTGACAGAGCAAGATGCAGAGGACAGGAAGAAATGGAAACAGTTGATCTGCTGTGGCGACCCCTAACGGGAGCAGCCGAAAGAAGAAGAAGAAGATGTAGTAAAGCCACGACACAATTAAGATGATCATCTAAAATTTGTTTGTGCTTGCCCAGCATGCCTTGCTGGTGTATATAAATTGCTACCTGATAGCAAGCACATCATCATTTTGTGAGTATGGCAACAGACAAAACTGAGCAGACATTGCAACTAAAGCGTCAATAATTTTATTTTATTTTTTTCAAAATTATTTGCAATTTTAACATCTGCGGAATAACTGGAAATTATATTATTATATATATATATATATAGATATATATATATATATATATATATATAATTATAAAACAAAATGGCACAAAGGCTTTGCGCACAGCTCAACAAAGGAAATTAGCTGGACAATTTTGCCACTGCAAGTGCAAAAAGATTCTTGATGGCACCTTTCCACTAACAGAAAATGTCACTTTTTTGAAAATATGTATGATTTTTTTACTTCTGATGCAATGTCAACACAAGTGGAAAACACACTCCATTCACTATTCCTGACAGAAGTTATAGCTCTACCCCTTGCTGCAATCAAATATATCGCAACTCGGCAGCCTGAAACATTCTAATGTCTATACAAGGTATAATGCTGTCTCACTTAAAGAAGTTTTTGATGTATGTGCCATCTGTTCTATCATGGACCTATCAGAGAATCCCCCCAAAAATACACACACACACACACACACACACACACACACATTCATTTTACAATTAAAAAAGACTGATCACTGACTTAAATTAAAAGCTTTACACTTGATGTGGACAGAGTACGTTGCTAACACTACCCATCATACCTCTCAATCTCTCAGTGGCAGAAATCTGGACAAAACCAGAAATAATGGAGGAACAAATGCCCACAAATGGGAACAGATTTTAAATACTGCTCCTATAAACGTATAAAGTTGCTAGAATAATAGGATTTGCATTATCATGTATTTTCTGAAGGATATAAAGTCTGAAATTCAAATGTCGGTCATTATTTAGTGTTAGTTAGGGACTTCAATCACCAATGATTTGCCAGAAAACCACAAATTTAGTGAGGAACAGACCAAAAATATGAAGAAAAATCTGGACATTCTGACAAAAACTGGACAGTTGAAAGGTATGTTGCCCATAGACATCCAGCAATAGTTTGTCAGTTGCCAGGAACAACATTTAATCCTGGATATTTATGCCCTCAATGTGTGCAGACTTTTTTTTTTTTAATTAAAAGAAAAAAAGATGAACCACTTATGTGGACGCTGAATGCTGTTAATCAGTGGCCACAGATTTAGATTTGGCATCCTGTCAAACTACCTCCAATAACTGAAGAATATGTAGAAGGAAAACAATTCCAACAGCTCAAAAGTATACACTCTGGCACCCTACTGAAATGTTGGCACTTGAAATGCTGAATGCAATAAATAAATAAAATAACCTGGAGAAGAGTAAATCTGGAAAATTGCTTCTTTCTTTTCTCACTTTTTGGAGGGGGGGGGTTCTATGCTGCTCCTGCACCCCCCACCCCCCTAAACTCTGAGATGGCCATACTTCAGAGAAAAGGGAATATTCCAAGAACGGGCATCTCGGACTTGGTATGGTATATACAAGTCCGAACATACTTCAGAGAAAAAGGGAATATTCCAAGAACGGGCGTATCGGACTTGGTATGGTACATACAAGTCCGAACATTCGGTCATTCATTCTCCGTACTTCGGGGCTTGCTTTAGTGGGTCCCCAACGTTTCAAACAGTTACCATATGGGGTTGCTGGTGATTTCAGTAAATGATTAAAGGAGAACCAGGGTAAGCAGAGACAATGGATGAACCTAACTAGCTGACAATACTGATTAACTATTGCACCAACAGATCATGGATCAGTAAGTGCTAAGAAGGGATAGGACACAGCATGCAATCTCAATCCTGCTTCAGTGGGGAGGGGGTCATTTTAACTTCTTCTTCTTTTGGCTTTTCCCGGTTAGGGGTCGCCACAGCGGATCTTCTGTCCACTCATGATTGGCAGTGGAGTTTTTTACAGTGTCGAGTTGCCAGCCCGGCACCCAATCTTCCACAGAAGGCACACACTCACACCTAGGGCCAATTTAGAGTATCCAATCCACCCACTGCATGTCTTTGGGATGTGGGAGGAAACCGGAGCACCCGAAGGAAACCCACGCGACCACAGGGAGGACATGCAGACTCCGCACAGAAGGCACCCCAGCCGAGAATCGAACCGGAGAACCTCTTGCTGTGAGGCAGCAACGCTAACCGCTGCACCACTGTGGCCGCCCTAGGAGGGGGTCATTTTAACTAGCTTAACCTAATTAGGATGCTTATACAAATTACACTAATGAAGCATTTAATCCAAAAAAAAAAAAAGGCCATAGAAGTCTCTCTTTTAAACTTATACACACACGTGCGTGTGTGTGTGTGTGTGTGTGTGTGTGCGTGTGTGTGCTTATAGACTATTTAAAGAATATATTTATGTTCAACAATATGTTTTATCAATTTTCTCCCCATGTACCTCCCTGTCACAGTTCTGTACAACTAAACTTCTAATGGCTCATGAAGAGCAGTACACCTGGGAGACAACTACACACAGCTGGCGTGACCCAGGCTTGCCTGTTAGACTCTCCACGAATGCATGCAAGTAATACATGTCAGTAAGGGTATGAAGACTTAACATATTAATATACAGCCTTCACTTGTCATTTACTTGCATTCTGGAACATCTGGTCCGTACTGCCAAATGACGATCAGGGCTGCACAGGCCTTATACATATAAACAAGACCTGCTGACCAGAGAGGTATGTATCCCAGAGATTACCCCTTCGTATGATCAGGCTCCCCATCCATGTAAAGCAGAGTTCCTCCCTAACCCAATTCAAGTGCAACTTGGACAACTGGATGGGAAACCGGAAATTCATCCCTGGTTTGGCACCTCTCTCTCTAATGCAAACAGGTAACCTGTAAATGGATCATCCTCAAGGCCCGTTTGTAAATGTTTCAACTCACATGTCCCTACTTACACTTATCAAGGGTATCAGAACTTGTCAGAGATTTGGGATGCATGGCTATTAAGAAGGCCCTTGTGGTCGTTAGCCTAGTAAACACCTATGAACCTATTATGTTGTGGCAGCTGCTGTGACATGTAACATAAGCAACAAGAAAACAGAAATAAATAAATTAAGAGTCACATGCTGTAGAAATAAAAAAAAAAAAAAAAAAAAGAAGCATATCAAGACCATAAAGGAGGCACACATTTCAAGAGTGACATCATCCATCTACCCTTTAAATGACAGATTAAAGAAAATCTGTAAAGGAATCCCACCCTTAAAGGAAAAGGGCGATTCAAAGCTAAAATTTGTATCCCAGCTTAACGGTAGATTAATGCAACACTTCTGCATAAGGTGAAAAATTACAATGACATTCTAGAAAGATTACTGAATGCTCTTTTTGTACAAACTGCTACCTGCCTAACATATGAATGAAGGAAGGTGACTTGTTTAGCTTGCATGTTAACTCATTTCAGAATTTCAAACATGTGGCGAGGAAACTATGACATTTTGGAAAACTGACAACCCCACAGCCGCTTGATGTTGCTGCAGCAGAAGGGACAAGGTAAACACCTTCCTTGTTTGTTGAAGACATGCAAGGCATGGCGACTGTCCACTCAAGTCAAGGAAACCAGAGTTGGTATACTCCTGAAAAAACATGATGGTCAAGTACAAGAACTAACTAAACATTCAAGACATTTCATAGAAATCTGCTAACAGAATGGTCAAGGCTGCTTGCATGCGACAAGTCAGAAACGGGCATTTTAGCACTTCAATCATACTATATAGTCTCTACTGTTAAGATACAAACGGAAACCAGGATAAAGAATGATGCAATATATAATGGTTTGGCACAGTCTACCCTTAGCAAATCAACAATATAAACTAGAGGACAGGACAAGGTCTGCTTGTTTCAGTTTACTCCTATCTATGCATGCATTACTTGTACAAATGCATGTACATTGGCATTCTTTCATTTACTTATTAATCAGATCCCATTTAATCTGGAGAAGAACTAAAGTATATGAATATGGAGAAAACATATACCAAAATTTGGGGACAATGTCACATTGTCAGACACATTTTCGAATGTCATCTCGCCACTAATGCAGGCCGTCAACCCCCCCACACACACCCCGTGCTAATTATATATACCAATTCTGAGATTGCACTACAGTGGGGAAAAGGGCAAATTTCCTGATCCCCACTGTAACACGATCTCAGTCAGAATGATTCGATGGCCTGCACGGTCGACGAGATGAAACATTCAACAATGTGGCCATTTGACGATCTGACACAGACCCCTAAAATATGTACTACTGGGTCATCAACTTTGGACCATGAAACCTAACAAGAACAGCACAGCTTTTGAAACAGATTTTTAGCAATTAAATCCTATACACAAGTTATAAAAAAATAAGTAAGGCAAGCTGTACTGCTGTGCTTAGCAATACAAAGGTGCACTTGCCACAACAAACAAATAACTGTGATCAAGCTCTTAATGTGCTGAGCAGCGTGGGAGAAACAATGACCTGTGACTGGAACTTCTGCCAGTCTTCTACAGAAGCAGAAAAAAAGGGAAGCTCCTTTATCTGAGTAGCCATTGCCACTGATCACTGTGTAGGTATCAATAATAATAATAATAAAAAAAAAAAATTCCAGTTAGATACTGATATGTCCTTGACCATTCTGCATCAAAAAGGTCACTGATTATGTTGCTGGTTTGTAGAACACTTCAGATATGGGGGTGGGGGTAGACCCATAGGGGCAAAGTGATTTTCCCCCGTCAAAAATGATTTCAAGTTGCCCCTCACATCCATGTTTTTGTCCATACCTTGGTCTCCTCTATACTGGATTACTGTAGTGTCTCTGACACTATTCAACACCAAGTTAACCACTTACAGATGGTGCACAACTCTGCAGCAAGGCTATTACTGTTAGATTACATAACTACCACATTATGCCTGTTCTAAGCAACCCTCATTGGTTTTATATTTGTTACAAGACCATCTATAAGATCTTAGTGTTGACTTACTTGTTCACTCATGGCTTGGGTTCCATTACCTGAAGGAGTATGTTTGCCCTACCTCCTGTGCGAGTTTTGCGCATGTCTTAGGTGCTGTGGGTAGTTTTGTGGGTCTACTTTAACCTCTAGGCATCATGCATTCTTTTATTAGCCCCCACAACGGACTACTAAGGTGGTTCCAGCAGTGCCCATCATTGGCCATCTTCAGGAAGGGTCTCAAGACATACCTTTTTGATATAGCATTTGATGGTGTTGGATGAATGTATTTGTTTCAAGTACCCATCTTATGTTTAAACGTGCTTACTTGATCGTTTATATTAGTGTTACTTTATTAGTGTTTTGTGCTAAAACATCTAAATAAATTTCAAAGGTTGAATTCCTAACCGTGCATGTCCCTCACTTATTACCTCAGCTGCAGATGCCCTGAACACAATGCTGCACTTGTCACAGCAAACGAAAGACAACGACCCAGCTCTTTAAATAAATGTCAGCAGCAGTATTGGTAACTTAATGACCTCCCTAACAAAGCCATCAGCAACCTCTTTATTCATGCCCTCTATCTACTTTAACATGTTCCCCTGATACTGGACTATTTAGAGTCTGGCAATTTACAACCAATCTTCATTGTTTGAAAACAGACCTTTTTATCAACCTTGTCAAATTCTCTACTCTCCCTCTCATTAGAGATAGAGTACTGAGCCAAGGTACCAGTTTAGGACTCGAGAGCATCCAAAGACATGACTGCCAAGTCTGTCACTCGGTTCCTACACAAAAATTTGCACCATTAGCCCTAAGGTTCATAGGTTGATACTAGGCTATCTACCCTAGGGCATTTATAAGCCTAGCCAGAGTGTGTTTGGCTTTCGCCACCCTTTTAGATTAGTTGACTGTGCCTCTGTATAGTAGGTCACAGAAGATAGCCCTTTTAAGGTTAGTTTACTGTGCCTCTGTCTAGTAGGGACACAGAAGAGATCCTAAAACCTACGATCTCCCATCCACTCGTCAAGATTTCTCTTGAAGAGGGTCATTGAGGGGCTCTGCCTAACATGGATTGGGATTTTGTTCCAGAGTGAGGGGAGCCTCTGGGATATGAATCTGTCCCTCCAGCATGTCCTATTTATTTCTGTGCTGAGGTTTAAGTCCCTGGAGCGTGTAGCTCTAAGGGATTTGGATTTCCTGAGGTGGAGCATGCCCATTAATTCTGGTTTGGACATGGCTTTGTACGTCAGGCACAGATCGCCTCTGAGTAGGTAGTAAGCAACCGAGTAGAGCTGGAGTTTCTTTAGCCTAACTGCATAGGGCATCTGTTTGAGTCTCTTGATCCTTTTGGTGAGGTACTTTTGGGGTCTTTCCAGTTGCTGCAGGTGTCGGGTAAGGTACATCCCAAATGAGGCATTGTATTCAATTATGGGCCTGATGAGTGCTTCGTAGAAGGGCACAAAGACGTCTCTTGATCTAGATGTGAACCCTTTTGTGATAAGGTGGGCTATATAGAAGGTCTTTCTAACCACTTTGGCAATGTGATTGTCAAAGGAGAGATTGCTATCTACTTGGGTCCCCAAATCCCTAATTACTTCTTCCGTACTTAATGGATTACCACCTATGTGGTATTTGTGGGCACTTTGTTTTTCCCAAAGGGGATGACTATGCACTTTTTGGCATTTTCAGAAAATAAACCACACTTAACGCACAACATAAAACAATTTAGTCTGAAAATATTACTACTTCCTGTGACAGTAGCAAAAAATCATTTAGCTCTTTGCTTAACTAAGAAAGCAGCTTTACCTGTACTGCTGAATACACTAAAACTGGGAGATCCAGTTTTTTTTTTTTTTTTTTATTAATTCCATGACAATTTATTTTGCGCTCCTTGCTCTTTGATATGACCTGCATCCTTTCCCAGGTAATTGCTCCTATGTAAGTGAGGGATCGAACCTGACTTGGGTGAGGAGAAATAAGGTTTTGTAGTGCATGGAGCGCCTCGATTACGCTCCAAAATTGGAAAACAGATAAAGATGTTACGAACCGCTGTAGCATGAGACCCAACCAGTATAGCGCTTTCAAAGGTGTGTAACATTTGCTTTCATTTACATAAATGTACGATTGCTTATGTCACAAGCGATGGTTTAATAAAGATGCTTCTTTTTCAAAAAAGGTGGGGGGGCAGGAATTGAATATTTTTTATTTTATTTATTTTATTTTACATTTGTTGACCGGGCTAGTCCAACTGGATATATTTCCATTTTCAGCAGAGGCCCGGGGAGAACAGCTCCACATTTAAACAAAAGGAAATACATTATGAGCACAAATATCATAATAAACATTATTACTTATTTCTAAAACCAAGAAAAGAAAGTGTAAGAGCAGGGAAAGAGAAATGAAAGAAAGTTATCAAAAGAAAGGAAAGGACAATTAACTTCCTAGGGAATAAGTAACATCATGATGAACATACTAACATGTTTTAATACCAAGAAGAGTATAAGATCAAGGAAAGAGAAGCAGCAATAGAGAGAGAGCAGAAATAGACAGACAAATACTTGTTCGAAAGAGATTCATAGCCATAAGGAGGAAAGATGAAGAGGAGGAGTTTAAAGGGTAGAGAAAGAAAGGTAAGGGAGGAAGCAGGAGGGAGAGAAGAGTAGGGAGAGAAAGACGGATTAATTGAAGCAAATTACTTTAGTCAGGATTAGAGCAGGGACACATCCAGTGGCTTTTAAGGTAAATTCTGAGTTTTTGTTTAAACAGAACAGTAGATGCAATGGAAGTAAGTTCAGTAGGCAGTTGATTCCAGTGTTTTCCAATAGTATTAGAGAAAAGGGAATCACCTGCTAGGTTATTAGATTTGGTTAAGGTAACTAGCAGCTTACTTGATGAACGGAGGGAGTTCAGATTAGAGTAGGGGGTTAAGAGGTTGGAAAGTATAGGTGTGTTGTGAGGTTGGTAGAATGCTCTTTGGACAAATGTCAATTGGGAAAGAAGCAACATGTTTGACAGTTCAAGCCAGTTAAGTTGCTGCAGATTCAGACAGTGGTGAGTTCTGAAGGGTTTACCAGTAACAAATCTAGCTATACTATTGTACGTGGAAGATAGTTTAGAGAAATTATTTTTCTTGAGGTTAGTATAGATTGGTGAGGCGTAGAGAAGAGTAGAAATAAGATGAGAGTGGGCAAGAGTAGCTTTGGCTTGGGAGGTTAAGAAAGTTTTAATTCTATAGAGAGAGACGAGTTTCCTGTTTACAGATTTAATGGTATTATTGATATGACAATCAAAGGTAAGGTTGTTGTCAATCGTGACACCTAGCAGTTTGGTATTAGGGTCAGGTGATATAATAATTCCATTGTTAGATAGGATAGTAAAGTCTAATGTAGGGGATCTGGTAGTGGGCTTAAAGAGTAAGAGTTTGTTTTTTTTAGCGTTTAGGAGTAGGCAGCGTTTTGAGAACCAAGTTTCAACTTTAGAGAAAACAGCTTGAGTATTAATTTGCAGTTCAGAGATGGATTTAGCAGAGCAAATTAATGTGGAATCATCAGCGTATTGTATACAAGTAGCCTGGGGAATAGCTGTTTGTAAGTCATTTATAAAGAGGGAGAAAAGAAGTGGTCCAAGAATAGAGCCTTGGGGGACCCCAAGTGAGATAGGGAGAATGGATGAGAGTTTGTTATCCCAGAGAACGGCTTGTTTCCTGTTTGTAAGATAGGAACTAAACCAGTGGACAGCCTTAGATTCTAAGGAGAGAGATTCAAGAATTTTTAAGAGAATGGAGTGGTTGACCATATCAAAGGCTTTAGACAGGTCAATGAAGAGAGCTGAAGACAGGATGTTATTATTACGATTCTTGTTAATAAGTTCTGTAAAGGTGAGGAGAGCGGTGGTTGTGCTATGAAAAGGCCTAAAGCCATGTTGACAGGGAGTGAGAATGTTGTTTTTTATTAGGTGGTCCATTAACTGATAATTTATGTACTGTTGCTCAGGTTATGTATAACTGTATAATATGGGAGGTTGGGAGGGTGGCATAATGTTTAAGGTGTTTGCCTTACAAACACAAGGTACAGGGTCTGAATCTCACAGGGGATAACTGGCTAGGCTTAAAATGGCTCACAAGGGCAGTTAGCCTAGTATGAACCTATGAACCTATAATATACGTGAAATATAATGTTTGTTATTGCTGACATGTTAATATAGTTTGATTAGTTTTGTATAATTGTAAATTTGCCTGTGTCACAAATGACAATTCAATAATGGTGCGTTTTAAAAAAAAAAAAAAAAAAGGTGTGTAACATTTGTTACACAATCCCCGAGTGTTGTGACGGTCAGGGGATAAGGGAGGAGACATTCCTTTGGTCTCGAAATATGTGTCCTCCTATCTCAGCTGAAGTTTAAAGACACTAGTCTGTAAGCAACTTATTTAAATTAGGGCCATAGTTAAAAACTGTTCCCGATTTGTTTCCCTTACTTGCTGTCTATGCAATAGGACTAGCCAAGTGCTTTAACACTTCACTGTTTTTTAACAGGCAAGTACATGGAGTAGTAAAACATGCACTACAACGAGTTATGACTGGGTCTCAGGGATTATAACCAGTTATGTGTTCTTGACATGGATGTCAAAGTGAATTTCTTTGTATCCATGTGTCAAACACACAGCATGGTTACGAATGGAGACCAGATCACAGCCCTCTGTATTGCAAACTATTTTCTGTTCTGGCTATATTTTCAGTCTCTGTATAGTCTGTAGTTTGTAATTTATAGAAGATCTTAAAATAAAGCTTCTCTCATCGAAAGTATTTCTGCAGTAGTCATAATCTTTATGTGTGTACGTAATATGGGGTTTTTATCACAGCATCGAAGGTCATTTCTTCGAACGGCTTTTCAATCAAAAATGCCATTAATAGAAATTGCTTTTTTGAGCTCACGGTACAGTGAAGATCAGAAAATCTGCCCTTTCCTCACAGTAGTGTGATCTCGGAGTTAGTATAGCCCCCCACAAGAGCAATTTCTATTAACGGCACTTTCGATTGAAAAGCCGTTCTACGAAATAAACTTTTCGGTGTTGTGATATAGACCCCGTAATATGGAGCACCTTACCACAAGTTTTAAATTACTAGGAGAAATTTAACTGTCTGACTCAACACATTTTACGAAATGAAAAGTAAAACAAACACAGAATGATGGAAATACTCCAGCAAAAACTTGGTGGGACAAAAGCAAAAATCTAAGGGCATTCAAAAGCCATGTAGCGGAAAATCGGTATGTCTTTAAGGATTTATCTGCATATATATCACATGGGCCTCCATTACAGGATGTTTAATGTGTAGACAACTACAGCTTGGCTAACTCTTTCTTGAAATTTTCATATCTAAAACAAATACTTTTTTGTGTACAGTAATAAAGTACAGTTGTGTACACTTACCATAAATGTAGATGTTTGTGTGTATTCACTGTTGCAGTCATCACCTGTGGGTTATCCCTGTTGTGGTAGCCCTCGGCCGAATACCACAGTCAATGTTTTTCTGCTTTGGCTGCTGTTGCCCATAGACTGACGTCAGGTTGTCAGTGCTATAAAGCAAGGCAGCCAACGTTATTACATCAGTTTTTCTTGCCCTAATCCATCAGAAGCACAAGGAAATATGGAAAGTGGTGCTGGTGGCTAAACGCCACCGTGAGAAGCTTATGTCTCCCTAAGGAAAGAGGATATAAGGGGGAAGGAGGAATGGAAACCAGGAATGCAACAGTGACTACACTTGAATATCTACATTTATGGTAAGTATACACAACTGTACTATGTTCTTCGTGTTTCACTGTTGCAGTCATCACCTGTGGGAGGATTCCCAAAGCTGAGGAGAGGGGTGGAAGGATTAGTTAGAGACCTAGGCATGGGTCAGCATACTCTGCAGAACTGCAGAGGTAAACCCTGCCCTAGCCTTAGAGAAAAAAGGTAGGTGTTAATGCTTTGTAAAGGTGTGGACAGAGGTCCAGGTGGCAGCTTCCAAGATGTCTCTGGTGGGAACTCCTCTGAAGAATGATGTGGAAGTGGAATGGGTACGAATAAACTTAGGGGGTGGTTTCCCATGTAGTCTGTGGCAGAAATGGATACAGTGTGATATCCATTTGGAAATGGTTTGCTTGGAAATGGGCTTCCCCTCTGCCCCTGGGGCAAAGCTGACAAGAAGCTGGTCTGTTTTTCTGAAGGGTTTAGTACGATCTAGGTACTATCTGAGCTGTCTGTGCATGTCTAGTGAGTGCAGAATTCTTTCCCCCTTGTTTTGAGGGTTAGGAAATAAGGTGGGTAGATGTATGGCCTGGTTGAGGGTCACATCAGATACCACATTGGGAATAAAGGAGGGGTTAGTCCTCAGGGAGACCCTGTCTGCATGGAAAATGACGACGGGCTCAACGGCCATGAGTGCCTGAAGTTCTGAAACCCTTCTAGCCAAGGTGATAGCTAGTAGGAAAGCAGTCTTCCAGGAGAGGTATCTCAATTCTACTGAAGCAGCAGGTTCAAAGGGTGGTAAGGTTAGTTTTTCCAAAACATAATTCAGGTCCCAGGCTGGCATGGGTGGCCTCCTGGAAGGTCTGATATTAGAAGCCCCTCTGAGGAATTGTTTAATCAAAGAATGTGACAAGAGGGGCTGGTCTGTATCGAAATGAGCTGAAATGGCTGAGGCATGGATTTTAATAGAAGAGAAGGAGAGGCCATTATTGAGCAACTCCACTAGGTAGTCCAGGATAAGAGGGATGGAAGGTTGTGAGGTACTGTCCCCTCTGGACTGCCTCCAGGAGCAGAATCTTTTCCATTTCCCTGAGTAAGATTTTCTGGTGCTGGGCCTTCTGGTCTCTGTGATAATGTCTAGGACCTGTTTGCTTAACAGGGGCCCCTTGTTTGCTTTTAAAGTATTAACCATGCTGACAGTTTGAGAATCTGCAAGTCTGGGTGCAGCATTCCCCACCCCCTCCCCCTTGCTCAAGAAGTCTGAGATCAGGGGAGGCTGTAATGTCAGGCTGCGCAGTAAGGGGTACCAATGCTGTCTGGGCCAGTCTGGAGCAATGAGGATGGCTTTTGGTTTCTCCTCCCTTATCTTGATCAGTACCTTGGGAATAAGAGGCAGAGAAGGGAATGCATACACAAAGAGGGAGTTCCAGGGGAAGGTCAAGGCATCCATCTTCCACACTAGGTGGTGATACTCCCTGGTACAGAATTCTTTCAGCTGGTGGTTGAGCTGCAAAGCAAAGAGATCCACCTCTGGTGTTCCCACTCCTGAGTGACTTGCAAAAAGATTTTTCTGTGGAGTTGCCATTCGTGGGGTCCAGTAAGTTTCTGCTTAGATGGTCTGCCAGGGTGTTGTTGATCCTTGGCAGGTATTGAGCAATTAGGTGTAATCCCATGGAGGAGGCTGTCAGCTAGAGGTCCATGGCTTGCCTCCACAGAGGGTAAGATTGCATCCCTCCCTGTTTGTTGACGTACCACATTACTGTGGTGTTGTCTGTTTTGATAAGGAGAACTCCTGGCCTGAGATGGGGTTTGAAGGATGTGAGAGCCTTTTGTACTCCCATCATTTCCTTCTGATTGACGTGTAAGGGAAGGTGTTGGGCATCCCAAAGCCCTTGGGTGCACCTGCCTGCTAGGTGAATGCCCCAAGCAATGTCTTGAGGCGTTGGTGGTGATGGTCTTCCCGGTAGGGCGGAGGATGAAGGGAAAACCCTTGTACTTGGCACAGGCCCCTGCCCACCAGAGAAACTGGCCCTTATACAGGGGATCAGAGGGAGAGAGGTCTCTACAGGCTGAGAGTGCTGACACCAAAGGTTCTTTAGATACCACTGACGTTTCCTCATGTGGAGCCTGGCCAGAGGAATTAGAAGGATGCAAGATGTCATGTGCCCCAAGGCATGCAGGAACTTCCTCGCAGTGAGGTGACTTCTGGAAGCCAGCTGGGTAAAGTACAGAGGCAGGAAGCTCTGCTTTTCTGGGGATAGGGAGGCCATTTGGGATGCTGTGCCCAGCAGTGCTTCCCATAAAATGATCTTCCTGGAGGGTGTTTGCTTTGATTTTTTTCTCGTTGATGGTGAACCCCAGGGAAGTTAGGAGGGTTTTGACAAATAGAAGGTCCTATTGCAGCTTTTCTTTGCACTCTGCCTGAATGAGGCAGTCGTCCAGATAAGGGTAAATCTGTATATTCCTCTGTCTGCAAAATGTTATGGCCAGGGCTAAGCATTTCAATACTCTGGGAGCATCAGATAAGCCAAAGGGAAGCGCAGAGAACTGAAAGTGTTGTGAGCCTGCACTCAAGTGCAGGAATTTCCTGCAGGATTCCCTTATGGGGATGTGGAGGTAGGCATCTTTTAGGTCTAGGGTGAATAACCAGGCATTTTTTTTGTCAAGATAGGCAGCAGCTGCTGAAAAGTTTGCATTCTGAATTTCAGGACTACCAGGGAGGTGTTCAGAAAGGACAGATCCAGGATGGGAAGCCAACTACCCCCTTTTCTGGGAACAAGGAATAGTCTGGAATAAAAGCCTTTGCCTGTTTGACCTGAGGGGACAGGTTCTACTGCCCCCTGGGATATGAGAGTTTGGACCTGTTTCAGTGCCTCTGCCCACTGATTTGGAGGCAAGTCTGGGTAACCTCTTGGAACTGGGAGTTCATTGAAAGAGAATTTGTATCTCTGAAAAATTATCTTTAAGACCCATTGGTCCTTTGTTATAGAAAAGCCAATTTTCTTTGCAGAGGAAGAGCCTTCCTCCTAGCTTTTGGTGAGTGAAAGAAGGGTGTTTGGGGGGGGGTCATTGAGGGTTTTTGCCATAGAAGGATAGCTTAGAACTACCTGCCTTTGGGGTTTAAGTGGTCCACTGTTTGGTTCTCTGCTGTCCCTGGGATAGGGGCCTGGGTGGTCTGTCCTTGCGGGGCTTACCTTGCCCTTGTCTGCTAGGTGCAGGGAAGGACCAGTGCTTAGAGGGAAAGTTCCTGCTGAACCTAGGAGGTTGAACCTGAAAGAAATCTTTTACTGTTTGCATAGATTTTGCTTTGTCTTCCATCTTTTTAAGCACATCTTCTGCTTTTACTCCAAACAAGCGGTCCTTATCCAGGAGTGCATCAATTAATTTAGACTTGACATGATCATGGAGAGGTTGCTCCTTCAACCATTCATGTCTCCTAATGACAGATCCTGACACTGCTGCCCTGCTTGAGGCTTCTAGGGAGTCATATCCACAGTGTATTGAGTGTTTGGTCACTTGACAAGTAGAGTGCAGTAAGTCTGCTAACTCCTTCGAATTGGCACAGTGAGGAAAGGTTGAAATCTTTTGCTTTAATAGTTCCAAAGTGTGTTGTTGACATTTTAACATATGGAACTGACAGTTGAGTGCTCTGATAGCTAAGGTTGCAGAGGTGTATACTTTTTTTTACCCCATCTGTCCAGAGCTCTGGAATCCTTGTCAGAAGGAATAGGACTCTTGGCAGAAAGTAAAGTTGTGTACACTTACCATAAATGTAGATGTTAGAGTGCATTCACTGTTGCAGTCATCACACCTGGGTTATCCCTGCCAGGGTAGCCCTCGGCCAGCCCGAATAACAGAGGCTTAGTATTTCTGCGTCGGTTGCTGTCACTTGAGGACTGACGTCAGGTCGTCAGTAGTATAAAGTAAGGCAGCCAACGCCATTACATCAGTTTTTCTTGCTCTAACCTGTCAGGAGCCTCCAAAGTAGGAGGCCAGGTTCTGGTGGAAGAACCCCACCAGTGGAAAATAAATACCACTATGTCCCTTGTAGGGAAAGAAAGAGAATAAAGGGGGGTGGAGGGAGGGAAACCAGGAATGCAACAGTGAATACACTCGAACATCTACATTTATGGTAAGTGTACACAACTGTACTATGTTCTTCGTGTTTCACTGTTGCAGTCACCACATTTGGGTAGATTCCCAAAGCTGAGGAAATGGGTGGAGGCAGTCAAGGAAACTAGGGGCTGGCTAGGATGCCCTGCAAGACTGCAGAGGCAAACCCTGCCCTGGATTTGGAGAAGAGAGGCAGGTGGTAATTCTTGGTAAAACTGTGAACAGATGTCCAGGTGGCAGCCTCAAGGATGTCCCTGGTGGGGGCTCCTCTGAGGAAAGCTGCAGAGGTGGAGGCTGCTCTTGTGGAGTGTGTCCTGACCCCTTTGGGGAGAGGCTTTCCATGCTGTTTGTAGCAGAAATGGATGCAGTGTGCTATCCATTTGGAAATGGTTTACTTGGAAATGGCTTTGCCTTCTGCCCTTGTAGCAAAACTAACCAGCAATTGATCAGACTTTCTGAAGGATTTAGTCCTGTCCAGATAGAATCTGAGCTGTCTGTGCACATCTAGAGAGTGACTAATCCTTTCCCCCTTGTTCTGGGAATTATGAAAGAAGGTGAGCAGATGAATGGATTGGTTGAGAACCACACTGAACACCACCTTGGGGATGAAGGATGGGTTGGTTCTGGCTGAAGGGATGGCCAGAACGAAAGCGGTCTTCCAGGAGAGAGAAATTTTAGCTCTGCAGAAGAAGATGGTTCAAAAGGGGGCAGGGTGAGCTTTTCCAAGACAAAGTTAAGCTCCCACACTGGCACTGGTGACCTTCTGGGAGGCCTCAAGTTGGCAGCCCCTCTGAGGAACTGTTTGAATAAAGGGTGTGAGAAAAGGGGCTGCTCAGTGGGAAAATGAGCAGAAATAGAAGAGGCATGAATTTTTATAGAGGAGAAAGAGAGACCACTGTCTGTGAAGTAGGTCAGCTAAGTAATCCAGTATGAGAGGGACGGACAGCTGTGCTGTATTAGCTCCCTTAGCCTGGATTCAGGTGCAGAACCTTTTCCATTTATCTGCAAAAGACTTTCTGGTGCTAGGACATCTAGCCTCATGGATACCATCCAGAACCTGTTTACTTAGAATGGCAGATTAGTTTGGGGTTAGGGAATAAGCCAAGCTGCCAAATTGAGTGCTTGCAATTTGGGATGCATGAATTCCCCTTCCCTCTGGGTCAGGAGGTTTGGAATCTGAGGAAGATGCCATGGAGGCAGCAGTGACAGGCTACGCAGCAAGGGGTACCAGTGTTGTTGGGGCCAGTCTGGGGCTATAAGACTGGTCCTTGGTTTATCCTCCTTTATTTTGAGCAGTACCCTGGGGATGGGAGGTAGGGGAGGAAAGGCACAGACCGACAGACTGACCCAGGCGAAGGACAGGGCATCCACTTTCCAAGCCATGCAGTAATGCTCCCTGGTGCAGAATTTTCTGAGCTGAGGGTTGGTGTGGGAGGCAAAGAGGTTGACCTTCGGGGTTCCCCATTTCTGACTTATCAGGGTGAAGGTACTCCTGTTGAGTTGCCACTCGTGTAGGTCCAGAAGGTTTCTGCTTAATTGGTCTGCCAAAGAGTTGAGAGAGGCCTGGTAGGAATTGTGCTAACAGGTGTGGTCACATGGAAGAGGTTGTGAGCCAAAGGGTTAGGCCAGCCTGCATAGAGGGTAGGAGTGAGTCCCTCCCTGCTTGTTGATGTATCACATCACAGTGGTGTTGTCTGTTTTGATCAGGAGAACCCCTGGAGAGAGAAAGGGTTTGAAAGCTATCAAGGCATGCTGCACAGCCATCATCTCTTTTTGACTGATGTGCAGAGGGATTTCCTGAGGGCTCCACTGGGCCCTGTATGCACCTGCCGTCTAGGTGTACAACCCAAGCGTAGTCTGATGTGTCTGTGGTGTGGGTCTGGGTGGCAGGGGTGGGGTGGGGAGAAGGGCAGTCCCTTGTTGTGGGAGCATGCTGTTGCCCACCAAAGAAATTCCTTTCTGAGGCAAGGAATTATAGGTAGAATAGTTTCCAGGTCTTGAGAGTGCTGACACCAAAGGCTCTTTAGGTACCATTGAAGTTTCTTCATTTGCAGTCTGGCACATGGAATGAGTAGTATGCAAGATGCCATGAACCCCAGAGCTTGCGGGATCTTCCTTGCAGATAGCTGGGGCCTGGTGGCTAGTTGAGAGAAGTAGGTCGTCAGGAAAATTTGTTTCTCTGGTGTAAGGAATGCCATCTGGGATACTGTATCCAGACTTGCTCCCAGGAAGATTATCCTTTGGGTGGGCACCTGTTTGGATTACTTTTTGTTGACTGTGTATCCTAGGGAGGTTAGTAGTGTCTTTACAAAGGCCAGGTGCATGAGCAGCTTTTCCTGGTTGTCGGCTTGAATAAGGCAGTCATCTAAGTATGGGTAAATCTGAATATTTCTTTGTCTGCAACAGGAAATGGCCGGAGCCAGACATTTTGTAAAAACTCTGAGACCAGTAGAAGCGCACAGAACTGAAAGTGTTGAGAAACTGCCCTGAAGCAGAGAAATTTCCTGCATGATTCCTTGATAGGAATGTGGAGGTAGGCCTCTTTTAGATCTATGGTGGCTAGCCAAGCGTCCTTGGAGAGCATGGGTAGCAGCTGCTGGAGGGTAAGCATTTTGAATTTGGGGATCACCAGGAGGGTGTTTAGAATTGATAGATCGAGGATGGAGTGCCAGGTGCCCTCTTTTCTGGGCACCAGAAAAAGTGTGGAGTAGAAGCCTTGACCTATCTGTTCTGCAGAAAAGAGCTCTAATGCTCACATAGAGAGAAGGGAAAGGATTTGCTTTTGAGCCTCTGCCCACTGATCTGGGAACCCTTTTGGGGTTGGAAGGGCATGGAAGAAAAATCTGTATCCTTGAGACACAATGTTCAGAACCCATTGGTCCTTGGTTAGGGTGCCCCAGGTGCTTGAGTGAAATTAGAGTTTTCATCCTAGGGTAAGTGAAAGTGGGCAGAGGGGGGAGGAGGAGGAGGGGGTGAATCATTGTGAGCTCTTCCCTGGTTTTGAAGTGGAGGTAGTCCACTGCTTAGATCTCTGCATTCCCTGGGGCTGGTGTCTGGGGGGTCTGTTTCCACGGGGCCTAGGCTGGGGTGGTTTACTCGGAGCAGGAAAGGACCAGTGCTTGGAGGGACAATGCCTGCTGAACCTAGGGGGCTGGACTTGTAAGAAATCCTTAACTGTTTGCATAGATTTTGCTTTTTCTTCCATCTTGTTTAAGACCTCTTCTGCCTTAGTGCCAAATAAGTTATCTTTGTGCAAGGGGGCATCAAACAATTTAGATTTGACATGGTCTGGTAGGGGTTGTTCCTTAAGTCATACATATCTTTTAATGACAGATCCAGTGACTGCCCTGCAAGAAGCTTCTAGGGGGTCAAAACCATACTGCAAAGTGTGTTCAGTTACTTGGCTTGCAGAATGCATTAAGTCTTGTAAATCTTTAGATTCTACTCAAGCAGGAAGGGAAGACATTTTTAGTTTAAGGAGTTCCAGGGTATGTTGCTGAAATTTCAACATATGGAACTGAAAATTTAGTGCCCCGATAGCAAGAGTAGCTGAGGTGTATACTTTTTTACCCCATCTGTCCAATGCGCGGGAATCCCTGTCTGAGGGTGTGGGATTCTTGGCAAAGGTTGCTTTAATCCCTTTTGGCCTTTGAGAAATGACCTCAGGGTCAGCTGTTAGATTTTTAAAAAGATATTTGTCTGAGTCAGGGACGCAATAGTACCTGTCTGGTTTTCTGGGAGCAGGAGGTAGGGCGTCAGGAGTCAAGCTGGATTCAAGGAAAACATCATCCACAACATCCAGGACTGGGGGGATGGCCAAGGGTCTGTGTTGCGGAAGATCTAAGAAAGTACAGTTGTGTGCACCTACCATAAATATAGATTTTCGAGTGTATTCACTGTTGCAGTCATCACATTTGGGTTATCTGCTTGCAGTAGCCCTCAGTCGGCCTGATTATCAAAGTCTTGGGTCCTGCATCGGTTACTGTCTCATCTTCCATGATGTTAGGTAGTCATGGGTATAAAGCATGCAGCCGACGCCATTACATCAGTTTTTCTTGCCCCAGATGTCAGGTGCCCCCCTAATGGGAAGCAATTAAATATATTTATGCAAGGGTATACCTCCAACAAAAAAGCAAATACACCAAAAAGCTTTTAAGCACAGTAAAGGAGAATAGAGGTATAGCCAAAAAAAAAAAGTCAGGGTGCTGGAGGGAGGGTAACCATGTCTGCAACACTGAATACACTCGAACATCTACATTTATGGTAAGTGTACACAACTGTACTATGTTCTTCGTGTTTCACTGTTGCAGTCATCACATTTGGGCAGATTCCCAAAGCTAAGGATGGCAGGAGGAATTTAGATAGCATTAGGAGCAGCTATAAGGCCCTGCAAAACTGCAGTGGCAAAACCAGCTCTGGATTTAGAGGAAATTGGCAAATGGTAATACTTGGTGAAAGTATGTACAGAACTCCAGGTAGAAGCTTCTAGGATGTCCCTGGTAGGGACACCTCTGAGAAAGGCTATAGAGGTACATGCAGCCCTGGTTGAGTGTGGTCTTATTCCCTGTGGGATAGGTTTTCCACGGTGCTTATAGCAGAAATGAATACAATGGCCTATCCATTTAGAAATGGTTTGCTTTGAAATGGCCTTCTCTTCTGCCCCTGCAGCAAATGCCACTAACAGTTGTTCAGATTTCCTTTGAGATTTAGTCCTGTCCAAGTAAAATCTAAGTTGTCTGTGCACATCTAAGGAGTACAGGATCCGTTCCCCTTTGTTCTGTGGATTAGAAAAGAAGGTTGGCAAATGAACTGATTAAGAGCCACACTGGATACTACCATGGGCATGAAGGAGGGATTGGTCCTGAAGGACACCTTGTCCGCATGAAAGATTGCTAAAAGGAAAGCTGTTTTCCAAGAAAGGAATTTTAACTCTGCACATGCAGCTGGCTCAAAAGGAGGTAGAGTGAGTTTTTCAAATACAAAGTTAAGGTCCCAGGCTGGAGTTGGGGCTCTCCTGGGTGGTCTTAAGTTTTTGGCCCCTCTGAGGAACTGCTTGAGCAGTGGATGAGAGAAGAGGGGTGGTTCTGTGTTGTAATGAGCTGAAATGGCTGAGGCATGAATTTTGATGGAGGAAAAAGAAAGGCCCTTGTGAAGCATCTCAGTTAAGTATTGAAGAATCTGAGGTAAATTGGGCGTTGCTGTGCCCACCCCTTGAGTTTGGTTCCAGAAACACAATCTTTTCCATTTTTCAGCATAAGATTTTCTAATACTAGGCCTCCTTGCCTCCAAAATGACATCCAACACTTGTTTACTGAGGGATGGTAACGGAGAGGTCAAGTAATTAGCCAGGCTGCCAGGTTCAGGATTTGAAGCAGAAGATGCAGAATCTGGCCCTCCTGCTGGGACAGCAGGGTAGGGGTTTGAGGCAGGTGCCATGGTGCCAGCAGTGACACACTGCGCAAGAGGGGGTACCAGTGTTGATGTGGCCAGTCTGGCGCAATCAGTATCGTCCTTGGCTTGTCCTGTTTGATCTTTAGTAGTACTTTGTAGATGAGAGGCAGAGGAGGAAAGGCATAAACTGATAGATTTTTCCAGTTGAAGGACAGGGCATCCACTTTCCAAGCAAATTTGTCCAATTGGTAGTTCTGGGGGGGGGGGGGCAAACATGTCAATATCTGGGCTCCCCATTTGTTTATCAACATGTGGAAAGTCTTTGGTTCCAGTTTCCACTTGTGTGGGTTCATGAATTCTGCTTAATTCGTCTGCCAGTGTATTTAGCTTTCCTGGCAGGAACTAAGCCTGTAGATGCACTTGGAAGCTCAAGGCTGTGTTCCACAGAGCCATGGCTAGTCTGCAGAGGAGGTATGAATGGGTACCCCCCTGCTTGTTTATGTACCACATAACAGTGGTGGTGTCCGTCCTTACCATTAATTGTCCTGTAAGAATGTGGTCCTTGAAGGCTGTCAGAGCATTCTGTACAGCTAACATTTCTTTTTGATTGATATACAGGTGCATTTCACTTGGGTTCCATTTGCCCTGAATGCACTTCCCTGCCAGGTGAGCCCCCCCCATGCATAGTCTGATGCATCTGTTGTTAGGGTTTGGGCAGCAGGGTGTAGAGTGAATGGTAGTCCCTTGTTTTGGTGGCAGGCCTCTGCCCACCAATGGAACTCCAACTGAAGGCAAGGTATGATAGGAATCATTGCTTCTAGATCCTGAGAATGTTGACACCATAGGCTTTTTAGATACCACTGTAGTTTCCTCATATGCAGTCTTGCATATGGAATTAGGAGAATGCAGGAGACCATGAACCCCAAGGCTTACAGTATTTGCCTTGCAGATAGCAGGGGTTTTGTGGCCATTAGTCTGAGGTAAGCTGTCAAATGAATTTGTTTCTCTGGCGTGAGGAAAATCATCTGGGAAGTTGTGTTCAAGCTTGCTCCCAAGAATATAATTCCCACAACAAGTACAAATATGACTCTGTCATTGTACATGTTGGCGTAAATGACATGAGACGTACCTCCCTGGACTACATGAAAAGAGACATTGAGGAGCTCTCTGACCATGTAGCCCAGACTGGTATGACTCTGACTCTGAGTAGCATCCTGCCCTCACCCAAAATGATGCCAGCATACGAAGAAAAAATGATCAGTTTCAACAATTGGTTAAACTACTGGTGTCATTCAAAGGGGATCCAGTACTTGTCAGCCTGGGAAGACATGCTTGACAAGCCACGTTGCTTCGCCAGAGACGGCTTGCACCTGTCGCCCCTGGGCTTTCGAATACTGGCCAAGACTCTTGCTGCCCCAATACTGCCTTTTTTAGGCAAGGCTCAAAAGACAAACCCGCCTCCATAAACAACAACAATAAACAAAAACGGAGGGTAATGCTGCTCAATGCCAGCAGTCTAAACCTCAAAATGCACGCACACAAGGCTCTCCTTAGTATGGAAGAAATCGACGTATGTGCAGTGACAGAAACCTGGTTCAAGGCTCCAGAGAGCACCCCAGCACTACCAAGCTATAACTCCTACCATACCTTTAGGTCCCAAAACCAGGACCGGAACACAAAAGGAGGGGGTGTGTCCATATTCATCAAGAACACCCACACCTCCAGGTTAGTAGCACAGCACGCAGAATCTGAGACCTTCCAAGTGCAATTGACAACGGGCAAATTGACTGTTCAATTTATAGCTTGCTACAGATCTCCCAACTTGTCTCAGGATGCTCATGCAGCATTCCAGAGAACATTAGAAAGTATGAAGATTCTACCCAACACCATGCTACAGGGTGACTTCAACTATCCAAACATTGACTGGGAAAACTACTCAAGCTCAAACGCCCTAGCCCAATGTTTCCTTGAGTTTATAAACTCAAACGCCCTTGAACAGCTGGTCACCACTCCCACAAGAGGTGACAACATACTGGACCTGGTCATCACCAACATGGGGAACCTATGTTCCACACCTGAGGTAAACTTGTCATTGGTAAGATCAGATCACAAACTAATCACACTGGACATCCACATCCCGACCCCCCCCCCCCCAAGTCAAGGAAATCAAGGTAAAAAACTTCTCTAAAGCCAACTTCACACTCCTCAAGACCGAGGTGGGAAGTTTCAAAGCTCCCAATCAAATGGAAAATGATGACCCATCGGCAGAATCCTTTACAAGTGCATTCTATGAACACCTTCAAAAATGAATGGACCGAGCCATCCCAAGTAAAACCAAGACCAACTCCTCAAAAGAGAGGAAGCCAGTCTGGTGAACCCCGGTCATAAATAAACTTTACAACAGAAGGAGGAAACTCCTGCAAGATAGAACAAAATCCCAAAATAAGAAAGCATCTCTGATTAACATCAGTAAAAAACTGCACTCCCTCATTAAATAATCCAAGGCCAACTTCGAAAGAAAAATAGCCAATGACTCTAAGGATAATCACAAGGCCTTCTTTAACTATGTCAAGAGTCTAGGGGCAAACTCTCAGATATGCTCTGAGCTAGTGCATAATGGCCATAAATACACTGAACCAACCGACATTGCCAACATCCTTGCTGACAAGTTCAGTGCAAACTTCACCCCTCCCTCTCCACCAAAGGGGCTAGCACCCATCCCAGAAGAATGTGGCGCTCCAGATATCTCAGACACACAAGTAAAGACAGCCCTTGCAAAGGCCAAAAACACAGCATCAATGGGACCAGATGCTATCCCAGGTTGCGTCTTACACGAGCTCCAAAATGAACTAACTCCCCATCTCAAATCACTATTCAAACTCAGCCTCTCTACAGGCTATGTACCCAAAGAATGGTGTACAGCAACAGTCGTACCACTCCACAAAGGTGGTGCCACAACTGACCCTGGGAACTATCTCCCTAGAAGCTTGACTAGCTTGGTCTGCAAAGCCATGGAACGCATTATCATGGAGCTCATTAACAGGGACATTGGAAACCTCCAGACACTGGACCTCACCCAGTTCGGCTTTGTTAAAGGCAGATCTTGCCTCCTGAACTTGGTCGACTTCTTCGAAACAGTCACCAAGGTCATAGATGAAGGGAAGGTGGTCCACACAGCATATCTGGACCTCGCTAAGGCGTTCAACACCATCCCACACTCAGGAATCATAGACAAACTCACCAGCTTAAATATTAACCCCTATGTCACGAGATGGGTTGCCAATTGGCTCTCAGACAGAACCCACACGGTAAGAGTGGCAGGCGCCATGTCTGACTCTAAACCAGTCACAAGCGGAGTCCCACAGGGCTCAGTCCTGGGACCCCTCCTGTTCGGTATATATTTCTCCAAAGTACAGGCAAAGGTGGAGGGACTGTGGCTAACCAAATTCGCAGATGACTGTAAATTGGGTGCAATAACTGACTCTCCAGCTGACACAGACATCCTGCAAAAGGTTCTCACAGAGACAAACACCTGGTGTCAAAGTCACGGCCTCAAGCTAAATGCCAAAAAATGCATAGTAATCCCATTTGGGAAAAACAAAGTACCTACAAACTACCACATAGATGGGAATCCACTAAGTACAGAAGAAGTAATTAGGGACCTGTGTACCCAAGTAGATAGCATGCTCTCCTTTGATAACCACATAGCCAAAACGGTCAGGAAATCGTTCTATGTAGCACACCTGATCACAAAGGGTTTCTCATCCAGATCCAAGGAGGTGATTGTGCCCCTTTACTCCTCACTCATTAGGCCCATAACAGAGTACAATGCCCCATTTGGGATGTACCTCACTAGACACCTGCAACAACTAGAAAGACCACAGAAGTACCTCACTAAGAGGATTAAGGGCCTTAAACAACTACCCTATGAAGCACGACTAAAAAAGCTCCAGCTCTTCTCAGTCGCTTACAGTTTTCTCAGAGGTGACCTATGTCTGACCTATAGGGCCATGTCAAACCCTGAACTAATGGACATGCTTCACTTAAAAAAAAAAAACGAGATCCCTCAGAATCACTCATTCTAGCGACTTGAACAATAAACAGGACATGCTGGAGGAATAGATTCCTGTCCCAGCGACTCCCCTCACTCTGGAATAGAATCCCAATCCATATTCGACAGGTCTCCTCTCTGACCCTTTTCAAGAGAAATCTTGATGAGTGGATGGGTAATCGTAAGTTCTACCCTGGGATCACTTCAGGAGCCCTGTTGACAGAGGCCCAGGTTACTAATCTAATGGGGAGGTGAAAGCCATCACACTCTGTGGCTAGGCTTATAAATGCCCATGGGCAGATAGCCTAGTACTTACCTATGAACAAGATGTGATTTCTTTTCGTTTATGGTGTACCCCAGACAAGTTAGCACCTTTTGTACAAGCGCCAGATGATTCAAAAGTATGTCCTGGCTTTCTGCCTGAATTAGACAATCATCCAGGTATGGGTATATTTCAATATTTCTTTGCCTGCAAAATGCAATGACTGGAGCTAGGCACTTTGTGAATACCCTGGGTGCAGTAGATAAGCCAAAGGGCAGTGCAGTGAACTGATAGTGCATGTAGCCTGCTTTGAAGCGTAGGTATCTTCTGCAAGATTCCCTGATTGGGATGTGTAGGTAGGCTTCCTTTAAATCCAGTGTTGCCAACCAGGCATTCTTTCCTAGCATAGGAAGTAACTGGTGAAGAGTTAGCATCTTGAATTTTGGGATCACCAAAAAGGTGTTTAGGATAGAAAGATCCAGGATAGGACACCATGAGTTGTCTTTTCTGGGTACCAGGAAAAGTCTCGAGTAGAAACCTTGTCCCTTTTCCTCTTCTGGTACAGGTTGAACAGCCTTTATGCTTAAGAGAGAGAGTACTTTCTTTTGAGCCTCTGCCCACTGATTTGGGGGTAGATCTGGCTAACCGTTTGGGGTTGGTAATGGGTGGAAGTGAAATCTGTATCCTTGGGAAACTATATTTAAAACCCATTTGTCCTGGGTAATTAGTTCCCAGTTTTTTTGTCTGCAGAGCAATCTTTCCCCCTAAAGGAGCAGTCAGTTGAGAAGGGCTTGGAGGTTTTAAAGTTGAGTCTTACTACTCCCTGATTTGGAAGTGGGAGCCCCCCACTGCTTAGTCCTGTGCGTACCTTGGGACTGAAGCCTGGGTGTTCTGCTGGTTCTGGGTTTGAACTGAGAAGGCCTGGAAGAGGCAGGAAAGGACCAATTCTTAGAAGGCCAATGCCTACTAAATCTTGGAGGCTGTACCTGTAAGAAATATTTAACAGTTTGCATAGATTTAGCTTTTTCCTCCATATTTTTAAGTACTACTTCTGCTTTGTTTCCAAACAGGCGGTCCTGATTTAAGGGAGCATCCAGCAATTTAGCCTTAACATGATCTGGCAAAGATTGCTCCTTAAGCCAAGCATGCCTTCTAAGTACAGACCCAGTGACAGTAGCCCTGCAAGATGCCTCTAGTGAATCAAAACCACATTGCAAAGTATGTTTTCCAACTTGTTCAGCAGAATGCATTAAATCCTGTAAATCCTTATTTTCAGCACAGTCTGGAATCAACATCATTTTCTGTTTAAGCAATCCAATAATATGCTGCTGATACTTTAACATATGAAACTGGCAGTTGAAGGCCCTAATGGCCAAAGTTGCAGAAGTGTATACCTTCTTCCCCATCTATCCAGAGCCCTGGAATCTCTATCAGAAGGGGTAGGATTTTTGTCAGTAGTAGCCTTCATTTAATGCCCTTGGGTCCCTGTGAAATGGTCTCGGGATCCACAGTAGGATTTTTAAAAAGGAACTTGTGAGAGTCAGGAACCCTGTAAATATCTATCAGGTTTTCTGGGAGCAGGAGGTAAAGAGTCAGGGGCCAAGCTAGATTCTGAAAAGGCATCATCAACAATTTCCAGTACAGGAGGGATAGCTAAAGGCCTGTGTTGGGGCAGGAGTAAGAAATCCCTAAGCCTCTTTTTCGAATCAGAGTAATCCTGGCTTTCCCAGCGAAAATGCTCCCTAAGAGTATGCAAGGTTTCACCAAAAGAGAAATCCTCTGGAGGGGAAGTAGAGTGAATACAGTCCTCTGCATCAGAATCCTCATAGGTAGATAAGGGTAGATCCTGGTCATCAGAGGAAACAAATTTCAGAATCCTGATCAGAAGTATTATAAGCAAATTCAGTACTAGGTCTCTTAGAGGGGGAAGGTTGGCTTCCCCTGATTAAAGTAATAAGGTCTTCAGCCATTCTTATCATTTGTTTTTTAGGCATAGAGGCCTGACCATGTGGTCTGGGTGTCGGTTTTCTAGGCATGGTTCGAGTTTTAGGCCTTGAAGAAGAAGAAGACGATGGCGTCGGTTTAATATGCAAGTCTGTAGGCCTGAATACACCCTCAGAAGCTGGTGCCTGCACAGCGGCTCCGGACCCATCCAAGGTAGAGACATTCACAGGATCCACAGTTGAAGCATCTCGCGGCATACCGGACTCCAAATGGGTCTCAGTAGAGGCCTGCGAATCTGAAGTAGCGGATATCAGGGGCTGTGAAAGCGCCTCACTGAGTACCGGCGAACTGGCGACTAGCTTAGGAGAAGCGTCGTCGGCAGTTTTGGACCTAGGCAGCCTGTCTCCTCCTTTATCTTTGCGTTTTTTCGGAATGTCGGTAGTCGGGTGGCTTACCGAAGACATATCTGGATAATTGAACAGAGTATCGAAATATTTAGAAGTGTAAATATACAGACAACGAATAGTTTGTTGCTTAAATAAGGCACAAAACAGACAGCGAGGTACATCGTGGTCAGGGCCTAGGCAAGGAATACAGTACGAATTAAAATCTTTATGAGGTATTTGCTTTCTACAAGAAATACAATTATTGACTTTTACTGACATCGGTTTAGAGCAAGAAAGTTTCCCCAATGGGGTACTTAGCTTTAATTGAAGACTTCGGTTCTGAAACTCGAAAATGAAAATTTCAGGAGTTGGCCAACTGGCACTTGCAAACTGCTTCTGCTTCAGGCACCGCACAAGGAGAAAGACTGATGTAATGGCATCGGCTGCATGCTTTATACCCCTGACTACCTGATGTCATGGAAGATGAGACAGCAACAGACACAGGACCCAAGACTTTGATAATAACACCGAATGAGGGCTACTGCAAGTAGATAATCCAAATGTGATGACTGCAACAGTGAAACACGAAGAACACCTCCCGAGTCTCTTTTTAGACGGAGAGTAGTCCTGACTCTTCCACTGGAAATGTTCCCTTAAAGTATCCAGGGTGTCCCCAAAGGAAAACTCCTCTGGGGGAGAGGATGAAGGAATGGAGTCCTCTGCATCAGAATCCTCATAAGTGGAGAGGGGTTGCATGTCTTCATAGTCAGATTCATCAGATTCATCTGACTCTTGTTCAAAGGACAGGGGACAGATCTCGTTTCCTTTTTGAGGGGGTAGCTTGATTTCGCCTGATCAGCATGGTAAGGTCTTACGCCATTTTAAGCATTTGAGACTGAGGCAAGGTAGCAGGTGCCTGAGAGTGGGTCGTCGGTTTCTTGGGTGTGGTTTGAACCCAGGGCCCAAGAAACTCGGTCATGTTTGAAAGAACGGTAGTCACGAAAGAAGACGTCGGTTTGTGTTGAGATTAGGTAGTGCGAAGGACTTCCTCAGAAGCCGGTGCCTGCTCAGCGGCTCCAGACCCATTCAAGGCAGGGACGACCGCAGGATCCTTAGTCGAAGAATAGTTTTGCGGCATACCGGACTTCAAAAGGGTCTCGGTAGCAGCCTGCAAATCAACAAAAGCGGGCATCAGGGGCTGCGAAAAAGCCTCATTGAGTACCGGAGGACTGATGACTAGCTTAATAGAAGTGTTGTTGGTAGGTTTGGACCTGTGCGGTCTGTCTCTGTCTTTACCTTTTTTCAGAAGATCTGCTGTCAGATGGTTTACCGAAGCCATACTGGAATTTGAAGACTGTAAACAAAAATATCTGGCTACAACAAAGGCCAGACGACGGATAGTTCTGGCCTTGTAAAAAGCACAGAAGCAACAACGGGGGACGTCGTGGTCTGGGCTTAAACAAGTGATGCAGTAAGAGTGGAAGTCTCGGTGTGGTATTTGCTTTCCACAGGCGAGACAATTGTTAACTTTTTCTGACATCGGTTAGTGCAAGAAAAATGATCCCCAACAGGGCACTTAGCTTTAGAAGACTTCAACTTCAATTTGGAGATGAAATCTCCGGAAACGGCCGACCGGCACTTGTGTGAACTGCTTCTACTTCAAGCTCCACGTCAAGAAAGACTAATGTAATGGGGCTGGCTGCCTTACTTTACACTACTGACGACCTGACATCAGTCCTATAGAGACAGCAACCGACGCAGAAGTTCTAAGCCTCTGGTATTCAGGCCAGCCGAGGGCTACGCTGGCAGGGATAACCCATATGTGATGACTACAACAGTGAAACATCTAGTCTTAGCTCCTTTAGGTCCCTGTGTAATGACCTCTGGGTCTACAGCAGGATTTCTGTGCAGGTATTTGTGAGAATCCGGTACTCTGTAATACCTGTCAGGTTTACTGGGAGGGCATCAGGGGCTAAGCTGGATTCATGGAAAACATCATCCACCACCTCCAAGATGGGGGATTGGCCAGGGGGGGTCTGTGCTGGGGCAGGTCCAGAAACTCTCAGCCTTTTCTTAGACTGGGGGAAGTCCTGAGGTTCCCATTGGAAATGTTCCTTGACAGTATGAAGGGTTTTCCCAAAGGAAATCTCTTCTGGTGGTGAGGCAGAAAGAATGGATTCCTCTGCATCTGAATTCTCATAAGCAGTCAGAGGTGGTTGTTCTTCTTCAAAATCTGAATAATCAGATTCCTCAGAATCCTGTTCTGTCATAATTTCAGAAAGGTGTATTTTCCTTTTAGAAGTTGCAGCCTGACTACCCCTTTTAACGGAGATAAGATCCTCAGCCATTTTAAGCATTTGGGCTCGGGGTGGTGGAGCAGAAGCAAGATTGTGGCTAGAAGTAGATTTTCTAGGAGTGGCCTGGCTTCTAGGCCTAAGGGTATCCTTCAGTCTGAGAGAAACGGTAGTGGAATGCGAAGACATCGTTTTTTTTCTCTAGATTCGGTAGTGCAAGGGGCCTCCTCAGAAGCCAGTGCCTGCATCACAGCTCCGGACCCAATCGAGGCACAGACAGCCAAAGGTTCCGAAGATGAAGAAGATTTCTGTGGCATACCGGACTCAGAAAGGGTCTCGGTGGAGGCCTGTGTAGATATTGTATTGGGCATCAGGGGCTGCAAAAGCGCCTCACTGAATTCCAGAGAAATGATGACCTGTTTAGCGGTAGATTTGTCGGAAGGCTTAGCCTTGTGTGGTCTGTCTCAATCTTTATCTCTACGTTTTTTCAGAAAGTCTACGGATTGTTGGCTGATAGACGCCATTTCAGAATGCGAAGACGGAAGATGAAAATAGCTGTCTACAATAAGAGCTCTACGGCGAATGGTTTTCGCGTTAAAGAAGGCACAGAACCGGCAACGGGGGACATCCTGGTCTGGGCCTAAACAAGTGACACAGTATGAATGGAAGTCTCGGTGTGGGATTTGTTTTCCACAGGCGAGACAATTGTTAACTTTTTTGGACATTGGTTAGTGCAAGAAAAAATAGACATTGTCAGCTGTAATTCAAACCCTGGTAGCGACCGACTGGCACACTTGCAAACTGCTTCTGCTATGGGCTCCATAGCAAGAAAGACTGGTGTAATGGCGTCGGCTGCCTTGCTTTACAGCACTGGCAACCTGATGTCAGTCTACAGGCGACAGCAGCTGACGCAGAAAAACACTGACTCTGGTATTCGGGCCAGCCGAGGGCTACCACAGCAGGAATAACCCACAGATGATGACTGTAACAGTGAAACACAAAAAACATCCTCAGTTACAATCTTGACAATACCTTTAGGTTGGGTTATAATAATATAGGTGTACATCAAAACATTTTTCACAAGAAATCAATTAAACTCTATGAATTTATTTTATAGCTCTGTATGTGGGAAAATGGCACAAACTGCTGTGATTCGGTCACTGTGACCAACAGATACATGCACATATTGGAAGCCTGAATCAGCAATATAGGAACTCAGCAGAGCAAAGTTTGAATCCAAAGACTGACTCCACCCAAAGACACTTAACAGGTTCTTTGTCACTGTAGCCCAACCCCTTCTTCCTTCATAATGGATTGTAAATTCCTAAAAATTATACCCATTTTTTATGTTCAGCATGTGTACAACAGCTACTTCACTCTGCTGTTTGCCCACTGGAAGTTGAGATACTGAAGAAAGAGCAACTTAAAATAAAAAACAAGACTAGTTGTACTGGCTGCTCATACCACTAAACATGTTTGTGCACTGTGTGAGTAAAAATAAACTGTGACATGGACTTTGATGCAACTGGACAGTAAAATCCTCTAGAGAGCGCCATGCTACAGAAACTGCTATTAGCAAGACACTCTACTCCAATTAACTGCAAAATGACTGGGCTATGCAAAGGTGTACTACAACATACTTCTAAACTTTAGCCTAGAAAACATTAGGGAAAGATAACATCCAAGCTGCAGGCAACATTCTTATCTATTCAGAAAGTTAAACCAGCTTTTTCATTAACATGATTTAGTAACACAATTCCAACCTTAAAATAAAATAAAACACGGACCATGCTGGACTGTGACTAACAGCTTTACTGATGTTACCTCCTGGTACCTCGGCTTGCGCCTGGCTACAGTCCAGCGTGGCACCATGTTTTATTTTATTTTCATTTATCGTTTCTACTGTTTTAGGTGAAATATTCTAACCTTTTCTACTAGCTGAAGTAAAAACACAAATTATTTAATCCATAAATAGATGATGTAGGGGTAAAAAAAATAAGACGAAAGAGAACAGCAGCACAAAACAGTGGCTGACAATACTTCTGAATAATCTGATAGGAACAAAAGCATAGTGTGCCATGCATGACAGTTCAAATGTCCTGTTATAACACAGTGTGAATCAAGATGAGTATTAAAATTGTGTAAACAATGAATGCATTTCTTGCAGTGATAAAGGAAGAATTCTTTAAAAAGCTACAGTGTCAATTATGCAGTAAAACAGGGTGCACACCTGCTGAATGCATTATAAAAGCAAACGCAAAGTGTATAACATAAAAAAGACAAAAACAAACATTTCTCACGTGAAAAAGTAGGAAAAAAAAGGCATAGCAAAACTGAAAGCAGCCATGTCCTCAGGTAACAAAAACAAAAACAACTGCTTCAAAGCTAAGAGACAGTGACTGTCTTGACAAAGACCAGCAGATGTTGCAGCATTCTTTACCCAGTCACACATCGCATCTAGGTGGGGACATGTCAAATAACCACTGAAATTCACCTGGCAAAGTGTCGTTACCCAGGAATGACTATTAAACAGCAAATGTGCAAAATTCTTTACACCAGACACTACACGTAGAAGTAATACACAAGCATCATTTTTTCACCACTGCTTAATAATAGCCCGTACTGTCATGAGATTGTTTCATGGCCACTGCTTGGTAACAAGACCATATGACAAAGGACTTTCACCATAAGCAAGATAATACTTCCCCTGTCCACAGATATGTTTTATTAAAGTCTCCTACACACACACACACACACACACACACACACACACACACACACACACACACACACACACACACACACACACACACACATACAAGGTATACTCCTGTACTTCTGGTAGATAGGCCTCAACCAAAAGCATGCTTGTTTGATTTTTTAAATATTTTTATTTGATTTTTTAATATTTTTATTTTATTTACTTATTTAATGTTTTAAGTTATAAAATTTGTGGTGAATGGATCAGAAGCAGATGAGAGCAGAGGTAGTGATGACACAAAACTGGCAAGAATCAGGCAAATGTTAAACAAGAGATAAATTCTTGTGACAACAGTAGTGTGTGAAGTATTTGGGCTTTAACTAGGAATATATACTTTATTAAAACGATACAAGAAACTGACAGAGTAGGCAACGTGAAATCATTGGCTGATGATGACACCTATTTCTTTTGTCAATCTTCATTGAGGTGCTTCCACATTTCCTGCTGCCTTTTCTATGGGGGGCTCACAATGGTACAGCAGTTAATCCTGCTGCCTCACACAGCCAAATCCACCGGTTTGGTTTCCAACTGTACTACATTATGTGCTGAGTCTGCATGCACTGCCTACACGCGAGTGGGTTTTGCTGGTGTCTCTGTTCCTCACATGCAAATAACATGACAACAGGTGAACTGACAATCCTCTAAACTGCCCACAGGTGTGTGTGGAATGCACATCAATAAAGGTATGCAACAGACTGATGTACTGTCCTGCAATGGTTCCCTATGCCCACTGCTTTCTGAGACAGGCTCCAATTTCCTAGCAACAATGAACAAGACAAAGCAGGTCACAGCAGAATGAATGAACACTTCTTTGCAGTGTCTATGTTTCAGAGAGAGAGACCTGTCTTAGTAAGTCATAACACTTGACGAAAATCTTTTTTTTTTTTTTCCTCCAATAGAAAATCCTCTTGTCCACGATCACAAGTATGCAGATCTCTGCCTGGTGCAGTCAAGTTTAGAAGCTTATACACTGCCCTTAGATCTAATCATAGAGCTATACTTGCCAACTTCCATGAAACGGGAGCCCTTACACCCAAATCTTTCCTTTTAAAACTTTCTAAATAATCCAACTATCTGATTTCTGTAGGAAGTCAGTTACACATTCTTCCAGCCCTTATCAGAAAAATTTTTCTCCCCACCATTTTTTTTTTGTATTTTTCCAGCTCTGCCACTGTGATATTATTCCTACTATCCCAATCGTACATTCTAAAACTTCATTTCTAATGCTCTTATATATTCTTATCAAGTCAACTCTCAGGAAACTGTAATAAACTGAAAACATTCCCAAGCTTTCCAGTCTTTTCCTCAGTATTATATGGTGTTCATTCACTTAATGTTTCTTGTAAACTATTTTGTATTTTCTCTAACTAAATCATATCAGGTCTGCTGAATGTAGAAAAACAAACAATATACTCCATAACTATACTTTTGTAAACTGGCAAGAGCATTTGTTTCTCTCATGAGCTGATACTTCTCAAGATCATCCTAATAACTGAATAACTTTGTTTTTATATTCTCACTACCTGTCTATTAAATTTCAAGTCTTGGTCCACTACTACTCCTAAGTCACTGTACTCTTCATGTACTTCAATAGGTGACCCATTTAGATCGTACAGGTAGCTATAGTTTTCCGTTCCCAGGTACATACGTTTACATCTGATGCTCAAGTAAAAGATGCATACAAGTAATCTTGCAATAACAAATGACCACTGGTAAACAAACCATCCCCGCCATCTTTGCATCACCTGTGAACTTCAATGACTTCTTTCGGCTGCTCCTGTTAGGGGTCGCCACAGTGGATCAACTGTTTCCATTTCTTCCTGTCCTCTGCATCATGCTCTGTCACACCAACCACCTGCATGTCCTCTCTTACCACATCCATAAACCTTATCGTAGGCCTCCCTCTTTTCCTGTTACCTGGCAGCTTCATCCTTAACATATTTTTCCCCAATATACTCTGCATCCCTCCTCAGCACATGCCCAAACCAACATAATTTTGCCTCTCTGGCTCCCCTCTAATATACTTATCCCTAATCCTGTCCATCCTCGTCACATCCAGTGCAAATCTTAACATCTTCAACTCTGCCACATCAAGCTCTGACTCCTGCCTTTTTGTCAATGCCACTGTCTCCAACCCATATAACAAAGCTGGTCTCACTACCCTCTTGTAGACCTTCCCTTTCACTCTTACTGGTACTCGTCTATCGCAAATCACTCCTGACATTCTTCTCCACTCACTCCATCCTGCCTGTACTCTCTTCTTCACCTCTCTTCCACACTTACCATTACTCTGAACTGTTGATCCCAAGTACTTAAACTCATCCACCTTCGCCACCTCTACTCCCTGCATCCTCACCATTCCTTTATCCTCCCTCTCATTCACACACACATATTCTGTCTTAGTCCTGCTGACCTTCATTCCTCTTCTCTCTAGAGCATATCTCCACCTCTCCAGGGTCTCCTCCACCTGTTCCCTACCCTCACTACAGATCACAATGTCATCTGCAAACATCATAGTCCACGGGGACTCCTGTCTGATCTCGTCTGTCAACCTGTCCATCACCATTGCAAATAAGAAAGGGCTCAGAGCTGATCCTTGATTTAATCCCACCTCCACCTTAAACGCATCCGTCACTCCCACCGCAGACCTCACCGCTGTCACACTACCCTCATATATATCCTGTACCACTCTTACATACTTCTCTGACACTCCCGACTTCCTCATACAATACCACAACTCCTCTTTAGGCACCCTGTCATATGCTTTCTCTAAGTCCACAAAGACACAATGCAACTCCTTCTGTCCTTCTCTGTGCTTCCCCATCAACACTCTCAGAGCAAACATTGCATCTGTAGTGCTCTTTCCTGGCATGAAACCATACTGCTGATCACTAATCATCACTTCCCTTCTTAACCTAGCTTCCACTACTCTCTCCCATAACTTCATGCTGTGACTGATCAACTGAATCCCTCTGTAGTTAATACAGCTCTGCACATCACCCTTATTCTTAAAAATCGGTACCAAAACACTTTTTCTCCATTCCTCGGGCATCCTCTCACTTTCCAAGATTTCATTAAACAATCTAGTTAAAAACTCCACTGCCATTTGACCTACGCACCTCCATGCTTACACAGGTATGTCAACTGGACCAACAGCCTTTCCATTCTTCATCCTCTTCATAGCTATCCTTACTTCCTCCTTGCTAATCCACTGCACTTCATGATTCACTATCCGCACATCATCCAACCTTCTCTCCCTCTCATTCTCTTCATTCATCAGCCCCTCAAAATACTCTTTTCATCTGCTCAACACACTCAATGACATGCAGCTTAAATATTATAAACAGAAAAGCCCTAAGACGGACCCTTTGGGTAACCCTCTGTAGAACATAGTTCAAGGACTAAATCCAATCTAAGCATATCATGGCTTTTCTACCTGTTAAAATTCTTGATTTACATAAACAGCATAATTATTACACTTCCCCTTTACCAACTGGTTAAGCAATGTGCGGGAAGGGACAATGTCAAAAACCTTTGCAAGGTCCAAAAATATCACATCAACTAACAAGTTATTGTCCAGCATCCACATCACCTCTGTGTAGAAACTAATTAAGATTTGTTGTAGGTGATCATCCTTTCATAAAGCCATGTTACAGTATATCCACAAATTCATTGTCTGTAACAAAGTCAAGAATCTTTTTCCAATAATACTTGCTAAGTTTATTAGTCTAAAGCTGCCAATTCTATCCTAGTGCCCACCTTTACATAAATGTATTCTAGAAATCCAACACTGTTTTGGTACATATTCCTGTTTTCAAACATTGCTCAAAAAATATGCAAGTGGGTGGGCAATACATTTCCCTATTTCTCAGGGGAAAAAGAATTGTCACAGCCTACTGCAAAATCTTTCCTTGCTCTATTTAGGGCTTCTAAAACCCATTCTTTCCTTAATTTTGGACAAATAGGGCACACTGGATGACTTACGGCGGCCTGTACAAGCTTCACAGATACGGGACAGCAACAACAGGCTGGCATAGAAGAAATGAAACAATATCCATTAATCAATATTCTTCTTGCTGTGGGCAGCCACTTAAACTGCCTCTTAAAACTAAAGAATTAGTCAAATCAAATTTCAGATTGTAAATCTGTAACAACTGTCACACTCCCAGCTATCTGGAATTCTGTAAATAATTCTATGTCATTTGTGAATACTGATATGATTTAAGATGTACCCACAGTGTACCCTGCTGGAACATAGAAGATTAACCTGCAAAACTTAAGAATAGTTTGGGTTAAGTTTTTCTCTCAGTTTCAGTTCAGTAGCAGACACAATGTCTAGAGCTAGAAGTTTTTTGTATTGTTTTGGAAAGAAGTAATTACTAAGTTTCAAATGTAAAAACGTTTTATTGTTTTACAACTTCCAAGATCTGTGAGATATGCATTTCTCACAAAGAGATGTTAAATTCTGTTAAGTTTCTGTTTAGCCTGGGAAATGAAGTTAGGAGACAAAGAGTCATTTCATCCAAGCTGGCCCAGCAGTAATGCTTGATATTAATTTGGGAACTCTCAGAGAGAGACTGTGCATTTTTGTGTTTTGTCTTGGACCTAGCAAGAACATCCACTCATCATCACCATCTGCATTTGCCTTGCTAATAGTAACTAGGGTACAGTAATTTCTTTTAGATCTAGTTAGGAATACAGTAAAGCTTAGTTTAAAGGTTTTCTGTATTTATTTGAGACTGTCCTGCAATGTTGTTTTAAAATATTTCCTGTGATTTTGAACTGTATTTTTATTAAAACAAACAAAAATAGATAAGCGCTTATCTATTTTTGTTTTAATAAAAATACTGTGTTTTGGAAGCAGTGTTGGTCTGGCCATTTTTTTTATTAACTGGATTTTTATTGCTTTGGCTCTGACCTTCATCAGCAGCTGGAATTTATTTTTTTGTCTTTACGTTCTGTGATTTTGAACTCTGAAGTAACTGTTTGCTTTCTGAGTATTGTCTTGTTCTATTATTATTTATTATTAAATATATTTAAACCTATCTTTGTGGCTGATACTTGTGAGACATATTTAAGCTCTTAGAGTACTTGTATATGTATTTGGTGACACTGTACAGGACACTCCTAAATAGCCTTGCTCTTGATCAGACTACCATTTGGATTAATAGTAACATTACACAGAAGGATTGGACACCCTTTGTTAAGGGCCTTAAGTAGCTGATGAAGAGTTGGCTGGTGGCAGCTGGAACTATCTTATAGTTTGGGCAAAAGGGGGCATAGCTAGTAAACCTGTACTAGCCTTTCCCAGGTGCTTGTGTGTACTTGTATATCAATCAAATCTCAAAGTGTGTGTGTGTCAGCTACTTGGGCAGGGATACGAAGCGCTGGTTGGACAGAGAGGGTGCTGGATGTCTTACCGTGGCCACTTGGTTGAGATCTCAACTCTATAGATGTGCCAGTGGGGAGTCTTACTGGGGATCTGGAGAAAGAGGCAGAAACCAGTCCCATACTGACTGTGATCTCTGTGTGATCTTAAGGGAAACTGCACTTTACTGTGTGTGTGTATATGTCATCCTCCCAGTGTGTACGTCCCCTAGCCTTTGCCAGTGGTGAGGATTTGAGGCTCCTTGATTACTGGGCAAGTGCAGGGGCTTCACAACAATACATACAACTAAAAAGATGAAAGCTGCAGATCTGGTATAGTGGCCACTCAAAAGTATAAGACAAAATCCCACATGGCACAAGTCCATTTGCACACTGTCTCACTGACTGCCAGCTTAAAAAGTAACTGCAACCACTTTTTATGCCATGATTCTATTCTCTCATTATGTCAGTTGTATTAAGCACATCAGCCACCTCACAGACATAAAGAACCAGCTGTTCCACACGTGAAAAGGGCTCTGTTTTTATTTTTACTATGGCAATAAAACAAAACAGACACATACTCATCATATAGTACAGTTTTGTACCTACCATAAATGTAGATGTCCGAGAGGAATGCATCTGCAGTCCTTACAAATGGGTTGTCCTGTCGTCAGGCAGCCCTTCGGTCGGCCGGATTCCAAAGTCTGGGTCCGGCTTCGGCTGGTGTCGCACTTCACCCGACGTCATTGCGGCAGTTTTCGGGTATAAAGGCATCAGCCGACGCCATTTTCCTCAGTGTTTCTTGCCCCAGATGCCAGGTGCCCTCTTGGTAGGCTAAATTTGGATAAATGCCAAAGTTTCCAAATAATAGAGAGCAAACACACAAAATAAACATGTATGTACATATATACAAACAAATACACCATAATAGATCCCCCCCAAGATAGCTGAAGATTGGTAAGTACCCTAGGAGTACCTCAGTGGGGAAGGAGGGTGGGTAATCCTGACTGCAGATGCATTCCTCTCGGACATCTACATTTATGGTAGGTACAAAACTGTACTATGTCCTTCAAGGATGCATCTGCAGTCCTTACAAATGGGTAGAATACCATAGCTAAACTAGGGGAGGAGGAAAATAGAATAGATTATGGTGTAGTCAGGATCCCTTGCAAAACAGCAGTGGCAAAGCCAGCACGGGATCTAGAGTATAGAGGTAAGTTATAATGCTTGGCAAATGTATGCACGGAGGTCCAAGTAGCAGCCTCTATAATGTCCTTGGTAGCCACTCCTCGTAAGAAAGCTGTGGTAGTGGCTGTGGCCCTTGTGGAGTGAGGCCTGATGTTCTCTGGAGTTTTCTTTCCATGGTAGGAGTAACAAAATCTAATGCAATTTCCTATCCATTTGGAGATTGTCTGTTTAGAAATTGGTTTTCCTTCTTTGCCTGTTGCATAAGCTACCAGAAGCTGGTCAGTTTTTCTATTGTTTTTTGTCCTGTCCAGGTAGTAGCGTAATTGCCTGTGTACATCCAAGGTATGTAAAAGCTTTTCTCCCCTGTTCTGTGGATTGGGGAAGAATGTAGGAAGGTGGATTGCCTGATTTAAAGAGACTCTGGATACCACCTTAGGCATAAATGTAGGATTTGTTCTCATGGACACTCTATCTTGATGGAAGATCAGGAAGGGTTGTACTGCCATTAATGCTTGTAGTTCAGAGACCCTTCTTGCTGAAGTAATTGCCAGCAGGAAGGCAGTCTTCCAGGATAAGTATTGCAAGTCTGCTGTAGCTGCTGGCTCGAAAGGAGGCAGAGTCAGTTTTTCTAGCACAAAGTTCAAGTCCCATGCTGGCAATGGAGGTTTCCTGGGAGGTTTCACATTTTTAATTCCCCTCAGAAACTGTCTGAGCAGAGGATGCGAGAAGACAGGAGGATCCAAGCTGTATTGTGCTGAAATAGCTGATGCATGTATCTTGATGGAGGAATAGGACAGGCCTGTGTGGTAGAGCTCAGCCAAGTACTCCAGGATGTTGGCTATGTTCACCAGTGTCACATCTTGCCTTTTGCAGCACTCCAGATGAGATATCTTTTCCATTTTGCTGCATAATTCTTTCTTGTTGAAGGTCTACGAGCCTCCAGGATTATGTCCTTAACCCTTTGGGATAAAGTTGGGTTAATTTCTGTCATGTAATGTTCCAGGCAGTTAGTTGCAGAGTTTTTAGGCTTGGATGCAGAATGTTGTAGTTGTTCTGTGTCAGCAGTAATGGGATCAGTGGTAGTTTCCATATTTGTTCCCTGGACATGCTCCTCAGTAGTGGGTACCAATGTTGTCTTGGCCAGTCTGGGGCTATCAGAATGATCTTCGGACGTTCCTCTTTGATCTTGAGAAGCACCTTGTGCATCAAAGGAAGTGGTGGGAATGCGTATGCTGTTATGCTTTTCCAACTGAAGGATAGGGAGTCCACCTTCCAAGCAAGTGGGTGGTAAGTCCTTGTGCAGAATTTCTTCAACTGGTGATTGATTGGGGATGCAAACAAGTCTATTTGTGGCAATCCCCATTTTCTTGTGATGGCTTTGAAGATGTCCGGATGCAGCATCCATTCGTGGGCATCTGTTATAGTTCTGCTTAATATGTCTGCTAGAATGTTTTCCTTCCCTGGAACATAAATTGCCTGTAACTGAAGGTTGTAACCCAGAGCCACATCCCATAGGTCTAGTGCCAGCCGGCATAGGGGGTATGAGTGTGTGCCTCCCTGTTTGTTGATGTACCACATAACTGTGGTGTTGTCTGTTCTTATCAACAGCTGGCCTTCGTGGAGAAGAGGTCTGAATGCCTGGATTGCCAATTTTACTGCCATCATTTCTTTTAGATTTATGTGAAGATGTAGTTGGTCCTGAGTCCATAGGCCTTGAATGCACTTGTCCATCATGTGTGCCCCCCAACCGAGGTCTGAGGCATCTGTCGTGATAGTTTGTCTTGGATGACTTTTGCTGAAGGGCAGTCCTGTGTTTGATTTACAGGCCTGTGCCCACCATAAGAACTCTTGTTTCAGGCATGGGATCATTGGAATTTTGGTTTCCAGGCTGTGCTTGTGCTGAGACCACAAATTCTTTAGGTACCACTGTAGCTTTCTCATATGAAGCCTGGCATGAGAGACCAGAATTATGCAGGATGCCATGAAGCCTAGAGCTTGTAACACTTTTCTTGCAGTTAGATGGCTCTGCTTTGTTAATGCCAAAAAGTAGAGAGGAAGTTGTGCTTTCTTTTCTGCAGTTAGAAATGCCATTTGTTTTGATGTGTCCAGTTCTGCACCCAGAAAGGTTATTATTTGGGATGGAATCAGCCTTAACTTTTTTGAATTGACTGTGTATCCCAGGGCTTGTAGCAGGTAGATGACTCTTTGTAAGTCTTCTGTTAATTTGCTTTTGTTGTCCGCTTGTATCAGGCAGTCGTCCAGGTAGGGATAGATTTGAATCCCCTGAAGTCTGCAATGAGCGATTACTGATGCCAGGCATTTCGTGAACACTCTGGGCGCAGTAGATAAGCCAAAGGGCAATGCTGAGAATTGATAATGCTCTGATCCTGCAAGAAATCTGAGGTATCTTCTGCAAATTGGTCATATGGGGACGTGCAGGTATGCCTCCTTGAGATCTAGAGTTACCAGCCAAGACTCCTTGCCCAGCATGGGAAGAAGCTGCTGTAGAGTCAGCATTTTGAATTTTGGAACAATGAGGAATGTGTTTAGAGCAGACAGATCTAGAATAGGCCTCCATTTGTTTTCTTTTCTTGGTACCACGAACAGCCTGGAGTAAATTCCCTTCCTTGCACCATAGATGGTACCTTTTCCACAGCTCTCATTCTTAATAATTGAGATATTTGTTTTAGAGCTTCTGCCCTTTGAGTAGGTGGTAGGTTTGGCATTCCTCTCTTGCCTGGTAGAGTATGGAAATGGAACCTGTAACCTTGGTCTATAGTTTGCAAAATCCATTTTTCTCTTGTAATGCAGTGCCAGTTTCTTGAAAATAAGGTTAGCTTTCCGCCTAAGGGTGCTTCTAGTTGTTCCCTGGTAGGCGGTGTCACCAAGTCACTGTGATTGAGTTGTTGTAGTGGTGGTGGCTGTGTCCGTGCCTCGTTGGTTGTTACCCTGCCACTGGCAACCCCTGTAGGCACCTCTGGGTTGGTTTCTGCCTCTAGAGCGCCTATTCCTGCCTCTTTGTGCCTTAGAGGACTCCGGAAAGGACCAATTCTTGGAGGGCCAATTCCTGCTAAACCTTGGAGGTTGAACTTGTAAGAAATCTTTTACGGTTTGCACAGATTTTGCTTTCTCTTCAATCTTTTTGAGAACCTGCTGTGCGGGGTCACCAAATAAATTGACCTTGTCCATAGGTGCATCCAAAAGCTTAGATTTGATATGGTCTGGTAATGCCTGTTCTTTCAACCATGCATGCCTCCTGATAACTGTGCCCATCATGGCTGATCTAAAGGAAGCCTCCAGTGCATCATAGCCACATTTTAAAGAATGGTTACTAACCTGCTGAATGTTATGTAACATTTCTTGAACATAATTTTTATCTAAAGATTCTTCGGGGGACAGCTTTTTAGTCAACTGGTCAAGCATAAACTCTTGATATTGAATCATATGAAATTGGCAATTCAAAGCTCTAGCTGACAAAGTAGCAGAGGTGTAAACTTTTTTACCCCATCTCTCTAAGGACCTGGAATCCCTTTCAGAGGGGAGGGGGTTTTTAGAAGAAGTAGCTGCTACTGCTTTAGGGCCCTGGGAGATAGTCTCTGGATCTGGGGCCTTATATAAGTGGTGATGAGTGTCCGGGACCCTGTAGTACCTATCTGGCTTAGCAGGAGCCGGAGGTAAAGTATCAGGAGAAGAGCAAGCATCATTAAATGCATCATCAACAACAGATAGAACTGGAGGAATAGCTAAAGGCCTATGCTGTGGTAAGTGTAGAAAGGTCCTAAGCCTTTTTCTTGAGTCTGAGAAATCTTGGCCCTGCCACTGGAATTGTTCCCTCATAGCATGCAGGGTTTCCCCAAAGGAAAATTCCTCAGGTGGAGAGGCTGAAGGGATGGACTCCTCAGCATCGGAGTCTTCGTAAGGAGAATAAGAAGCCTCAGGAGGATCAGAATGTTCTGAATCATCAGAAGAATCATCTGTTGCTACTGGCTCAGGGGGCTCTGCTCTAGGCCTCTTTTCTGGAGGAGGGAGAGAGGCCCTGTCTGGATGAGGCTGGGATCCACGGATTAAAGTGATGAGATCCTGTGCCAAAGAAAGCATATGGGAGCTGGTGCTGGGCCTGTGAGAGGGGGGCTTGGCAGGCACTGGCTTGGAAGTTTTGGCTGCTTTAGCCCTGGCAAAGGCCTTAATAGACATAGCTGGAGGAGGCCTAGCAGCTCCATGTGCAGGAGTAGAAATATCTAGTGGAATGGTGTCTGATAAATCCTGTGAAATCGCAACAGAAGGCTGGATTTCAGAAGCCGTTTCTACCAGAATAGAAGAGGCCTCGGTAGAAGGCAAGTTGTCGGCTGAAGAAAGAACCGCTTGCTCGGTTTCAGCTGAAACCGAGACACTCGCGGATTGCTTGGCCGTGGTTTTAGCCGAAACCGCGGACTGCGAGTGTCGGTCCTTTTCTTTGCGTTTTTTACTTATTTGCGTAGTCGGAGGATCCGACGGCATAATGTAGGCAAAATCGGAGCCAAAAATCTGTTCAGCAAAGTCCGAGCGACGTCTCAGCGTCCGCCGGTTAAAAGAAGCACAGGCTAGACAAGCTGCTACGTCCTGGTCTGGGCCTAAACAATGTATACAATAGGAGTGGAAATCCTTATGAGGTATTTGTTTCCCACAAGATAAACAGTTAACTTTCTCTGACATCGGCTGAGGCAAGAAAGAGTCCCCAACGGGGTACTTAGCTTTATAGAAGTCTTCGAAGTAGTATTCGGTAGAAGTAATCTCTGGATCTGACTGACCGGCACTTGCGAACAGCTTCTGCTTCGGGCGCCACGCGGCAAGAAAGACTGAGGAAAATGGCGTCGGCTGATGCCTTTATACCCAAAAACTGCCGCAATGACGTCGGGTGAAGTGCGACACCAGCCGAAGCCGGACCCAGACTTTGGAATCCGGCCGACCGAAGGGCTGCCTGACGACAGGACAACCCATTTGTAAGGACTGCAGATGCATCCTTGAAGGACATCAGCCAATTTGTGAGGAAGACTTAAGCAACAGTAAATAATTTCCAAGTCTACTATCCTCAGTTTGGCAACATTTTTCTCCTGTTCCTGCAATAACTGGCATGCTGTCTCATCAAGACATGCCACAGTGTCAGATGTGGAGCTAGGAGACACTACTTAAAAACAAAGCACATTCAGTTCAGCCCCTATTCACTTAGCAAGCACAAGAACAGCAGAAAAAATAAAAATACAACAAATTATACACATACTTGACTTACTGAAATAGCTGCACAATGGACCGGACAGCCTAACACAGAAATATGCGAAGGATGGATAGTAACAGGTACCCAGTGAAGGTGGCTTCCTCGAAGTGACATAATGATCATGCATCTGTTCTGCCAGACTTCAGTCGCCTTCTGAGTTGGTAACTACTGGGGCACATCCCATCAGCAAAAAAGTACAGTTGTGTACACTTACCATAAATGTAGATGTTCTAGTGTATTCACTGTTGCAGTCATTACATTTGGGTTATCTGCTTACAGGTAGCCCTCAGTCGGCCTGATTATCAAAAGTCTTGGGTCCTGAGTCAGTTGCTGTCTCATCTTCCTTGATGTCAGGTAGTCGAGGGAATAAAGCATGCAGCCGACGCCATTACATTAGTTTCTCTTGCCCCAGATGTCAGGTGCACCCATAATGGGAAGCAATTATATACAAGGTTACACTTCCAACAAGAAGCAAATACACCAGAAAGCTTTAAGTATAGTAAACAAGAAGAGAGGTAAAGTCAGTAGAAGTCAGGGGGCTGGGGAGAGGGTAACCAGGACTGCAACAGTGAATACACTCGAACATCTACATTTATGGCAAGTGTACACAACTGTACTATGTTCTTCATCTTTCACTGTTGCAGTCATTACATTTGGGTAGATTCCCAAAGCTAAGGAAGGGAGGAGGCAATTAGAGAGCATTAGGACCAGCTATTAGGCCTTGCAACACTGCAGTGGCAAAACCAGCTCTGGATTTAGAAAAAAATTGGTGGTAATGCTTGGTGAAGGTATGTACAGGTGGCAGCTTCTAGGATGTCCCTGGTAGGGACACTTCTGAGAAAGGCTGTAGAAGTAGATGCAGCCCTAGTGGAATGGGGTCTTATTCCCTGTGATGTAGGTTTTCCATGGTGCTTATAGCAGAAATGAATGCAATGGCCTATCCACTTAGAAATGGTTTGCTTTGAAATGGCCTTCCCCTCTGCCCCTGCAGCAAATGCAACCAGCAGCTGTTCAGATTTCCTGAGAGGCGTAGTCCTGTCCAAGTAAAATCTAAGTTGTGTGTGCACGTCCAAGGAGTGCAGTATTCGTTCCCCTTTGTTCTGTGGATTAAAAAAGAAGGTTGGCAAATTAATGGACTGATTAAGGGTCACCTTGGGCATAAAGGAAGGGTTGGTCCTGAGGGACACCCTATCCGCATGAAAGATGATGAAAGGCTCCACTGCCATGAGGGCCTGTAATTCAGATACCCTTCTAGCTGAAGTGACTGCTAGGAGGAAGGCTGTTTTCCAAGAAAGGAATTTTAACTCTGCAGTTGCAGCTGGCTCAATGGGAGGTAGAATGAGCTTTTACAATACAAAGTTAAGGCCCCAGGATGGAGTAGGGGCTCTCCTGGGTGGTCTTAGTTTTTGGCCCCTCTGAGGAATTGCTTCAGCAGTGGATGAAAGAAGAGGAATGGCTTCGTAGAATAATGTGCTGAAATGGCTGAGGCATGGATTTTAATGGAAGAGAAGGAAAGACCCTTGTGAAGCATCTCAGTTAAGTATTGAAGAATATGCAGTAAATTGGGCACTGTTGTGCCCATCCCCTGAGTTTGGCTCCAGGAACAGAATCTTTTCCACTTTTCAGCATAGGATTTTCTAGTACTAGGCCTCCTTGCCTCCAAATTGACATCCATCACTTGCTTACTGAGGGATGGTAATGGAGAGCTCAGGTAATTAGCCAGGCTGCAAGGTTCAGGGTTTGAAGCTCGGGGTGCAGAATCTGGCCCTCCTGCTGGGACAGCAGGGAGGGGGTCTGAGGCAGGTGCCATGGTTCCAGCAGTGACACACCGCACAGGAGGGGGTACCAGTGTTGGTGTGGCCAGTCTGGTGCAATGAGTATTATCCTTGGTTTGTCCTGTTTGATCTTTAGTAGAACTTTGGAGAGGAGAGGCAGTGGGAAAGGCATAAACTGATAGGTTTTTCCAGGTGAAGGACAGTGCATCCACTTTCCAAGCTTGTCTGTGGGGAGTCCTTGTGCAGAATTTGTCCAATTGGTAGTTCTAAGGGGAGGCAAACAGGTCTATCTCTAGGCTCCCCCATTTGTTTCTCAAAATGCTGAATATCTTTGGTTCCAGTTTCCACTCGTGTGGGTCCATGAGACTTCTGCTTAGGTCGTCTGCCAGTGTATTTAGCTTGCCTGGCAGGAAATAAGCTTGTAGGTGCACTTGGTAGCTCAAGGCTGTGTTCCACAGAGCCATGGCTAGTCTGAAGAGAGGGTATGAGTGGGTTCCCCCCTGCTTGATTATGTACCACATGACAGTGGTGCTGTCCATCCTTATCAGTAATCGTCCTGGAAGAATGTGGTCCTTGAAGGCTGTCAGAGCATTCTGTACAGCTAACATTTCTTTCTGATCGATATGTAGGTGCATTTGAGTCGGGTTCCATTTGCCATGAATGCACTGCCCTGCCAAGTGAGCCCCCCATGCATAGTCTGATGCATCTGTTAGGGTTTGGGCAGCAGGGGGTAGAGTGAATGGCAGTCTCTTGTTGTGGTGGCAGGCATCTGCCCACAAAAGGAACTCTGTTCTTATACAAAGAATGATAGGAATCATTGATTCTAGGTCCTGAGAATGTTGACAACATAGGCTTTTTAGATACCATTGTAGTTTCCTCATATGCAGTCTTGCATATGGAATTAGTAGAAAGCAACAAGCCATGAACCCCAGGGCTTGCAGTACTTTCCTTGCAGATAGCTGGGTCTTTGTGGCCATTAGTTTGAGGTAGGCTGTCAAATAAACGTGTTTCTCTGGCGTGAGGTAAGCCATCTGGGAAGTTGTGTTCAAGCTTGCTCCCAGGAATACAATTTGTTGGCAGGGTACTAGGTGTGATTTCTTTTCGTTTATGGTGTACCCCAGTGAAGTTAGTAGTTTCTTTACAAATGTCAGATGATTTAACAGTATGTCCTGGCTTTCTGCCTGAATTAGACAATCGTCCAGGTATGGGTACATTTGAATATTTCTTTGCCTGCAGAATGCAATGACTGGAGCTAGGCACTTTGTGAATACCCTGGGCACAGTAGATAAGCCAAAGGGCAGTGCAGAGAACTGATGGTGCATGTAGCCTGCTCTGAAGCGTAGGTATTTTCTGAAAGATTCCCTTATTGGGATGTGCAGGTAAGCTTCCTTTAAATCCAATGTTGCCAAACAGGCATTTTTGCCTAGCATGGGAAGCAGATGATGAAGAATTAGCATTTCTGAATTTTGGGATTACCAAAAATGTGTTTACAATAGACAGGTCCAGGATAAGATGCCAGGAATTGTCTTTTCTGGGTACCAGGAAAAGTCTTGATTAAAAACCTTGCCCCCATTCCTCTTCTGGGACAGGTTGAATAGCCCTGATACTTAGAAGAGAGAGAACCTGCTTTAGAGCCTCTGCCCACTGATTTGGGGGTAGGTCCGGCCAACCGTTTGGGGTTGGTATGGAGTGGAAGTGGAATTTGTATCCTTAGGAAACTATATTTAAAACCCATTTGTCTTTGGTAATGAGCTCCCAGTTTTTTGCATGCAGGGCAATCTTTCCCCCAAAAGGAACAGTCAGTTGAGCAGGGCTTAGAAGGTTTAAGGTTAAGTCATTGTGACCGTTTACCATAGGGGGGTGTCTTACTACTTCCAGCTTTGGAAGTGGGAGCCTTCTACTGCTTAGGCCTGTGAGTACCTTGAGACTGAAGCCTGGGTGGTCTGCTGGTCCTGGGTTTGGACTGAAGGCCTGGAAGAGACAGGAAAGGACCAATTCTTAGAAGGCCAGGGCCTATTATATCTGGAAGGCTGTACTTGCAGGAAATCTTTAGCAGCTTGCATAGATTTAGCTTTTTCCTCCATCTTTTTAAGTACTTCTTCTACTTTGTTGCCACACAGGCAGTCTTGGTTTAAGGGAGCACCCAGTAAATTAACATGATCTGGCAAATTTTGCTCCATAAGCCAAGCATGCCTTCTAAGTACAGACCCAGTGACAGCAGCCCTGCAGGATGCCTCTAATGAATCAAAACCACATTGCAAAGTATGTTTATCAACTTGTTCAGCAAAATGCATAAAATCTTGTAATTCTTTATTTTCAGCACAGTCAGGAATCAACATAATTTTCTGTTTAAGTAATCCAATAATATGCTGCTGATACTTTAACATATGAAACTGGCAGTTTAAGGCCCTAATGGCCAAAATAGCAGAAGTGTATACTTTCTTACCCCATCCATCTGTCCAGGGCCCTGGAATCTCTATCAGAGGGGGGTAGGGTTTTTGGCAGTAGTAGCCTTAATGCCTTTGGGTCCTTGTGAAATTGTCTCTGGATCCGCAGTAGGATTCTTAAAGAGGAACTTGTGAGAGTCAGGGACTCTAATACCTGTCAGGTTTCCTGGGAGCTGGAGGTAAAGTATCTGGGGCCAGGCTAGATTCCAAGAAGGCATCATCTACAATGTCCAGTACAGGAGGGATAGCTAAAGGCCTGTGCTGAGGTAGGAGTACGAATTCCCTAAGCCTCTTTTTGGAGTCAGAGTAATCTTGGCTTTCCCAGCGGAAATGCTCCCTAAGAGTATGCAGTTTCACCAAAAGAGAAATCCTCACAGGTAGATAAGGGCAAATCCTGGTCATCAGAAGAAACAGAAATTTCAGAATCCTGATCAGAAGAATCAGAAGGAAAATCAGTTCTAGGTCTCTTAGAGGGAGAAGGGTGGCTTCCCCTGAAGAGTGTAATAAGGTCTTCAGCCATTCTTATAATTTGCTTTTTAGGCATAGGGGCCTGACCATGCAGTCTTGTCGTCGGTTTTCTAGGCATGGATCGAGTTTTAGGCCTTGAAGAAGATGGCATTGGTTTAATATGCAAGTCAGTAGGCCCGAATACACCCTCAGAAGCCGGTGCCTGCACAGCGGCTCTGGATCAATCCAAGGTAGAGACATCCACAGGTTCCATAGTCGAAGAAGCATCTCGCAGCATACCGGACTCAGAATGGGTCTCAGTAGAGGCCTGCGAATCTGAAGTAGCGGGTATTGGGGGCTGCAAAAGCACCTCACTGAGTATCGGCGAACTGGCGACTAGCTTGTTGGCAGCTTTGGTCTGTCTCTGTCTATCTTTGCATTTTTTTGGAATGTTGGTAGTCGGGTGGCTTACCGAAGCCATTTCTGGATAATTGAACCAAATAGTTAGAAGTGAAAATGAACAGACGACGAATAGTTCGAGGATTGAATAAGGCACAAAACGACAGCGAGAGACGTCATGGTCTGGGCCCAAGCAAGAAATGCAGTACGAATGAAAATCTTTGAGGCATTTGCTTTCCACAAGTAATACAATTGTTAACTTTTACTGACATCGGTTTAGAGCAAGAAAAAGGATCCCCAACGGGGGTACTTGGCTTTGTTGAAGACTTCGGATCTGAAACTCGAAAACGAAAATTTCAGGAGTCGGCCAACCGGCACTTGTGAACTGCTTCTGCTTCGGGCACCGCACGGCAAGAAAGACTTATGTAATGGAGTCGGTTGCATGCTTTATACCCCTGACTACCTGACGTCACGGAAGATCCGACAGCAACCGGTGCAGGACCCAAGACTTTGATAATCAGGCCGACTGAGGGCTACCTGCAAGCAGATAACCCAAATGTAATGACTGCAACAGTGAAACATGAAGAACATCAGGGGATTAAAGGGAAGAGATAAGAAGGCAGACACACCCCCTTTTTACTTCTGGTTCCCATCATAGCTATGTATTTTAGCTGTGTCCCTCAATTCCTCCTCGATCTTCCTTTCCAACTTTCCCAGGCACCTGTCAGGCTTATCCATCAGTGACCAGGGCCTTGCAATCAAGGAAAGCTTAGTGTAAGCAACCAGGTAAGTGGGCACAGAAGAGATCAGGACATCCCAGTACAGCACCATCCGGACAGCTGTGAATGGTTTTTGAGTATTAATTTATTTGACATTTGTTAACCGGGATAGTCCATCTGAGCAAAAGCCCTTTTTCAGTGGAGGGCCAGGGAGAAAAGCTACACAGTACAAGTAATCAAAAAAAATTACAAAAATTGAATACAATAAACAATAAAACAGTTAAGCAAATGTAGATAAAGCTCCACAGTACAATATACTGATAGGCATTATAACACTGAAGAAAAACATAGCAAAGAAATATACAATAAAACATTTGAATGAATTTACATAACTCATTGGGTTATCTTCAGAGGGTAACTGTACAATACAGAGCAGTTGTTAAGTGAGTTATGGTAGTAGGGAAGGGAGGAAGAGAGAGGACAGTGGTAGAGAAAGGGGTGGGTTCATGTGGGATAATTACAGAGGCAGAGGAGAGCATGCACTACTGAATGGCCCAACCGATACCTAATGCACATTACGTGCGTACATGCTGCTGGACCATAATCCTTGGTCTCCACTGAGACTAGCCAGTCCTTGGCTGATAGTTCTGCTACTGCTTTCAAGAAGAAACAATGTAATGGTTCTAAGTGGCACATGACCCTTATGACAACATGAAACAGGGTTCCCTAATGATAAGGTTTAGAAGCTCTGAGATAGTCAGCAAGAGGTAAGGGACACCTAGAAAAATGTCTTCCAGGAGATTAACATGAGAGTTACCAAAACAGACTGAGGTGCAGGCAACATTGACAATCATGAAATTCAAGAATTAACAGGAGAAGGGTTTTTCAAATGACAGAGAAGAGGAATAACCCCTTTAAGAAAAGTACAGTTTTGTACCTACCATAAATGTAGATGTTCGAGTGTTGACACTGCTGCAGTCATTACACTTGGGTTATCCTGCCGTCAGGCGGTCCCACAGTCGGCCAGAGTTCCAAAGTCTTTGTCCGGCGTCGGTTGCTGTCGCCTCCTCCCTGACGTCAGTACGACAGGGGTATATAAGATGCAGCCGACGCCATTTTCTTCAGTTTTTCTTGTCCCAGATGTCAAGTGTCCCTAAATAGGTAGGCAATTCAAATTGCTAGTAAACAATACAAAATAAAAGCAAGCAACCATTTTTAGTTACCAGTAAATACTACCCTTAGGTAAAAAGGTAAGATGTCCTAGGTAAGTACCAGAAAGTAAGAGGGGAAGGAGGGCAGGTAACCTGGACTGCAGCAGTGTTTACACTCTAACATCTACATTTATGGTAGGTACAAAACTGTACTATGCTCATCGTGTTACACTGCTGCAGTCATTACACTTGGGTGGAATCCCAAAGCTGAGGTAGGGAGGCTGGATCTATAGGGCATTAGGGGTGGCTATAAGGCCCTGCAGTACAGCAATGGCGTAGCCAGCTCTGGATTTGGAGTATAAAGGCAAATGGTAATGTTTGGTGAAGGTATGCACAGAACTCCATGTTGCTGCTTCCAAAATATCCTTGGTAGGTACTCTGAGGTAGGCAGTTGAAGTGGCTGTTGCCCTGGTGGAGTGAGATCTAATGCTGCTAGGTACAGGTTTCCCACGGTGGGTATAGCAGAAACGTATACAGTTTCCTATCCATTTTGAAATAGTCTGCTTTGAAATGGCTTTTCCCTGTGCTCCTGCAGCGTATGCTACCAATAACTGCTCAGATTTTCTGAAAGCTTTGGTTTTGTCCAATGTAGAAGTTTCTCCCCTTTGTTCTGTGGTTTTGGATAAAAAGTTGGCAAGTGAATAGTTTGGTTCAGAGCCACACTTGATACCACCTTTGGCATAAACGTAGGGTTAGTTCTTAAAGACACCCTGTCCTGGTGGAAGAGGAGGAAAGGTTCCACTGCCATTAGTGCCTGTAATTCTGAAACTCTTCGTGCTGATGTAACTGCCAGTAGCAGAGCAGTTTTCCAAGAGATGTATTTTATTTCTACTGTGTTAGCTGGCTCAAAAGGAGGTAGAGTTAATTTTTCCAAAACAAAGTTGAGGTCCCAAGTTGGTGTAGGTGCTCTACGGGGCGGTCTTATGTTTTTAGCCCCTCTGAGGTATTGTTTGAGCAAAGGATTAGAAAAAATTGGTGGATCCGTGTTGTAATGAGCAGAGATAGCTGAAGCGTGGATCTTGAAGGATGAAACAGAGACACCCTTATCCAGCATCTCAGTTAGGTATTGCAGTATCTGAGGAATGTTTGGGACTAGAGGGTCAAGGCGGTGCGCTTGGTTCCAAGCACAGAATCTCTTCCATTTGTCCAAGTATGCCTTCCTGGTGCTAGGCCTTCTGGCCTCCAGAATGACATTCATAACAGCTTTGGAGAGAGGCATTGCTTGCTTGACTAGGGAATTTTCCATGCAGCTAGGTTTAAGGTCTTTAGCTGGCTATGCTGTATCTGATTGTTATGCTGTGTCAGCAACTCTGGGATTTGAGGCAAAATCCAGGGTGGTTCATGTGCTAAGTTCTTTAAGATTGGGTACCAGTGCTGGCGTGGCCAGTCTGGTGCAATCAGTATAATTTTTGGCTCTTCCTGCCTGGCTTTTATGAGTACCTTTGGGAGGAGAGGTAAAGGAGGGAAAGCATATACTTGTAGTTTTTTCCAGCTGAATGAGAGGGCATCCACTTTCCATGCTTGTGGATGGTAGCTCCTTGTGCAGAATTTCTGTAATTGGCAGGTCTTTGGGGAAGCAAACAGATCTATGTCCAGGCTCCACCATTTTTATGTTATCATTCTGAATATTTGTGGATTCAGTTCCCAGTCGTGTGGGTCCATAATGTTTCTGCTTAGGTCGTCTGCCAGTGTGTTCTTCTCTCCTGGCAGGAAATGTGCTTGCAGATGAACTTGGTAGTTTGGAGCTGTGTTCCACAAGGTCATGGCTTGTCTGCAGAGGGGGTAGGAGTGTGTGCCCCCTTGCTTGTTTATGTATCACATAACTGTGGTGTTGTCTGTCTTTAGTAGTAATTGTCCTGGATGCAGTAGGTCCTTGTAAGCTATAATAGCATTTTGTACAGCTAGCATCTCTTTTTGATTGATGTGGAGATGTCTTTGTTCTGTGGGCCACTCGCCCTGGATACATTTTCCTGCCATGTGTGCTCCCCAGGAGTAATCCGATGCATCTGTTGTCAGTGTCTGCCTGGCTGTGGGTTGAGTGAAAGGCTGTCCCTTGTTGAGGTGACAAGTTTGTGCCCACCATTGAAACTCCTGTTGTAGGCAAGGAATTAGTGGTATAACTGTTTCCAAACTTTGACAGTGTTGAGACCATACGCTCTTTAGGTACCATTGTAGTTTCCTCATAGTCTGGCATATGGAATTAGTAGCATGCAAGATGCCATGTAGCCCAAGGCCTGCAGATTTTTTCTTGCAGGGAGTTGGGTCTTTGTTGCCATTAATTAAAAATATTGAGTCAGTTGTCCTTGCTTGTCTGGCGTGAGATAAGCCATCTGGGCCGTTGTGTTCAAGCTGGCACCCAGGAACATTACCTGTGTTTTGATTTATTTTCGTTTACTGTGTACCCCAGGCAACTTAACTTTTTTACGTATGCCAGATGCTTTAGTAGAATGTCTTTGCTCTCTGCTTGAATCAGGCAGTCGTCCATGTATGGATAAATTTGAATTCATTTTTGCCTGCAAAATGCAATTACTGGTGCCAGGCACTTTGTGAAGACCCTGGGCGCAATAGATAAGCCAAAGGGCAGTGCAGAGAATTGATAGTGCATTGAACCAGCTAGAAATAGAAATAGGTATCTTCTGCAGTTTTGTCTGATAGGGACAAGCAGGTGTGCCTCTTTGAGGTCCAACGTCACGAGCCAAGCTTTCTTGCCCAGCATGGGAAGAAGCTGCTGTAGTGTCAACATCTTGAATTTCGGCACATCCAGTTAAGTGTTTAGTGTAGAAAGGTCCAGAATGATTCTCCAGGCTTTGTCCTTTCTGGGAACCAGAAAGAGTCTTGAATAAAATCCTTGTCCTTGTTCCTGTGGTGGTACCTTTTGAATAGCTCTCATGTCCATGACTGCTGTAATTTGTTTTTGAGCCTCTGCCCATTGATTTGGTGGCAGATTTGGCATTCCTTTTAGCCCTGGCAGGGTGTGAAAATGGAACCTGTAACCTTGAGATACAATGTTGAGAACCCATTTGTCTTTGGTGATGCAATGCCAGTTGTGATAGAAAAGTGCCAGTTTTCCTCCTAAGGGGGCTGCCAAGAGAGAACTGTGAGGCCTGTCTTCTTCTTTCTGGCCTGGTGTGCCCCATTGCCGAGGCCTGTAAGGGCCTTGTGTCTGACCTCTACCTCTTGGATGTCTGTATCTGCCCCTTTGAGGTCTGTCTGTGACTGGAAAGGACCAATTCTTTGTTGGCCAATTTCTGCTAAAACAAGGAGGCTGAACCTGTAAGAAATCTTTCACCGTTTGCATAGATTTTGCCTTATCCTCCATCTTCTTTAATACCTCCTCGCCTTAACTCCAAACAGCACATCCCGCTGCAAAGGTGCATCCAATAATTTGACATTAACATGATCTGGTAACGTATGTTCTTTTAACCAAGCATGCCTTCTAATGACAGAACCTGTAACTGCTGCTCTACAGGAGGCCTCTAAGGAGTCAAACCCACATTGCAAAGTATGCTTTCCCACTTGTTCAGCAGCATGCAATAAATCCTGCATTTCTTTTAAGTTAGGAGGATCTGAATCTGGAAGCATCTTTTGTTTCAACTGAGACATCAAAAACTGCTGATATTTTAGCATGTGAAACTGGCAATTCAAGGCTTTCATTGCTAAAGTTGCAGACGTATAAACCTTCTTTCCCCATCTGTCTAAAGCTCTAGAATCTCTGTCAGAGGGAACTGGGTTTTTTGCTGATGAGGCCTTAATCCCTTTGGGTCCCTGAGAAATAGTTTCAGGGTCAGCAACAGGGCTTTTGTACAGAAATTTTTGAGAGTCAGGGACTCTAATATCTATCAGGTTTAACTGGGGCTGGGGGTAAGGAGTCAGGGTTCAAACTGGATTCAGTGTACACATCATCCACAATGTCTAAAACTGGCGGGATAGCAAGGGGTCTGTGTTGAGGAAATAAAAGGAAGTCTCTGAGCATTTTCCAGGATTCTGAGTAATCCTGACCTTCCCAATGGAAATGCTCCCTCATGGTATGTAAGGTCTCCCCAAAGGAGTAATCCTCAGGCGTAGAGGCTAATGGAATTGATTCCTCAGCATCAGAATCCACATAAGGGGGTAAAGAATATCCTAGATCCGAGGAAGAGTCTGAGGAAATGGACACCTGGTCAGAAGATTCATAGTCTGCATCCTGTCTGGGCCTTTAATCAGGAGGGGGATGGGACCCCCTGATCAGGGTGATTAGGTCCTTGGCCATTTTTAGCATTTGTTTCTTAGGCATGGAAGCCTGTCCTGGTTGTGTCTATTTCTTTGCTTTTAAGGGGGGGCTTAGACTTAACAGAGGGTTTAATGGTTAAATGGGTAGGTCTGAAAACACCCTCTGTAACTGTGGACTGCTCAGCTAGTTCGATTCCCTCTGTAGGTTTAGGATCGGTAAGCTGAAGGCCTAGTGCGTCCGAAGGCCCAGCCAGCTCCACGTGGGAGTCGGATGCAGTCTGTGGTTCTGTGGAAGCGGTCATCAGGGGTTGCGTAGGTGCCTCGCTGAAAACCGGAGAACCGGCGACCGGCCTAGAAGAGGGTTCGTCGTCAGTTTTGGGCCTCGGATGCCTGTCCTTGTGCTTTTTATGCATTGCGGTCGTCGGAATTTCCGACGGCATGGTGTAATTGAATTTTCTACCAAAATAATGTCAGGCAAAATCAAACCGATGTTTGATAGTGCGCTTGTTAAACCTAGCACAAAACCGACAACCAGTGACGTCGTGGTCAGGGCCTAGGCATGGAATACAATAGGAGCGGAAATCCTCATGAGGTATTTGCATCCCACAAGAAATACAGTTATTAACTTTTACTGACATCGGTTTGAGGCAAGAAAAAGTTTCCCCAATGGGGTACTTAGCTTTTTTAGAAGACTTTGGTTCTGGATTCGGAATGAAAATCTCAGGAGTCGGCCGACCGGCACTTGCGAATTGCTTCGGCTTCGGGCACCTAGCGGCAAGAAAGACTTGAGAAAATGGTGTCGGCTGCATCTTATATACCCCTGTTGCACTGACGTCAGGGAGGAGGCGACAGCAACCGACGCCGGACCAAGACTTTGGAAATCTGGCCGACTGCGGGACCGCCTGACGGCAGGATAACCCAAGTGTAATGACTGCAGCAGTGTAACACGATGAACATCTGCTTCAAACAGCCAGTCCTAGTCCACAGTCCTGCACTCCACAAAAGTCACAATGGACAAAGATGTCACCAGTGACATGCAACCTGACCACTAAATAACTCAAACCCAAGTTCATTTAAGTACTTCTGGTAACTCAAGACTACCTGCAAGCTGACTGACTAAGTGCCACAGAATACCTCGTCACACAAATGCAGAATCTCTTCCACTTTCCGGAATACATCTGAGAAGTGGAAAGCTTCCTAAAGGTCTCCATCACCTCCCATATAGTGCTGATGGCCTGGCAGCAATAAGGGAATTAAGTGACGAGTCATAACCTGAGGTGCAGCTACATGCCACCCCAAGGGAGGAGGTGTAGTAAGAATCTTTGTGTTCAACATCTTTGTATCATGTATAGTAAGGGTTAAAATGTGAAATTGCATTGCAAGCAAAGAAGCAAGTTAAAATAAGTTGTTTTTCTTGTAAAGAATTTGCTGACCAAAGAGGAATGCACAGATGTTACCTTGGTCCAGGCACAAGCTTATCTTGTGTCTGACCTCTGACCATCTAAGGCTCCAGTATGTGAATTTATAGCCTTGACTGAAATTCCTTGTCTAGTAACCAGCTGCTGTGTACGTGAAGAAGAGGGTATAAAAACCCATGTAAAGTGTACAGAAATTAGACTGCTGACATACCATGTACTTTGTAGCATGTCTCCATGCATGTAAAATAAACCTTTTTGCTTATTTTTATCTGCGTGATTCTTCCAGTATATGTTAAGAGTATTAAAATCTTTTGACATTTCTGGTGCCCAACATGGGGCCACCTCTTCACGGTACGAATCGCATAAGAGGGACTGAAAAACCTGTACAGGAAAGGGAGAACGAATCTCGGGCTCCCTTGAACGGAAAGACCTCCGACAAAGAAGTCGTAAGTAGAGGCCAGTCACTCTTAGATTCGATCCGTGGGACGGTGACGAACGGGGCGAAAGAACCGCAGAAAGGTAAGCGTAACATTTTTTTTCTTTCTTTTTGTATTGTTCTCTTTTTAAAAAGAACAAAGGGACTAGTCATAAAGGAATTTCTTTTGTTTAAATTTTACAAAAGACCGGTAGAGATCTCAGGAAAAGGAAACAGTTTTTCTTTTAAATAAGAAAAAATGGGAAACAGTTTTTCTTTTAAATAAGAAAAATAGGAATAGGAAGCAGTTGTTGTGCTAGTAAGGGCTGCTTAAATAAAAGGACTGAAGATGAGGAATATATGTTTAAATTACATCCAAAAAAAAAAAAAAAAAAAACTTAAAATACATAAAAAATGAAAGCCAAATTATGGATTTAGTGGTAACTTAAATAGATCAGAATGTCAAAATTTGGTGAGAAATCTGCGTAGGGACGCAGGAGGCAAAGTTAAAAATCAAGTAAAGGTGGGATTCCCTCAAGCACAGAAATGGTTAAAAGAAGCTAATAAGAGACATAGGGAACAATTTTCGAATAAGGAAAGTGGTGGCTCGAGTGCAAAAGGTGCATTTTTTGTCCATAAAAAAGATGACGAGACATCTGTTGTCTGTCGTAAACCGAAAGCCCCACCCTTGTATCCAGAAGTCCCTAAAGAAATGGTCGGTCCACCCCAGTATCAGGAAAAAGAAGCAGAAAATCAAAAAAAAAAAGGTGTCCTCCGTAGTTTTACAGGAGGCAGAGAAGCAGGGAAAAATACCCTCCGTAGTTTTACAAAAAACAAGCAGAGGAGACTCTAAAACTACGTAACCGTAGTATAGACAAATCAGAGTAAAAACAAAAAAAAAAAAAAAGCTAAAGTACATACCCTGTCCATAGATTCATATCCCCTTACATGCAGAAAAATATCTTGAGGAAAAGAAAAGAAAACAGGCTCAAACCTTTACGGTGAGCGCGGATGGAACACTTATGTTAATATAAGTCCCGTCCAACAGAGGTAGAGGAAGGGGACGGGGTAGAGGCAGAGGGAGAGGGAATGTAGGACATTGTGAAGATTATGAAGGCAGACAAAAGAGGGGGGAATATTTTAAATGCAGTAAGAAGGGGCATTTCGCAAGAGATTTCTGGAATCCCGGGAAATCCGCTGCTGCTCCAGATCATGGTTCAGCATGACTATATGATGGCAGCACGGACGAACCGGACCCAGGTGCTGAGGTCGACTGGCAAGAGTCAGTAATACAGAATGAGGATGATTTTGAGGATGTGAATAAAGAAGGTAAAAGGGAATGTGCAGGATGGGAACATGAGATAAGTGATTTTTCAGAAAAAGGTAAATATCAGGTTGTTAGCCTGACAGCTCTAGCTACGACTATGCAGTTAGAAGTGCAACCAGTAATCATATTACAGGTTGAAGGGAGGGACGTAAAATTTCTATGTGACTCAGGGGTTTCTAGGATCTTACTGAAACACACTGCAGTGCCGTCCAATGTGACTACTGATGACTACGTATTAGTCAAAGCGGCCGACGGCCGCATCTATAAGGAACCTTTGTCTAAACCTTTATGGTTTACGGACCCTGAAACTAATCAAACTATTAGATTTCGGGTGATTGTCTCTCGGATTTGCCCTGCTAACTTATTAGGAAGGGATTTAATGCATGTTTTTAAAATAGCAGCAGTACCAACTGCATCAGGAATCTTGGCTAAGCGTATGAAAATCCAGGATGAAATGTTGCAGGGAGGGCAAGGGGATTTACATTACTGGTATACTAATGATCTTATTAAAACAGGACCACAAAGCGTGGCCAATGAGTTAACTAACCTAGCTTTGTGCAAATATAGTACGGCTATTCAGTTACCAGAGGCTGCCAAACAACTACACTGTACAATGTATTTCAGGAAAAATGTGGGACCTGATCCCAAGTATGAGGAACAATTTTTTAAACACAAGGTGACCAGGATCCTATTACAAAATCTTTATTGGGACAGGGCAGGGAACTCTGCAGTTACTTGTAGTCTCACAACAGACATGCAACAGGTTTTTCAAAATGCCTCAATCCCACATGTATCTGTGACTAGGGAAAAACAGACGGCATGGTATATAGTTGGGAAAAAGGTTACTGATTGGTCAAAAATGACACCGGAACAGCTGGCAGGTAAGGGGGTTCATTGGGTTAAATTGGGTAACCCAGGTCAGACCAACGGTACATCTTCGAGAAGATCGGTTAACACCGACAGGAGGCATGCCATCCTGACTATGCTTTCTGACCCCACAAAAAGAATTAAAACTACAGTCAGTACCAAAATCCTTATGGTCCCTAGGACAGCACGACATTGGGCTAATAAAAACAGCAGGACAGGTTAAAATAACTCCAAAATCCGATTTCAGACCTCATAAACGTCAGTATCCGTTAAGTAAAAAGGCAGAAGAAGGCATTCTACCAGTGATCACGGCTCTACTGAGAGCTAGAGTTTTAATTCCATGCACAGATTCACCGTGTAACACACCCTTGTTCCCAGTAAGGAAACCGGACGGGACATGGAGAATGGTACAGGATCTGCAGGCTGTAAATGCTGCTGTAGTGCCAAGGGCTCCTATGGTCCCAGATCCATCTGTTTTGTTAAATGATATCCTTCCCACGGATAAGTATTTTTCTGTTATTGACATTAGTAACGCATTCTTTTCTATTCCCCTATAGGAAGATAGTAGGTTTTGGTTCGCTTTTACATTTATGAGCAAGCGGTACACATACACACGACTACCGCAGGGATATTGTGAAAGCCCTACAATCTTTTCGCAAGAAATGTCGACAAACCTGGCACAGTTTCAACCAGAGCATGGCTGTCATCTACTGTTGTACGTGGACGACATCTTACTGGCTGCACCCATGGAGGCTGTCTGTGAGTCTGAAACTATTCGGTTATTGCATTTTTTTGGCGAAAGAGGGACATAAAGTAAATAAATCTAAATTACAATTTTGTAAAACTGAAGTACGGTATCTAGGCTATACCATTTCAATTGCTGGTAGACAACTAGATAACTGCAGAAAATAAGCTATTTTACAGGCACCAATGCCCAGCATAAAAAAAGAAATGATGTCATTTTTAGGAATAACAAATTTTTGTTGTAGCTGGATTCCCAACTATGCAGAGGAAGTAAGTCCGCTTTCGGAACTTATTTTCGCACTTCCCATGGTGGCACATGACGCGCTGCAATGGACGGATAAGGCAATACAGGCATTTACTAGGGTAAAACAATTGATAGCAGGATCTGCAACACTTAGCTTCCCTGACTATACAAAACCCTTTGTTCAGACAGTAGATTGTAAGCAGGGCTTTATGACATTGGTTCTGTTGCAAACTTATGGGGATAAGTTGAGACCATTAGCTTTTTATTCCAGCAAATTGGACACAGTGGCACGATCTTTGCCACACTGTGTACAAGCGATAGTCGCAGCCGCACAGGCTGTGCAAGCGTCTGCAACCCTAGTTTTGTTTCATGACCTTACCTTACGAGTACTGCACTCTGTCGCGGTGATATTATTGCAGGATAAAGTTACCTTTCTCTCTCCTAGCAGACACTTATCCTGCATGACAGCGTTACTATCACAACCACACATGACCATTGAGCGATGCACCACTCTTAATCCAGCCACGCTGTTACCTACAGCTGACAATGGTGCCCCTCACATGTGTTTAGATTTGATACACTCTAATGTCTTACCCAGACCAGACCTTAAGGACCAACCTCTGGCAAATTCAGATTGGACCCTGTTTGTAGATGGGTCAGCACGTAAGAACGAGGCAGGTATCACACAAGTGGGGTATGCAGTCACAACTGAGACTAAGGTACTAGAGGCAAAACCCCTCCCCAGGAACCTGTCCGCACAAGCGGCCGAATTGATTGCTTTGTCCAGAGCATGCACCATCTCCAAGGATAAGGCAGTTACTATCTACACAGATAGTCAGTATGCTTTTTCCACGGTCCATGTCTTTGCACAGCAATGGAAAAATAGGGGAATGGTTACGGCCTCAGGAAAGGAAATAACCCACAAGGATTTAATCCTTAGCCTCTTACAAGCTGTCCAACTGCCACGGGGACTGGCCATCTGTAAGTGCGCAGCACACACAAATGCCAAAGATCCAGTATCACTTTGAAATGCACTGGCTGATAAAACTGCAAAAAGTGTAGCCTTAACCTCTACCTTTGCACTCGAGACCACACAAAAGGAACTTTACCCTACAGATAAATTTGATCTACAAACTTTACAGGTAATGCAGGAACTTAGTACAGTTTGGGAAAAACAGCGATGGGTTAAATATGGGGCTATTCAGAAGCAGGGAGTTTTTGTAGGTCCAAATGATAAGTATGTCTTGCCAACGAACCTTTTTAAGTATGCCTCATTAGTGACGCATGGCCCATCTCATCTGGGCCCTGCTGCTATGGTTCAAATAATCCAGCAAATTTTCTGGACCAAGGGCTTTATAGCGTACGCTAAACGATTTTGTTTATCGTGCCTGCTTTGTGCACGATACCATGGTGGTGGGGTGTGGATCACCCCAGCAGCTTTCCCGCTGCCTCCGTATCCATTTCACACAATCTGCATGGATTTTATTGAACTAACTCCTGTTCAACAGAAGCGATTTGTGTTAGTCATTATTGACGCTTTTACAAAATGGGTTGAAGCTTTTCCGGTAGCATACCCAGATGCACTGTCGGTAGCCAAGGCCCTTACAAATAACATTATCCCTCATTTTGGGCTACCTACACGCATCTATTCTGATAATGGCACACATTTCGTAAACCAAGTTATTCAAAAGCTGGCCGCCATTTTTCAGATCGAGTTAAAACACCATTGTGCCTACCACCCACAGTCAGCAGGGTTGGTTGAACGCCATAACGGCATTCTCAAAGGCAAGTTACGTAAACTCATGGCCAAGACACATCAGTCTTGGATAAACTGCTTACCTCTGGCACTCCTGTCTATGCGTACCACTCCCACCTCAAAAGGGGTCACACCATTTGAACTATTATACGGGAGACCTTATTACGTCCCGCAGTGGCAAAATCTTTTGCCTACGGAACGTGAGGGGGGTGAAGAGATAGCAGATTACATGAGGAATTTGCTGACCAGGACTAACACCTCTTTAACGAATGATTGCTTTTCAGATCAGAAGAACAACAGGATCCTGGAAGTGGAACCGGGGAAGTGGGTCTGGATTAAAATTGTCAAGAGGAAGACGTGGGTCTCCCCCAAGTGGGAAGGTCCATACCAGGTTTTGATAGCAACACCTACAGCAGTCCGAATAAAAAAAAAAAAAAACATCGTGGATCCATCTGACACACTGTAAACTGGTAAAACAGTTTGAACTGGACAAAAACTTGAGTTCCCCTGAGGAACACTGATTAGTAGTAATCTTGTTTTGTATGAATATCTGACTATTGTGGCAATGCAGAGAAATACCGGAAGGGAGTAGCCTTTCCCACAAAAGCATTCCAAACTAATTTTGTTGCTAATAAGTGTGATTGTTCCTTTTCTGTTTTGGCCGTTTTTATTTTTCAAACAAGACTAGCCAAGTAAAGAGAGATGATGCATATGCTCTATCTTTTAATGTTTCAAATTGTTGGATATGCATGGCTATCCCTACTGTACATGGTGGTCTAATGTTAGGTACAGTCCCTTTGGGGGCAAATGATACATGGACTAATTTACTATTTGAAACTTCAAATGTAGCCTTAAAGGACAAAATAGCATTACCCCTCATGGGTCGCCAGAATGGAACTGTAAGGTTGGATGGAGTCAGTGTAATGTAACAATAATTCATAACTGTACAATAGATGGGCACTGTGCAACGAGTTTCAAGCCTATAAGAGTGCTTGTTAACAGTACAGGGCTTATTAATGGCACAAGTTTCTTTGAAAAAATGTTATCTGTGTATGACCTTTTGTTTAAAGGGCTGCAAGACAAAGGAAATCACTCTGTTCCAGTCAATATTACACTTAAAGTAAATGATTGTTATTTTATCTGTGGTAGAAAAGCATACAAATGGTTACCAAGGAATTGGTCAGGCAGTTGTTTTTTGGGTTATTTAGCACCAGCTATAAGACATACATTTTCTCTTCCCCAAGGTAAAATACGAAATGTACGTGCTGTTAATAAACCTTTTAATCCCGTAGGTAACGTTGATGCATCCTGGATCTATCACCACGATTTGGCCCATAGTAGCAGCAAGGGGCTATCACACATGGACTTGGGCGATGATGTTATTTCCTGGGCTGGTATTCTTCCAGCGTATGGGACAGTAAAATCCATTTGGGAGCTCAGAAAACTGTCAAAACTGTTAGAAACTCTGAGCAATGCAACGGTGACGGATGAGTTAACTGCAATAAGGACTGTAGCACTGCAGAATCGTATGGCGCTCGATTTCACCCTAGCGGTGAAAGGAGGTACTTGCGAGTGTTGTCCATTCATTACAGACAACGAATATGACATTAACAGCCATCTGGAGAACCTACAACAAGTTTCTAAACTTACAAAACAAGGACAAAATCCATTAACTGACTTTTTCCAAAATTGGTTTGGAAATTGGGGAACAGTACTTATGAATGTCTTAATTGCTATATGTGTTGGTGCCATTATATTCCTACTGTTGGGTTGTTGCTGCATTCCTTGCATCCGAATGATAATATCAAAATGTATTGTCTGCCAATGCAACTAAAGCTTATTATTCTGAATATACAGAACATGAGTCATGCGAAAAACTGTATGAATAAAATGTATTACTGATGATACAAAGTGTTGTTAGGGGGGAAATGTAGTAAGAATCTTTGTGTTCAACATCTTTGTATCTAATATAGTAAGGGTTAAAATGTGAAATTGCATTGCAAGCAAAGAAGCAAGTTAAAATAAGTTGTTTTTCTTGTAAAGAATTTGTTGACCAAAGAGGAATGCACAGATGTTACCTTGGTCCAGGCACAAGCTTATCTTGTGTCTGACCTCTGACCATCTAAGGCTCCAGTATGTGAATTTATAGCCTTGACCGAAATTCCTTGTCTAGTAACCAGCTGATTTCTCTGTTACTTCTAACAATGGTACCGTCATATCCCCTGATGCTACCACCAAGCTCCTAGGAATCACTATAGACAACAACCTCAACTTCGACTCCCATATTAATAACACCATAAAACAGTCAACAGAAAAATGGGCTCCCTATATAGAGTCAAATCCTTCCTCACTCCTATTGCAAGATCTACTATTGCCCACTCCCATCTTATCTCAACACTACTTTATGCCTCACCAATCTATACTAATCTGTCAAAACATAATTGTTCCAAACTAGCTACATCCTATGACAATACTGCAAGATTTGCCACTGGTAATCCCTATAGAACCCATCACTGTCAGAATCTAAAACAACTAGGATGGCTTGAGCTACAAAATCTGCTTCAATATAGTCAACTTATCATCGCACATAAAATCCTCTACCACCCAAATAATACTCCAACACTTTCAAACATCATTACCCCCTATAAAAATCTTACTAATTTACGATCATCTAATAAACTGTTAGCTAACATTAGTAAGTCAAACAACTTGGCAGGTGACTCTCTGTTCTCAAACACTACTGGGAAAAACTGGAATTTACTACCTACTGAACTTACCTCTCTTCCTTCTCTACCCCTCTTCAAACAAAAACTGAAAATATTCCTCAGAACAAAATGGCTATGCCCTTGCAACAACCCTGACTAACTGATTAACTCTATTAATTTTCCCCCCTACTTTCCACTTAGGATAACTTGTTCTTATTTCATCTGTAAGTAGCACTGTTTACTTGTAACCTACTATGTCTTACTTTATATAAATGTCATATCTAATAATTTTGTAAATAGTATTTCTTTTTAAACCATTGATTGTTATTTATTACATACCAGTGTGTTTGATATTTTTGTAAACTCTAACTAACCAGTGTGCACCAAAATGTTTTACTATATTTTTTCTCTATGTAAACGTTTTATTAGACACTATTTTTTATTTGTTACTGTACTGGAGCTTTTCTCCCCGGGCCTCTACTGAAAATGGACATATATCCAGTTGGACTAGCCCGGTCAACAAATGTAAAATAAATAAAAATAAATAAAATAGTAACCAGCTGCTGTGTACGTGAAGAAGAGGGTATAAAAACCCATGTAAAGTGTACAGAAATGACTGCTGACATACCATGTACTTTGTAGCATGTCTCCATGCATGTAAAATAAACCTTTTTTGCTTATTTTTATCTGCGTGATTCTTCCAGTATATGTTAAGAGTATTAAAATCTTTTGACAGGAGGACTGCCTTGTCTTGGAATGGACAGGTCTGACAGCTTAAAACCAAACTCTTCTAGGCCATGTCCGGCCAGTGAGGAGGAGTCATTTCCTTTCTTCCCTAAATTACAGGATAAAGCAGACATAAAAAACAGAACATGTCTAGTATAACCCCCCCCCACACACACACACACACACACACACCGTACTCTGATGAACTGAGAAGAAGAGGGGAAGGACCACATTCTCCCATGTTGGAAAAACTTATAACTCCTGAATGGCACATTTCCAGATGGGCTTGAACAAACAAAATAAGATTCAGGAATCCTCAACTCAAGATGAAAAGTGGTGCTAGAGGTTTGGAGATTCTGCCAGTGCATTAACATCCTGTAAGGGTGATGGCAAAGTCTATGGCTCAAACGCCAGATGCACCACCCCTCTGCATAGAGGGTATGACAGCAGGCCACCCTGCCAGCTTACAGTCCACACCACGGATTGCTTGAATGACCGAAGAAGAGACTTAGGTCTCCGCTTTGATCTCAAGGTAAGGTCAATCCCTACACGAAAGTTTTGGCAATTTATGCATCAATACAAAAGATTCCTGCAATGAGAGTTAAAATCAAGATCCAAAATCTGTAAGTGACAGAAAAGAAATGGATAAAAGAGCCCAAGCATGTCTTCCTAACCTTGTGCAAGGCATCAGGAAACATGCTGGCAGAAAGCGTACTCAATCCCTGATCACAAGAATGAAAAAAACATTTTGAGATATACCAAGGTGGTGCTATCAGGACAGGCTACAAGAACTATTTACGAGCCTGATATACCTGCTTTGCTGCAGAACTGTATGTCTATAACAGTTGCAAAAAAAAAGAGCTGCCCATACGTGCTTTGAAAAGATAATGCCTTTCTACAAAAGAGTTGCTATGACAATGTTATTAGTGACTTGAACTATATTATAACTTGGTCAGTGACCGTCCTCCATTAAAATGCATTACTAATGCATACCCTGACCTATACAAACCTTTATGTGTGTGTGTATTTTTACAGTTTGTGGTTAAACAGCATCCACCATATAGCAGCTGACTTACAGTGTCAGCAAATATATAAAAAACATCTGCTACACATATTCTAAAGACATGTAGTAGGTGGACTGGACACACTAAACTGGTCATATGTGTGAATGTGAATGCATGTGTGTGGTATGGAAGAACAACCGTTGCAGGGCTAGCCACCTAGTCCTGTGAACAATAGCTCCAGATAACTGTCGCAACTGAAGCGACACCCCAACCCCATATTTATAAATGGGAAAAAGAAGAGGAGATTGAGGGGAGATCTATGCCTGGCATACAGTGCATTGTCAGACCCCATTCTGATGGACCTCCTGCATATCCACAAAACAAACAGCACCAGAATTACCCGTTCTAAAGACTTAAACCTTGCCTGTGATATAAATAGGACCTGCTGGAGAGATAGGTATGAATCCCAGAGACTCTCTTCCCTGGAACAGGCTCCCTGTCCAAGTGAAGCAGAGTTCCTCCCTAATCCAATTCAAGTGCAACTTGGACAATTGGATGAGAAACCAGAAATTCATCACTGATTTGGCACCTATGTCTCTAATGGACACAGGTAACCTGTAAATGGTTCATCTCCCAGGTCCATGCTTACACTTATCAAGGGTATCAGAACTTGTCAGAGATTTGGGATGCATGGCTAGGCTTAACAAGGCCCTTGTGGTCATTAGCCTAGTAAATGCCTATGAACCCATAGATGACTGGCAGGATCTGCTACACAAAAGAAGATCCACATTATTGAGAAGTAATGTCAAGACAACTCAATGGGAAAGATGGACTGTGTTAAGAACCTGTAAGCACCGCTACCTGTTTTCAGGTATGAACTGGACATTTTGCTGCATTTCAGCGACTTGCTCTCTGACACAAAGCATGCATCCAGGGCTTTTGCAAACTGAACCTAGACTGCTGGCTGCATTTAGTTCACAATATACTTCCTTAAGCATATGTCAAAACATTAAATATATTTTTACAGCAAATAAAAAAATCAAGCCTTAGAGGCATACAAATGTAAGGCTCTCACTGAATTCCTTGATATAGTTAAGTGAACACACACAAACATGTACACCAGACAAAGTACAAATGGAACAATACATCAGTGTGCACTACCCCAAAAAATGCCACTATGGTTCGACAAAGGCAGAATACGAGCAATTATAGATATGCAGTCCTCAACCTGTGAGGGTGGGGTACCACTATGACACTGAAGTCAGTGTCTCACTGCAAGAATAAGGGAGGTATAGCAAAGTAGAATATTACTGATTCTAGAGAATGGCAATGATCAGATTACATATAAATGCTAAAAAATAAAGCATTACACACCTCTACACCTATGTCAGAAATAGGGGGAAAGGGGGTTACTTAGCAGGAAGCAGCAGAAGTATGCAATGTACACAGCTTTAAAGAAACTGCCACTTTTAGCCTACCAATCTATACAAAGAATGCTTAATATTAACCTCTGTGATACACAATCAGTTTTTAGACCACTGTGAGCCTAGCCATCAAACCATATTTAAATATCTACTCCTGCCTCAAGGAGGACAAAACATGACAGTCACAGGAAGAATGTGCAGCTATCCATCAGCTGTTGTGCTTCACCATAAAAGTGTCAAGGATACCACTCTACTTGACAAGTAGTGGACATCTGTTCCACAGTGGGAGAATGCAGAGGAATATGGGCTGGCTTTGGGATAGTGGTGGTACTACTTCAGGAAGAGACTTGCGCCACACAGTCTTATTAATGTGCTGATGAAGACTCAGATCCCCTACATGGGTATCTGTGGAATTATTTACTGTGCAAAGATACAAAGATATAGGAGGTCACAGAAGGTAAGGTCTTCTCATCATGAAATGCTCAACAGACTGCTACTGAGGGGCTGCCAGTCTGTCAGGATACTAAGAGTCTTTAAGGGCTAGTGATCTTTTTAGATGAGAATCTTTGAGATCATTGCGCACACAGTAACCTGCCTCCCCAGATTTGTAGAGTTGGTATCCGAAAAGTAGGTTAGATATTTGTTTTATGGGTGGTCATTTTTTTTTTTGGGGGGGGGGGGGGGGTGTTCATTGTGGATACACAATGTATAAAATAGTGTATGGTGTCATACTGTTCATACAGTCATAAGCTATTTCTTTGTTACCTCCCCAGCACACACAGTAATCTGCCTCCCCAGGGCACACAGTAACGTACCTCCTCAGCACACACAGTAACCTGCCTCCCCAGGGCACACAGTAACCTGCCTCCCCAGACTACACAGGAACTTGTCTCCCCAGCGCACACAGTAACCTGCCTCCCCAGGCCACACAGTAACCTGCCTCCCCAGCGCACACAGTAATCTTCCTCCCCAGCACACACAGTAAACTACCTCCCCAGAGCACACAGTAACCTACCTCCCCAGCACAGACACAGTAACCTACCTCCACAGGGCACACAGCAATCTACCTCCCCAGCACACACAGTAACCTGCCTCCCCAGCGCACACAGTAACCTGCCTCCCCAGCGCACACAGTAACCTGCCTCCCCAGCGCACACAGTAACCTGCCTCCCCAGCGCACACAGTAACCTGCCTCCCCAGCGCACACAGTAACCTGCCTCCCCAGCGCACACAGTAACCTGCCTCCCCAGCTCACACAGCAATCTACCTCCCCAGCGCAGACAGTAACCTGCCTACCCAGCTCACACAGCAATCTACCTCCCCAGCTCACAAAGCAATCTACCTCCCCAGCGCACACAGGTAACCTGCCTCCCCAGCTCACACAGCAATCTACCTCTCCAGCGCAGACAGTAACCTGCCTACCCAGCTCACACAGCAATCTACCTCCCCAGCTCACAAAGCAATCTACCTCCCCAGCGCACACAGTAACCTGCCTCCCCAGCTCACACAGCAATCTACCTCCCCAGCTCACAAAGCAATCTACCTCCCCAGCGCACACAGTAACCTGCCTCCCCAGCTCACACAGCAATCTACCTCCCCAGCTCACACAGCAATCTACTTCCCCAGCGCACACAGTAACCTGCCTCCCCAGCGCACACAGTAATCTGTATAATTAACTTTCTAATGCTGCTGCTGCTTCTGACCCATCTGGTAAAAAAGGCAGGATTTTTAAGGGAGATGAATATTTTAAGGCATATGTTAAAAATATTGCTCAGTTTGCATCTTCAAGAAACTTTCATATCTTGTTTCATTAATGGATGCACACATACACATACGGGACTGCAAGGATTTTTTTTCTTCTTCTTCTCCCGACAACAAAAGATAGTCATAATGCGCAACACCATACCAAACACCACTCAGTTAAAGTACTGTGACTTAATTCTTGACCCTACACCTTAGCTTCTTTCCATACCAAATATATTGCCTATTGCCTCTAAAAGTTCTAACCCAGTTAAAAATGTGCCAATCTACATTGCCTGCCTATCTATTGCTAAAGGTGTACCCATGCCAAAACTGGAATATGGTGTCCATTGCTTTGCTTACACTCATGCAGTTTATTCAAGGTGAGCTGCAGGCAGGATGGGACTGCCTCCTGCAAAAGTTTTACCTGCTGGTTCATGTGGGTTGTTTTTTAGGAAGGAATAAAGGAATGAAATAGCAAAGATTACAATGGCCAAACACTGGAAAAATAAAAATAAAAATAAAAAACAAGTGCAACATGGTCAACTTTGGTACCTAAAGGAAGCACTTTCCTTTGAGCCATAAGGACCTCATCAGATTCCTTAAGGAAGGAGGCAACAAATTTTGTAGTTTACGAACAAGTTACTCTAATACTGGACCAATAACGACCAGTGTTGCTGGTTGTTTAATATTGCACAGGTCAGAGTACATCAGGGCAAATACAGCCACTTTAATCAAAGGCAACAGTGTTATCTATGCAGATACAAGAATTCATCAGACTGAATGTTTAACTCAGCAGACAGACGTTAACACACACACAGCACATCACACGACTTAACGTCTCCCCATGTAGAAATTAGGGAAGAGAAGGCTGTCTCACTCTATAATGCCTAGTAACACATTAATGGAATCCTAATAGCTGGAACTACTGTTGAAAAGATATTAAAATGCAACTTTACCAACTTAGTATTTTTAAGAAACTGATTTTGAATTTTAATGCTTGAATGAAGTCAGGATTGCTTTAAAAAAGTCTGATTTGCCATTGCAGATAGTGAGCACTTTCTCCATTTACTTGCAGAACTGCACTTTCCTGACATTCAGGCAGCTTTGTGAAAAATAAAGAAGGCAGAGCTCATTTGTAATATCTGGGTAGTCTGGGTACCCCCAGATCCTCCCGACTTATTTCCTTTGAAGAGGTTTCTTCTTCAGGGGTTAATATCGTTAGTGCTAGAGTTTTATCCCAGGTCTTCATTGAAGTTCAGTTCCTTATAGGAAGCTTTCTACACAAGTGGCTGAAGTTACAGGTGTCAGGTACCTTTATGTCATAAAGGTCTTATTTTGCCTGTAGTATTGGTTTGGTCAGGATTTTCCCTTACATGCAAGGCTCACTTTTAAAAACAGCAAGTTTAAATGAACAAAACTGTTTTTCACAAAATGTGTATATGCATACACTTTTGTATCAAAACTATAAACATTTTCTGAAGAAATTAATTTTAAAAAATGCCTGCAAAAACAGAAGTCTAAGGAGCCAGACATTAATATTAAAGGCTGAGAAGGAGGCATTTACATTATTTTGGGTTTCAGCTCTAATTATGGTTAATTAGCAACTGCAAGAAATTGCGACTCAATTATGTGATTGCCAAACGTTATTTTTAACTTTTCTTTGGAGGGGATGCCTTTTCCCATTTGCAGTTATAGGGTGTTGCCCTGCCTAGATGTGAGAATTTGGAGTCAACAGTAGGGGATGCTTTACAGTATAGTTTATATATTAGAAAGGGAGTAATCAGCATAACAGCAGACATTGGTAGGGGAGTAATTGGAATTAACACTGGATACTGGCAAAAAAATTATTTTCCCAATTTAAATGCTTATTTGCAGTCTGACAGCTGTTTGCATAGGTATGACATGCTGGGTTATATTGTCTGGCAGCCTGCAAGTACGGGTGTGTGACAAGTGCACACTTGCTGTCTGATGCTGCCCTTCCATGTCTGTCCGTAAAAGGGCCTTTAGCTCCATGAAATCCCTACTACATGTAATAATGCACCGTTGAAAGCCTGAAATGCATGTTAAAATTATGCCTGCTTTGCTGTCTTGAGCAGCTTCCCCATTACTGCCCCTAGACAACGCACCTAAGTTTAAATCTTGTGTTGTGCCCACAACACTTGCCGCTCAAAACCAGGGCAATGTCAATTCAACAGGATTTCAGAACACAGGTGTTACAGATGTGGTTAAAGCTGCATTTCTGAGAAATATTCAGTTCTGTTTATTCACAGTGGCTGTACAGGTTACAGTGCTTTTCATTATGTCGCTTTTTAATACAGTGATGCTAGAGTCACATCTTGACACTGTCGTGTTGCCCTGATGTGCTACAGCTGCTTGAATAGTGAAGCCTGAGCCTATTCACTGACCGGGTCTTTGTGGTTCAGCCATTCTCCAGCTCAGACACATATGTAGGTAAGAGTACAGCTGTTCACCAGGACTGAAAAGGGTCGGCTCAACCATTCGCATATTTATGTATGTATACATATATGCGTTTTTTTTTTTTTGTTTGTTTTTTTTTATTACATTTGTTGACTGGGGAAGTCCAGCTGTGCACAAGGGTCCATTTTCAGCAGAAGCCTGGGGAGAAGCTCTAGTATATGCAATACAGTCAAAGTGTTTTGAAGTTTACAATATCATCATCAGGCAGAATGCAATTAAACTAAATTTACAGCATCTGCTATTTGGTTAGCCATTTCTTATTACTTAACCATGCTTACTTATTGCACATTTTTTTTATGCAGGGATGGGTTTCGGAGAGGTTTGAAGGTTCTTTATATATTTTCTAGAAAAGCAAGTGGTGAGTAAATTTCATGAGGTATCCTGCTTGCTGTCATATGGTTAATAAGCAGCAGCTAACTTCTGCTGTGAGGCAAGTTTCCCACACATGACAAAGGGTGGGAGCAGCCACTGGGAGGTGTGCCACAGAATAGTACAGTTTTGTACCTACCATAAATGTAGATGTTCGAGGATCCACATTGCTGCAGTCCTAACTATTGGGTAGTCCGCTGTCCAGTCGGCCCGAATACCAAAGTATATGGCTGACGTCGGTCAGGGCGCATTAGACTGACGTCAGTACGTCAGGGTACTAATGCGCATGACCGACGTCATATCCTCAGTCTTTTCTTGCCCCAGATGTCAGAAGACCCTGAAAAGATAAGGCCCAAAACCCAAAAACACCAAACATACCTGTACCAAAAATATGTACAATATATACAAAATTAGCTGAACATAACCTCACCTACACAACCACCCCTAAACACAGAGGGGAAGGAGGGAGGGTAAATTGGACTGCAGCAATGTGGATCCTCGAACATCTACATTTATGGTAGGTACAAAACTGTACTATGTTCTTCATTCCACATTGCTGCAGTCCTAACTATTGGGTAGAATCCCAAAGCAGAGGTAAGGGAGGCTGGCAAATCATAAGGAAGCAGGAGCTGATAACATGCCTTGCAAAATGGCTGTGGCAAAACCAGCCCTAGACTTAGAGTAGAGAGGAAGGTGGTAATGCTTAGAGAAAGTATGCACTGAACTCCAAGTAGCTGCCTCCAAAATATCCTTAGTTGCCACCCCCCTTAAAAAAGCTGTTGAAGTGGCAGTAGCCCTAGTGGAATGAGGCCTAATCCCAGCTGGAATCTCCTTGCCATGATGGGAATAACAAAATGCAATGCAAAACCCAATCCACCTAGAAATAGTTCGTTTTGACACAGGCTTGCCCTGAGAACCCAAAGCAAAAGAAACAAACAACTGCTGAGACTGCCTAAAATCCTTAGTCCTGCTCAAATAATAACGCAATTGCCTGTGTACATCTAAAGTGTGCAAAATCTTTTCCCCTTTGTTTTGGGGATCTGCATAAAACGTAGGCAAATGAATAGTTTGGTTTAAAGCCACACTAGAAACCACTTTAGGCATAAAGGAAGGATTAGTACGTAATGATACCCTATCCTTATGAAAAATCAAAAGGCTCAACCGCCATAAGGGCCTGTAACTCAGAAACCCTTCTTGCAGAAGTAATGGCCAACAAAAAAGCAGTCTTCCATGACAAGTATTTCAGTTCAGCCGTAGCTGCAGGCTCAAAAGGTTGTAGAGTAAGTTTCTCCAACACAAAATTGAGATCCCAAGCAGGAGTAGGAGCTCTCGTGGGGGTCTTATATTCTTTGCCCTCTAAGAAATTGCTTGAACAAAGGATGTGAAAACAATGGTGGGTCACAATCATAGTGAGCTGAAATTGCTGCAGCATGAATCTTAATGGAAGAGAAAGACAAACCTTTGTCCAATAACTCAGTAAGATATTGAAGAGCCACACTCAAATTAGGCTCTGAAATCTCCAAATTCTTTGCTGCAGTCCAAAATAAAAATCTCTTCCATTTTTCTGCGTACACTTTCCTTGTACTAGGTCTTCTGGCTTCCATAATCACATTTAAAACTTGTTGAGGAAGTTGAGACCTGCTGTCTTTCAAAACAGAATATGCCAGGCTGTTAGATGAAGAGAGTGAAGCTTGACATTGAGCAGACGACCGTCCTTCTGAGACAACAGATGTGGAATCAAGGGTAAAGGCCATGGGGGCTTCTTTACCAGACTCCTCAGTAATGGGCACCAGTGCTGCCGAGGCCAATCTGGAGCTATTAAAATCATCCTTGGCTTGTCTTGTCTGACCTTTAGAAGCACCTTTGGAAGAAGAGGCAGAGGTGGAAACGCATACACATGAAGATTTTTCCAACTGAAAGAAAGAGCATCCACTTTCCAAGCTGTGTGATGAAACCTCTTTGTGCAAAACTTTGCCAGCTGGTGGTTTAGTGGAGAAGCGAACAGATCTATGTCTGGAGTTCCCCAGGACACTGTCAACTTTTGAAATACATGAAGATCCAGTTTCCACTCGTGGGGATCCATGATTTGTCTGCTTAACACATCTGCTAAGGAGTTCTGTGCTCCCGGCAGAAACCTTGCCTGAAGAGTTAGTTGCAAGCTTAGGGCAGTCTCCCATAAAATCATTGCTTGCCTGCACAATGGGTAAGAATGTGTTCCCCCTTGTTTGTGGATGTACCACATGACAGTTGTGTTGTCTGTTAGAATCAACACCTGCCCTGGAAGAAGTAACTTCTTGAAAGCCATTAATGCAAACTGGACTGCTAACATCTCCTTCATGTTGATATGTAGATGCTGTAGTCTGGCAGGCCACTTGTCTTGTATCCACTTTCCATTTAGATGAGCTCCCCAAGCAATGTCTGAGGCATCTGTCGTTAGAAATTGACTCGCCTCTGGCCGGGTCACAGAGAGTCCCTTGTTTAGGTGACATTCCTGAGCCCACCACAAAGATTCCTTTCGAGTGCAAGTTATTATTTGAATGACAGTGTCCAAATCCTGGCAGTGCTGTGTCCATACATTTTGAGATACCATTGTAGCTTCCTCATATGCAGTTTGGCATTGGGAAGCACCAGAATACAAGATGCCATGAACCCTAAGGCTTGAAGGACTGTCCTTGCAGTCAGCCCGGACTGAAGAGATAGTTGATGGAAGTAACTGGAAAGATTCTTTTGTTTGTCCGGGGTTAAAAGGCCATCTGGGCTGCTGTATTCAGTCTCACACCCAGAAAGCACATGTCTTGAGAGGGTACTAGACTGGACTTTATTTCGTTCACAGAATACCCTAGGCATCTTAGCACTGCTATGACATATTCCAAGTGCTGTAGAAGGTCTTCCTTTTCTTGAGCCAGAATCAGGCAATCGTCCAAGTAAGGATAGATTTGAATTCCTTTTAGCCTGAAGTAAGCTATCACTGGAGCCAGAACCTTTGTGAATACTCTGGCAGTAGATAAGCCAAAGGGCAATGCAGAGAACTGATAATGAGAATTTCCAGCTCGAAACGCAGATACTTTCTGCAACTCAGTCTTATAGGCACATGAAGGTAAGCTTCCTTGAGATCTAAAGTTACCATCCAGTGATCCTTGCCCAGCAGAGGTAGAAGCTGTTGTAACGTCAACATTTTGAACTTGGGAATGTCCAGATAAGTGTTGAGGATAGATAAATCCAAAATTGGTCTCCACGTGTTCCCCTTCTTCGGTACGAGGAACAGGCGAGAATAAAATCCTAGGCCCCTTTCTGGCACAGGAACCGGCTGAATGGCCCCTATTTGGAGTAACTGAGAAATTTGCTTGTGAGCCTCTAGTCTTTGTAAAGGAGGAATGTCTGGCATGCCTTTGAAAGGAGGCAAGGTATGGAAATAAAACCTGTAACCGTGGTGAATGATATCCAGAACCCATTTGTCTTGGGTAATTAAATCCCAATTTTCTTTGAAAAGAGACAGTCTTCCTCCTAGAGGTGCCGCCAGGCGAGAAGGTACTGGCAGCAGAAAAGGCAGGTCATTGGGTCTGCTTACGAAAGGACTGACCCCTGCCCTCACTAGAAGTCTGAGCAGGTGAACTCCCTGTCCTAGGCCTAAAAGCACCTTGAGCTCTGCCCCTACCACGTCTAGACCTACCCCTAGACTGGGAATCATAAGCAGGATAAGTCCATCCCTTAGCAGGCCAATTTCTACTAAACTTCGGAGGCTGCACCTGCAAAAAATCCTTAACAGTTTGCATAGACTTAGCCTTGTCCTCCATCTTCTTTAAAACTGCTTCCACAGGCGAACCAAACAACACATCAGACTATAAAGGAGCATCCAAAATCCTTGTCTTAACATGCTCAGCTAAGTTCTGATCTCTCAACCAGGCGTGCCTACGAAGAACAGAACCAGTGGCAGCCACCCTGGAGGAGGCCTGCACAGCATCAAAACCACATTGCAAGGAATGTTTACCCACTTGTTCGGACACATGAACTAAATCCTGCAACTCTTTACAGTCAATACCTTCCGCCAGAGCATCCACCTTAGATTTCAACTGTGAAAGAAGATAATTCTGATATTTTAACATGTGAAACTGACAATTCAACGCCCTCATGGCTAAAGTGGAAGAAGTATACACTTTCTTTCCCCATCTATCCAAAGCCCTTGCCTCTTTATCAGGAGGGACAGGATTTTTAACAACTGAGGCCTTCACACCCTTAGGCCCCTGAGAGACAGTTTCCGGGTCTGCCCTAGGACTCTTAAAAAGATACTTATGAGCTTCAGGCACCCTATAATACCTATCCGGTTTAACAGGGGCAGGAGGCAAAGAATCAGGATTCAGGGAAGCCTCTGCAAAAACATCTTCCACCACATTCAAAACAGGAGGTATAGCTAAAGGCCTATGCTGGGGTAAAAACAAGAACTCCCTAAGCCTTTTCCTGGAATCAGAGAAATCTTGGCCTTCCCATTTAAAATGCTCCCTCATGGAATGCAAAGTCTCTGAAAATGAAAAATCCTCAGGAGGAGAAGCTGAAGGAGTAGAATCATCCACATCAGAATCAGAATAAGTAGGGAATTCCTGCAAGTCTTCAGCCGAAGACTCAGAATCCTCCGAGCATTGCTCAAAACTCTCAATCTCAGGTTCCACCCTAGGCCTCTTATCAGGAGGGGGCATAGAACCCCTTATCATAGTAATCAAATCTTCTGCCATTTTAAGCATATGTTTCTTAGGCAAAGACCCTGAAGCACTACGAGAAACCCCACTGAAGCAAAACTTGGCCTGCCCTTAAGGAAGCCTTGGGAACAGAAGGGAGGCCCTAACCACCTTAGGAAGTGAGGGAAGAACAGCCACCTGAGAAGCCCCCACAGCGTGGGCTACTTCCCGAGAGGAAACATCGTGTAACAGTAAAGTGGCTCCGTGAGACTCCAAAGAAACAGCTGGCAAAACCTCCGGCTCCACTGAGTTCTAAAGAACCGGCGTCTGGGACTGTCGGTTCTTCCTCTAGGCTTTGCTGTTTTGTCCTTGCTTTTAGCGAAGCCGGCCGGAGCATCCGGCGGCATTTTATAGTTACAACGCTTCCCAAACACTAACCTGGCACAGTCTAACCTTCTCTTAATAGTGCGTTTGTTAAATCTAGCACAAGAGCGGCATCCAACAACGTCGTGCTCAGGCCCTAAACAAGGTATACACAAAGTATGGTAATCCCTATGAGGTATCTGTTTCCCACAAGAAATACAGTTATTTACTTTTTCTGACATCCGGTTAAATACTGAGGCAAGAAAAAACCAAAATAATCCCCAACGGGGTACTTAGCCAACTTTGATTCGGTCTGAAACTCTGACTTCAGAAACTTTCAGAACGCCAACCTGCACTCGCAAAATTGCTTCTGCATCGGACCATGCGGCAAAAAAGACTGAGGATATGACGTCGGTCATGCGCATTAGTACCCTGACGTACTGACGTCAGTCTAATGCGCCCTGACCGACGTCAGCCATATACTTTGGTATTCGGGCCGACTGGACAGCGGACTACCCAATAGTTAGGACTGCAGCAATGTGGAATGAAGAACATCTGCCTGTCTCCCATTTTGGTAGTGGGTTTCTTTAGGTCTGTTTCAAAGAGTCCTGCTGTGTTCCACTTTTCAGTGAGCTTACACATTTCTAAATGTAAACTTGCAGGTTAAGTCTGTAGTTTCACTGATTCCAAACAAATCAATAAATAAGTGTTCATCCACTTCTACTGAAGTGTGCGATCCAGCAATCAAAGGCACTTTATTGGTTTAAAAGAAAGGTGTAATTAAAAGCTGCATAACATCCTTGAAACCTCCAATAAAACATTTTTTAAATTAAGTGCAAAGTTTATGGATCACAACTAATTAAGGGGTGTAAAAGAGTGCAACATTATTGTTTCAGAAATTATGTTCTGAGCTTTGTATGCTTTTGTTTGCTTCAGTTAAGCATGTTTATGGTTAAAACCTATTATTGCAGATACTCTCCAGCTCATTTATTTTTAACAAGCTTACCAAGCTGTCTTTTGTATGCATTCTTGACAGGACAGCAAAGTCGATTCACAATACCAACAAATCAGATAACTTCATTTAAACGATTTTTGTCTTGCTACCAAAAATGAGGGTGCCTAATGCTATGAACTGTTTTCTGTGGGGAAATCGTTTTTCTTTTTGTTAGTAGTAATAGTAGTAATAGTTTCTTTTCTTAAATAATGTCATGGTATAATAGCAATAACCCACTTCTGGGTGTGGGTAATGCTAAATTTACCCACGGTTGGCTTTGTTTGGTCCCGAGGGCGAACCAACCGTGGGTAAATTTAGCATTACCCACACCCAGGCGTGGGTTATTGCTATAGTAACGAACCTGAAGGCTCTGAAAATGAGAAGTAGGACAAACAGGGTGCCTTGTGTAACAGATGTGGCTATAAGCTGGGTAAAAAGAAATAACATGCTGTTGGTCAAGTCTGCAGAAGATGTGCAATAGGAGTAACTTTACTAAAGTATGTCAAAATGAAAGAAACAGACTTCCAGTTGAAAAGCCTGCATGTACTAGAGATAAGAAAACAAGTTATCTCTGGATATTGCTTATAGTGAGAATGTGCAAAATGTACACAATCGGCAAGAGAAAAAAAAAAGAGAGAAAAAAATGACATCAAAACCAGAGTAAGAAACCTAAAAACTCATAAATAATTATAAAAAATTAGACGACCCACTGGAACAAAGTGCAGCGCCACATTTGCTTAAATGCTAGGAGTTCAGCTCTAAAGGGAGCAGTCTGTTACTCTGGTCATCTTATAAAACCAAATGGGCAGAAAGGGCTAATGTGTGAATACATGCACAATAATATAGAAATTCCACTTAGAAGGAACTGTGAATGCATCAGAAACCTAATGAGTCGGGGGCGTGGCCAAGGATGAACACAGGATAGCAGCAGATTTCTTCAGCTCCACCAATTTCATTACACTGACAGGAATTAATTACTTAAAAAATTAATTTTTGAAGTAATTTTCTTTCTAAATATGTTTGTTTTATATAGTTCTTGAACTATATCTAAAAAAAAAAGGAAATTTTAACAATATTCCTGTCAGAAATCACTTTGGAAATTTTCCTGTCAGTTTATCAGTCTGAAATAAGTTCCAGTAAGACAAATTCTCAAGACTCCAGCATCAAGAAAGAACTTCAGTCTCTGATAATTATAATCCAGCAACTTACTGCTAAGATGGATAAAATGGATACTAAAATAGACACCTTCATAGAAAAACTACAAAACAAATAGACTTGTTACATATAGACCTGCAACAACAGAAGATCCAGATGACAGGCATAGAAGAAGCTGTGAATCACATGGAAAATAGAATTCAAGAAGAGGAAATCAACATTGAGTTTCTG